>NW_024349802.1:6520703-6865323 GCF_902729225.1 Pteropus medius
GCCCCCACCAAACGCCGCTGCAGTCCCTCTCCCGGATCCCCGGCCCGGCCCCGCCCCCGGCAGTGGCATCTTCCCGGCCTCACCTCCTTCCTCCCTCTTCCTCCTTCTCTCCCTCCCTCCTTCCCACCCACTCTCCTGCGCCTGCGGAGCGGCTCCCGCCTGCCTCCTCCCTGCCTGTGTGCAGACTTGTGGCTCCCTCCGGTCCCTTCCCGCCTATCCCTGGGCGCTGAGACACCCTCTTCTCCAGGCCAAGGAATGAGAGGGGTTAGCTTGGTAATCAGTAGTTGTTATGTCAGAAGATGGGGGTGCCTGCGAGACAGGCAGGAAGGCTTCACTGTAGCTTCCAGAGGCCCAGGACCACCCCCACCCCCCCACGAACCCTTTTCCCCAGCACACAGAGCTGCTCACCCCCCAAGGCGCTCCGCCGCCCTCACCCGCATCACCTAACCTCCTTCCCCCACCCTGGGCGTCTAGTCCACCTCCCGGCACCACCCCCGGCCCGAACCGCCTCTTGCCCTTCCTTCGCCTGGGCCGGAGCCCCCCGCAGCCACCTCCGGCTCCTCCTCCCGGCTCCTGCGGTCGGAATCACGCCGGCGCGCCTCCAGCTTGCCGTCCCGCGGACTACCTCCAGGGGCAGGCTGGAGGCGCGTGCCACCAACTCCTGCCCCCGCCCCCCACCACCTCCAACCCAATCTCCACAGCCTCTGCTGCCCGCCGGGGCACTTGACTTTTTTTTTTTACCACCTTCGCCGCAAGTCTCGTGCTCAGGGCTGGTGGGGGCGGGAAGGGCCATGTTTCTCTTTGCCCGATGCCAAGAGCAGGCTGCAGTTGGCAACTCCGTCTGCAGATTTGCAAACCTAGCCTTTGCACTTAGCAACAACCCCCGCTCATTTACTGCAGGGTTCCGAGACAAAGTTTCATCCAGGGGCTGAGTTGCAGGGGGTCATCAGGACGCATCCTGTTTGCACTCTGCATTGCCAAGGGGGATGGGGAGGGGCTGAGTGGGCATGGCTGACCTGCTGCCTTGCCTTTGTTGAAAGGAGAGGAGCCCTGAGCTTTGAGCCCAGACAGGCTGTCAGGAGGTCTCCTTTATGGTTCTGTTTGCAGACTGCGTCCTGGGCCCTAGTGGTGGTAGGGACGTCTGGCCCCTCCTCCCAGGGTGGCATTAACTCCCTTCACTGGTAAAATTCCCAGTAGGACATTTGGCAAAAGGGCCGGGCAGGGAGCTGCCAACCGAGTCTGGCCCTGTTTCCTGGGTTCCCAGGGTGCTGGCTTCTCCCCTACCCTGACTTCCTCTCTCACCGTAAGGCCCCAAGCGAACGCACCATCCCTCCTGTCCCATCTTCCTGGAGCGGGTTGGAACTCGCAGAACCATCTAACAAGCAGAGGAGGGAAATAACAACAGAATAACTGTAAGGGGAAGGAATGAGTAATAAAGCCTACCCAGGCAGGGAGGAGGGCTTTCATGTTTAAGAGATGCTATTTGCTTTTTAGGTCACAGGCTGCAAAAACAGGCTTTGATCCGAAGTGGGGGAATAATTTATTGAGAAAGTTTGCATGGTAGAAAAAAAAGGGATGTTTGTTTGATCTGGAGCCCTCTCAGTTGTCCCAAGTGCTGTTGGCTGTTGTTTAGAGTGGAAAAGCATTTGGTTCCACAGCAAATGCTTCACAGAGGGAAGTCCTTGCCCCAGGCAGCAGGACTTGCAGTGAATGTTGGATTTGAAACTATTTGGCTAGGGGTCTCCCCAACACTTTTGGAGATGAAGTGTTTAAGGATAAAGTTGTTTGGGCTCAGGATGCAGCAAATGTTTCCAGAACATTTCCCATCCAACATGCTTTTCTTTTTCCTAAATTGCCTGGCTAAACGGCCAGTAATACTGATCCAAGAGGCTGTCAGAAATCTTCACTTAGTTTTCATTGACAGGTGAGGTGAGACTGCTGGTCCCCAGCCCCCAGGTGCACCTGAGTCTTGAGGTTAGGCTTTTGACACTGACTTCCATGTCCTTGAAGTTGGGGACAGGGTGTTGTGGTTAACGGGGAGCTAGATGTCCTATACCCAAGATCCAGGTCAGAGGCTTCCAGTCCAAATTCTTCACAGCTCATCCAGCAGGCTCTTTGTGGGCTTCAAGTTCTCCCTTTAGATTGTCCAAGGGGAGGCCATGTCAGCAGTGCGAGGTGTGTGGGGGGTACCCCTGGCTTTCCCGTCCTCCACACAGGATCCTTACCATGTGATCAAAGCTTAGGAACCTAGGAAAGTTCTCAGACAACCCACAGGAATCTAGAGTGCCCCAGCCACACCTGAGTTGTAGGCCTGTGTGTTGTAGCCCGGTGGGATGGGGTACACTATCTGGAGCTGAGGTTTGGATGCTGGCTATGCAGTCCCCAGTCGTGACAGTTATCCTGTGTCTCAGTTTCTTCATCTACAAGTAGAGTTAGTAACAGAACCTACCTCATGGTGGGTGTATGAATTAAGCCATATAGCACAAAGAAGATTAAACCCAAAGCCAGGCATGTGGTCGTAAGCACTTGGTTAGTATAAGTCATTCTTACTGTTAATATTAATGATCTGGAGAGAGCCCAAATGTAGCTTCGAACTTTGATCTCTCCCCTTTAGGCTAGGCTGAAGAGCTAGCTCCCTTCTCTGAAGAAGGGATCAGAAGGATCCTGCAGTTGCCAATGGGCAGCCATCTGTGGGAGCAAGCGGATTGAGCTCTGCCATCTCTGAGGTGGAGAGTAAGTAGGGTGAGAGGTGCTGAAGGACAAAGTAGGCAAAGCCCCTTTCATTCTCCCAGGATCCCCTTGGTGTGTCCCCAGAATTGGGTCTGGAGGGTGGGTGTGGGCAGCATCTCCTAAGGGAGCTGGGTGCACTCTGGGACACTTGGCATTGCAGGTGGGCAGTGATGGATGTCAGAGGAGAGTGCAGGCTTCCCTGTGCTTGGAGAAGCAAGTTTGAGGATCTGTGTGTACAAAATCATTCTTGTAATGGCAATTATTGTCCCCGAGAAGGCATTAAAGTTAATGAGAGATAGGAAAGAGTGGGGCTCTGACCCCCGTTTAAAGACATTTAAGAGTGTGCAGTTCTTGTTTTCTGAATGTCTGGCCTTCCCGACACAAGGAGGCTCTGAGGACAGGTTTTCCAGCCGAAATATCATTAAATTGTATTAGCATCTTATTACACACACGCCTTAGTGGTCTGCCTCAGACAGGGAGAGTTTTTGTTTCTCTTTGAAAGATTGTGTCTGGAATGGTAAATTGCCTGCTTGAAAGCTTCCCCCACCCCCTTTTTTAAAGAGGAAGACGAAATCCTGCTGTGTATGGTGGCGGTCAGGGCAGGCCTGGTGGCCCCAGAGAGGAGAGTCCGGAGGCCAGGTTGGGGCATTTTAACTGCCCAGGGAGCGGCTGTCGTAGCAGGCCTGAAAGGCCCACTGTTCCCAGGGTCAGCTGGAAGGGCGTTAATGGAGGCCCAGGGTGTTTATTTGAGTTTATTTGCAGAAAGGTCTTTAAAGGGGGCTGGCATTGGGCATTGGTGTTTCAAGTCCAGATCCGAGGCCCCCACTAAGACCAATGACTAGTGCTGCCAAGAAAACATCTGCCATCAAATTGCTGCCCTATTACTGAGTTGACATTGATCATTAGCCAGGAGCCCAACCAAATAAAGCCTCTTGGAAAATGTGTGAGGTTAAGATGGGGAAGGGGGCTGTGAAAACAGGATGAAATCTTGGGCTGGGGTGTTTGTTCCTGCGAGCTACAGGCAGGCCAGCTGGGCTGTGTGGTCTCCACACTTCTAGAGGGAGGGGGCAAGAATACACTCGCTATTATGCGCTGCGTACAACGTGAGGAGGGCCATTGGGACTCCAGCAGGGATCCAGACAGACTTACTCTCATGGAACTTACATTTTGGAGGAGAAGGATATTCAACAAGTAGATCAACAAACACAAATTATGATGGATGCTGTGAAGACGTTGAATAACGGGGTGATGAGCCTTCTTTAGATGAGGCCCTCCGCATAGACCTCTGACATTTAAGCTGAAAGATAAAATGTTGGACGTGCATAGACTGCGTCAACCATTATAGGTAGAGAGCACAGCCTGTGCATAGATCTTGAGGCATGGATTATTGAGCTTGTTGCAGGAAATGAAAGGGGGACTGTGTGGCTGGAAAGTGCTGGGGAAGGGGTAGTGGTCCATATGGACTTGTCGAGGTAGGTGAGGGCCAGATCGTGTAGGGTCTTGTGATCAGGAGCTTGAGTTTTGTCCTTTGGCCAGTAGGGAAGCGTTTAAAAGATTTTAAACGGGCATGACATGGTTGATTTATACTTTTTAAAGATAATGCTGGCTGCTGTGTGGATCCTGGATTATGGGAGAATGACAGTAGAAGCTGGGCGATAAATGAGGAGTCAGGCAAGACGAGACTGGCTCGGACTAGTGTGTATAAGTAGAAATGGAGTAAAGGGGGTGGATTCGTGGTATATTCTGGAGAGAGAGCCCACTGGACTAGCCAAGAGTTGGCTGCGGGGTAGATAGAGGATGCACAGAGAGGCCGTAGGCTGCTGCTGCATTGAGGAGACCCTATGATACCCACACTGCAAAGGAGAGATTCCTATCAGTGTGTCCATGCTGGGGATGGTGTGGGAGGTAGAAATGGAAGGAAAAGTGGACCCTTTCTTTCCTAGAGTCTCCTTTGTAGGAAAGGTTTCCGGAGCACTTTCTGTCCCCAAAAGCAAGTGCCTTGTGACACTAAGGGATTTTCACAGAACAGATCTTGCTTTGGGAGAGATTAGAGGGGCCAGGGGAGAAGGAAAACCTAGAGACTAAGATCAAGTCTCAGCACCCACAGCCCCCACCTGCGTTTGCAGCCCTGGATTTCAGCTCTAGTGGAGTCCTCCCTGTCCTTCTTGCTGAGGTGGAGAGGGGCATTCGTGAGGTGAAGGGTTGTCCCACAAGAAAGCCCAGGCATCATCTGGGCCTCCATTAGCCACTGATGGTGGAGGCTCACCGGAGGCAGGGAGGCCCTTGGAACAGAGTTAGTTCAAAGGAAAGAAGATTCACTCACAAAACAGTGACTTCCCTCTGAAGCCTAGTTATTATTCTAATTAAGCCACCACAAAATCTGTTCTCTTAATAACACCCTGCCCAGGAGGACTCTGCGCTGTTCCACGGAGGGCAGGTTGGACAGGGAGCCGGCTGAGGGTCGGGTGCAGGTCTTCATGCTGGCTGATCACTGGTCCTGGGCAGCAGGAAAGAACATTATGAGACAGGTGGCAGCAGTCAGGGATCCTGTTATAGAGGCCCTTCCTTACTATACATTGTCACAGCTCCCTCTGAGGAGCCTTTCAGGTAGGTGCTGGTAGAAAGACTCACCACCTGGCCCAAAGGTATTAACTGGCACCTATGTGGAGAGCAAACCACTGGGCTAAGGGCTTTACGCTGCTCTCATTTATTCTCACCAGCTGATTCTGGCCCAGAGATGTGTTTAGTTTGGCCCTCTCAAAGTGTTTTAAAAATTCTGAGTCATTTGCCAATATTTTAAGTTCAGGAGATTTATGTAAAAATTCAGGTCCAGTTGGCCTTCTCTGGGAGGTGTGTCTTTCCCCGTGGTCTCTGATCTAGTGAGGGGTGGAGCTAGGCTTTGAAGCCAGTACCCCTGAATCTAGAACTCCTGCTTTTATGCTATGGGAGAGCCTGGCTTGGAGGTGCCTGCTTTGCAGGAAATGAACAGAAATGCAATTCCTGGACAGCCTATTGCCGGAGAAAATAGCTGGGTGAATTTATAGTACCTCTCCCCTCCTCTTACCCTACCCGTGGCAGGGCTGGGTTGGCAAGATGTGGGCTATAGTCAGGGTTCTGTTGAAGTCACCTTTGACACTCTCAGACCCCAGATGACAGTGAGGATGGACTGCTGTGGGTAGTGGAGCATTATTGCCCCGTTTGTTCTACGACCTGGGCCGCTGATTGCACTCTGCTGCACAGTGGCAGGGAGGTCTAAAGGTCAAGAGTGTGGTCTCCTGAGCCAGATTTGCTACAAGCACTAGTCTTGGGCAAGTCACTTAAGCTCTCAGCTTCGTTTTTATCTGCAAAAGGGAAGCAACTGTCATGGTCACTGGCATCGAAGTTCTGTTTGTTCTGAGGGTTTAATGAAGTCCCTGTGTACCAGGACATCCTCCTCCCCTGCTGCAGTGAGTGCTTAGTAATTTTAGTCCTGTTGTTCCAGCCTCCCTGCGTGCCATCCATGCTGCTCACACCACCAGGAGTCTCTCTGTACCTCCACACCCTCTGCAGAGCACTTGTCCACGCACCTTTGGAGCTGGGCAACAAGCAGCCTCAATGAACCTTCCTGTCATCCTGATCCTGCTGTTGGGGAACACTGGGGTGGAGAGAAGCTCCTAGCCGAGGTCAAGTCCAAGGCAGGCGGGACCCCCTGGTCAACTCAGAGGTCTGGATAGTCGCGCCCTGCCTAATGCTCCCTGGTCTCTCTGGGCCACAGTAGGAGAAGGGGAATCCCAGGCCTGGCATGGGCAGACTCGGGGTGGTGACATGGCAGGTAGGATCCCAGGCAGGGTGGGGAGCCTGGCTGGCCTGCAGCAGGGCTGTGCAACAGGGCTTTCTTTCTGTTGACACTGGCTTCTTGTCTTTTGCTACGGGTAGTGAGGCAACTCAGAGTCCAGACTAATAGGAACATGGTGGAAAGCGCTCTGGGCCCCGAGCCCCAGATCTGTTCTCACCTTAGGACTCAGCCTCCGACGAGCTGCGAGACCCAGGGCGTATTAACAAGCCACTCAGTATTCTCCCCTCCAAGTGGGGACAAGAACAGGCTCTGCCACCCTGGACACTCTGCAGGATTAGAGGACCTAGTGGGTAGGAAAGCACTTCCAACAGGCAGGAGCTGACAAAGGCACAAAGGCAGCTCAGCGTGGGCTCAGGGATCAGCCCACGTGGATTCAAATCCCAGTTCAGCCAGTTACTAGCAGGACAAGGCACTGAGCCTCCCCAGTAAGTGAGGCTAATAGCTCACAACTCACCAGGTTGTTAGGAAACAGGAGACAGCGGAGATGGTATGGGTGGAGGAAGCAGCTCAGCGTGGGAGAGCTGCCCTTCTTACCTTAAAGTTAAATACTGCAGTCGAGATAAAGTGGATTTGTAGTATTCTCTGGAGAAGGGCACTGGGAGCGGGAGGGAGCCCAGCCCAGATCCAGTATCCCTGGGCCTGGTGTATCTATGGGACCCAGCTTGGAGCCTCCCTGCCCCCACCCCCATTTCCACACTCTTCTAGCCACTCCTCTCAGATGTGTCCTCAGTGCTGTTCTTGCTGGCTTGTCCTTTAAACCAGATAGCAGGGTCCTACTGCAAAAAATCAATCTTGTTTCCTCTGCCTTCCCCACCTCAGGCACCCAGCAGGGCACCCATTGCAACTGAGTGGGAGTGGATTCTCTGATGGGCCTGAGTTTCCTCAAGTGGAAGAAGCTGGGGCTGGCCAGGTCCTAGTTACTGTTCAGTCTGGGCTTTTGACCACCCCTGCTGCCCTCCCTCTCTGTCTTAGACTCCTGCTCCTCTGAGACTCTGGGCTCAGGAGATAGGAGATGCAGCCTCCTCTCCCCCAACCCCATTCCTCCCTAGGGTGGGTGGAGAGGGGGTGGGGCTGGCTGAGGAGAAGCCTGGGGCAGGGCCTTGTTCTCATTCTGCTTCAGGCGGGTGTGGGGAGGTAGGTACTGGTGATTTTAAGAGAGATTGAAGATTTCCCATTCCGCCTGTTAGTGTAATGGGACCTGCCTTTTGTTGCAGATGGAAGAGAAGAGGCGAAAATACTCCATCAGCAGCGACAACTCCGACACCACTGACAGTAAGACCTTCCATTTGGGTTCCTACAGGGAAAGCATTTGAGTCATCACTGGGCCCTCAGGCCCAGAGTGGGGAAGGCTGCCCCATGGTCTCAGTGTTGACAAAAGCGTGAGCTAGATCAGATCCCTCTGCTCCTAAGAGAGTCCCCACTCCACCCTGGCCTCCAGGGTCTTGCTGTCCTCCTTACTTTACTCCCCTTTTCCCTCCAGGTCTCAGCTCCCCTCTGAGCCTTTACATACGTGGCTCTTAGGTTCCTGTCCTTGTGGCCCTACTGTTGTGTCAGAGCCTTATAGGACGTCCCCAACCAATAGGAAACCTGTCACTATTGTAATTACCTGATAAGTATCATTCCTAACCACTGGTAAGCTCCTTGATAGAAGGGTTATGTCTTATTCACTGCCTTATCTCCAGCTAGATCAGGCACATAATAGGTGTTCAGTAAATATTTGCTGAAGATATTATTGGAGTCTGCCTTTCATGGGATCTTGGTAATAGAATCTCAGAGGTAGACTTACGTATGGGCTAGGGGTGTCATTTAGATGTCTAGGGGGTGGGGGACATTGTCAAGGAGGAAATGGAGTTTAGAGAGCCTTTTCCGAGAGCTTTTCTGTAGTAGCAGAAGGCAGCTCTTCTCAGCTGCCCCAGGAACCTGGGCCTGTATCAGCCGGTTGGAGTAAGGAATTCCATTCTGCCCTGTGGGAGAGACACACTGCCAGGAGTATCCCTCCTCATTTGTGGTATATCCCGGTGGAAGCCCAGGCTAAGGAAGAGGCCATACTGCCAAGGAGGCTGGGCCTGGAGTTCTACAACTCTAGACCTTGGTTTGTTCACATATGTGGTGAGCACCTGGGATTAGGGAGATCTCCAAGGCCTCCTAGAGCTCCCAGAGTTTTGCAACGCACCCCCCAGAACCTGAGGCAGATGAACTAGAATGGTGGGGGTCAGGTCCCAGTCCCTTCTCCTCCAGGTCTCGTGTGTGTCCTTTGGGGTCTGTTTGCTCCGCTTGGCTCTGGCGTCTAACCTGGCCAGTCAGTCCTTCCTGCCTGCGGCAAGAGATCACAGCGTCAGGCGCTCTGTGGCTACAACCACGCTGCCTGTGGCCTGGCTCAGCACAGCCAAAAAGAACCGCATCCTCTACTTCTAACTTTATTACAGGCAAAGGAACCCTTGAGGGCGGAGCACCTGCAGGGGTGGGTGTCTGGGCAGCTGAGCCCTGTAGCTGCCTCGGAGTTGGGCCAGGCTGTAGCATGCTCCTTCTCCACCTTTCCTCCACTGTGCCCACCTATGACTGCTGCTCCTTTGACCCATAGGGCTGGAAGCCACAGCCTTGTTGTCCAGTAAGGGCTTAGACCCTCATAATAATTGCTCATGCTTATTAAGGCAGCACCGTGTGCCAGGGACTATGCTAAGACTTTACAGGTATGATATCTAATTCTCACAGTAACCCTTTGAAGATAGTTATTCTCTTACCCCCATTTTATAGAAGAGCAAACTGAGGCTCAGAGAGATTAAGCCGTTTGGCCGGATGACGAGCAGTTAAGTGGCTGAGCCAGGCTCAAGCCTGGTCCGTGGGTCTGCTTTAGAGCACTACTATTCCAGCTGCCCTGTCCTACCTCTGTCTACCCATTTGGCATCACGCCAAGGAGGAAGCAGAGGACCAGAGAGTGCAGAGGATTTGTCATGGGTCACACAGGAAGCTAGTGATTAGTCCTAGTCACCGCCTTTTATTTTCCAAGCCCCTTCTAGTTGATGAGTGGAGGAGGCATCATGTCCCCACTCATCATTTGAAAGGCTCAGAGCAGGGACAGTTCACCAGGTGCTCACAGAGGTGTTCACCTCCTGAACCTTCAAGCTAGAGCTTTCCTCACAGGCTTCCTATCCTTGGACCGCAGGTGGATGGTGTTCCTGGCCTTGCAAGAGCTGCTAATGAGCTGTGTTCTCTCTGTAGGTCACACTACATCTGCCTCAAGATGCTCCAAACTGCCCAGCAACACCAAGTCGGGCTGGCCCCGGCAGAACGAAAAGAAGCCCTCAGAGGTGAGTAGTGCAAGTGTCCTGGAGGAAGATGAAGCAGAGGTGGGGAGGTGACAGGAGCAGAGACCTGGGGCGAATGAGGGAGAGTGAGCCTTGCAGATGTGTGGGGGAAGAGCACTCCTGGCAAAGGGCACAGTCATTGCCAAGTGAGGCCGGTGTTGCTAAGTGGAATTGATGGGAGGGGAGAGGGGGTGTCGCTCTCTTAGCCTTGTAGGTTGTTGTAAAGATGTTCCTATTGACCTGGACTAGAAGTTTCTTTCCAGGATTATAAGCAGGATAATGACATAGTCTGATGTTTTAATGAAAGGTCCCAGTGGCTACTGTGAGGAGAAGATGGGAATATGGGGGACAAGGGCAGAAGCAGGAAAGATTCTTTTGCAGTTGATCAGGAGACAAACGATGGTGGCTTAGAGCTTGGTGGAGACAGTGCAGTAAGAAGCAGTGGCATGTGATACACTTTAAAGACCGAGCCTTTAAAGGCTGAGTCTTTAAAGTGTATCACATGCCACTGCTTCTTACTGCACTGGCAGGATTGCTGATGTAGGGGCGAAGGATGGGGTCCTCAGAGTCACCCAGTTATCTGCTCCTTATTATGCCTGATTCACATGTGTATGCATTTTAATCCTTCCTTACCTCCACCTGGGATGTCTCCTGTGGCAGGTAGAGGCATTTGGCTCCTGGAGCTGTGGAGAAGAGCATTGGGGTTGGGCTGATGAATGGACATTGGCGTCCAGCTTCCTGCAGCCTCTGAAAAAATCACACCCTAGGGTCTCATTGCTCCCTCTTAGGTCTTCAGCACCTTTCCCTGAGCACAGATGAGGCTGCAAGAGCACCGAATATCTAAGAAGGGGGATTTGAATCTAGACCTCCAGAGAGACATTGCTCTGCAGCCTACAGGGTAGCCAGGCACTGGGCTGGACACTTCGGTTTTTTAATTCTTAAAAGTGGCCCAGAGTCCTCAGTCCTGCTACAATAAGCAAACTGAGGATCCCAAGGTTATATAGCCAAGACTTGAAGTTTTGGGGGCCAACAGTGCCCAGGGTGGGAAGGCCCAGAGTTCTTGGGCTGAGCCCTTGGCTTGGGGTAGGGGAGGGTACTTGTGTTCTCAGTCTGGGGCTCTCCTCTCCCTGCCCTCACCACAGGGGCAATCTTGGTGCTGCTGTCATTAGCCAGCCCCTAGGGGTTCTTCCACAGAATTCTGCATTTGAAAAACGACTCCCCGCCTCCTCCAGGAGGTGGCTGAGCCTAAGACTCTTCCTTTGTGGGAGGCAGGGAACCTTTAAGACCTGATGCCTCCTACCCCCATCCCCCAACCTATTGTCCTCCCTTGCCCCTTGGAGGAGGGGTGGAGATGGAAGGAGATGTCCCCAGGAATGCAGTTAGGACTGGAACGGAAGCTGGAAGCTGGGCATGGGAGGCTCTTAGTGCCCTCCTGGACTAGCCCTGCTCAGTGGGATGTGCCCAGGTGCACTGGGAAGTAGGTGCTAGGAGCCCCTGGGACCACCCCCCCCACCCTACCATCCCCCCTCTCCTTTCCCACCCACCCCCACGTTGAGATCTATAGAGGCTCCTCAATTGTTGCAGTTGAATTAGTAAAACAATAACCACCTTTATGTGTCTTCCTGGTCTTGGGAGGCAGCAATTGTCTTGGCCATTTTGGAAAAGAGGAACCTGCCCTCTGCTTTTTGTGGTTATTCGAGTTGGAGAAAGGTGGAGAAGTTCTGGGAGCTTCTAGGGCCTGGCTCCTTGCCCCACCCCACCCCCTCATTCCCCCTGCTCTGATCCCTGAAAGCACCTGTGGGAGGAGGGGCAGAGATCCCAGGGGCCGGGCTACCATCTACACCTAGGATAGGCTGGGGCCTGGGAGGAAACAGGTGTTAGCAAAGGCCTGGGGGAAAGAGTGATTTGCATGGGGCTGAAAATTCCCCTGCCTCTTGTGTTTTCCAGCTCAGAGCCTTTGAACCTTTCCCCACCTAAAAATAGAATCAAGCCATTGTAAGGGTGTGAGTGCCCAGCCCTGCTGGGGACTGGGCTATGCGCGGCCCTGGGTTCCAGCACAGGAGCCTCTCGGGAGGCTGTGAGGCCTGACTGGGGACACTCGCCCTCAAGTCCTGGGCTACAGGAGTACTGAGGAAGTCTTCCCCGCCTTGAACTGTCGCCAAGGACAAGCTTTTCCTCCCATAGCAGGCTGGAGAGCAGCCTGAGAGGTTTCCCTTGTCCCCTAAGTGAGGAGGCTGAGCCATAGCTGCCATAAATTCCAAGCTATCGTGGGGCAGAGGAAACTGTCAATGAAAGCTTCCAAATTATTTGGCTCATGAGAAGGCGGAGATGAAAGCGAGGATTTGGCGGCAGAGAGAACATTTGCACTAAATCTCGCTGGGCTATTCCTTTCTCTTTCTGTGAATGGGTTGGAGAGAAGGGCCTTTCTAGTCTGCTGGGCCTGGAGGCTCAGGGCTTTGGAACCCCTGATGGGACGGGATCTGGGAGCCCCATCTGCCCTGTCCCAGCCTCCCCCCCCCACCCCCCCACCCCCCGCCTGCAGCAGCCTGTAGGGTGTTTGTCAGGCTGGTCACACAGTCTGCTCCATTCTGGCCCAAGTTCCCAGCCAGGATATTTGCAAATTGATTTGAGTGGTGCAGGAGGCTCCTCCCTGGTGGCTACATGGTCCACTTGTCTTCTCATCTCTGAACATGGATAGTGATGGGGTGAGGGGCTTGCGGCCCAGGAGTACTTAGCAGCAACACTAGCACATAGTGAAGCCAACAGCTATGGAAAAAGCTGGGGTTGGGTTTAGGCGAGACTGGAGGGACTGCCTCTGTGATGACCTACCAAGGCCCGTCCTTCCCAGGGCACCCTGAGGGTGCCAATCCAGGGACACCCTCTGCACCAGAATATAGTGCCCCGGGGCAGAAAAAAGTGCTCCAACCATGAGTCAGGACCCTGGACAGGGCCGAGGCCCTGAAGCCCAGCTTCTCTTCAGGCCCTTAACCAGTGGGTGGCCTTCTTCAGCTAGAGTGAAAAAGAGTGTGAGCCTCAGTGTTGGGGGCTGAAGGAACAGGCCCTAGGAGTCCTGGGAGGCTGGGTTAGGATTTTTGGTGGAAATACACCAAGATCGGCCCTAGGATCCCCTCTGGCAGAGGAGGATGAAGGTAGGGTTGATCCCAAAGGCACACACTGCTGCCTTCTGCTGCTCTGCCTGCCTGCAGTATCCCAACAAAGCTGAGATCTGTTCCTTGGGGCTTAAAATTCTGAAGGAGGGGAAGGGATTAGCCTGCCCTGGGGAGGTGGTTTTAGTGGAAAAACTGTGCTGAGGCGTTAGTCCTTGGTCTGGCCCATCTCACCAAATGGCATAATTGTTATTGGTGCTTCAGACTTTGTGGGTCATATCTCTGTGAATCTGATGAAGATCACAGATCTCCATCTTATCTCACCCCCAGGAATTGTGACTTAAATGGTTTGGAGTGGGGCCCAACTACCTGTACTTTTGAAAAGCACTCCTGCTGGAAGCCAGGGTTAAATGCTACCATAGACCTTTCTTAATTTGCTCAGGCAGGAGTTCCTGGCTTGGGCCTCCCTGGAAGATCCTGAGTGAGGTTGAGATGCTTTTTAACCTGATTCAGTGACCTAAGCAAAGGCAGTATGTGGGTAGGGGCAGCCCCCCAGCTCACCCCCAACCTACCCACCCCTGCAGCAGCTAGGGGACTGAGAGGTTTCTGCCAAGCCCTCACCCTGGCAGGGCAGATAAGGAAAGCCCTGGAGGCTGCCGTTTGTGGCTCTGTCTTCCTCAGGCCAGGCAGAGAAGCAGGTGAGGAGGGCAAGCCAACCCTGGGGGTTTCCCCCAGGCAGGCTGTCTTGAAATGGAAAGCTGTGTTTTTAAGAAGTCAGCCAGTGGGCAGAGATGTGGGTCTTCAGGACCCAAGAGCTTCTGATTAAACTCAGCAAGCACTAGAGGGTACCTGATAGGCCCTGCCTGGTGCTAGGGGGCCAGAAAATGCAGGCCCTGTCCCCAGGGAGCTTGTCCTCTGGCTGTGGCAGGATGCAGGTGCTACATAGGAAAGTGTTCGTTATTAGAAGTGCAGCCAGCTTTGCCACTGAGGAGCTCTGTGACCTTGGACAAGTGACTGTTTCTCTCTGAACCTCAGCGTCATCATCTGTGGAGACTTACCCTGCACCCTGCCATGGAGTTTCTGTTCTGTAGATATGACTCTCCTTTCCTGAGGCCTGTTGAGCCTGGGGGTGGGGAGCAATCCCCAACTGAGCAGAAGTGAAGCTGGCCTCCCTGGGACAGAAGCCTGATGGTCCCAGAACAGGGTGGGTGGGAGTTGAGATCCAGCTGTCGGCTCTTTTGTAGGCCTTGGTGACAAACTTATATATCCCTAGATGAGGGAATGAAGCCTCCATGCAGGTTCCGCAGGGTCCCTTGACCCGTGCTTAGCTTCTAGCCCCTGGGAACAAGGCCTGGGAGAAAGAGGTGATCCTTGTGGATATCCTCTGTCAACAGTAGGGTGTCCTCAGGACCCAGTGCTGGTGAAAGTTCCTACATAAGGTGGCCTCCCTCCTAGAAAAGGCAGTGTGAGTGGAGAAGAATGGGGATGCAGTTCATTGGCACGACCCATTGCTTTTAAAAATCGGACCCTTCTACCTTTGGTGAAGGCAGGGTGGCCAGATTATGTTGGGGGTACAGAACCATAGGATCAATAAGATGCCTTCCTGGAGGAGCAGAGGTATTATCCAGACATTTGACATAATCTTATTTATATTAAATACAATGATGGCATATATTGTAGTAAAATTCAAAATGCCCACAAGCTTGAGAGAGAAAACAGTTTTTGAGCCCTGTTTCTAGCCAGCAGCTCATCTGCTACCCCAGAGCAGGCGGGCAGTGAGGGGAGAACCCTTCCGTTGGGCTAAGCGCCTGCTTGCTGAGCCTCCCGCTGCCTTCCTCTGGGTGGGGAGCAGAATCCACTTCTCGTATAGTGGAAACATTGCTGCTCCCGCCAGCTGGAAAGGCCGCCTGGCCTCTGGGACTTGTCTTGCAAAAGAAATGTGTGCAATAAATTCTCTTTAAGAGCAGGAAGTGCTGTTATCCTTGTGAAAGAGAAAGAGATGGGTGTGTGTGTGTGTGTGTGTGTGAAGTGTCTGACCAAATGTGGTAGCTTGAATGAGAGACTGGGCAGAGGGTGGCTTTTCTCAGAGCCCTTCTCTGGTGTTTTATGCCTAATTTTAAGTAACTTTGCTTTTGGCTGAGATACTCTTTATCAGGTTCCAGCCCAGGAAAGAGAATTTTTTTAAAAGAAGAAATAGCTGGGTGGTTTGCAGGTGGTATTGCAGTGGTTAAAGGACAATGCAGACCTCCAACAGTGGTTTAACCTCTCTGGGTCTCAGTTTCCACAGCTGTAGGATGGGAGTAATATGAATGAAGTGAGGTTATATATATGAGGCATTTAGCACAGCACCTGGCAGGTCACAACAGGGCAATTACTTTTCACTATTAGCTTTCGTTTCTAATGAGATGAGTTGCTCAGGAAAAAAAATTTGTGATCAAAATGAAGTATCTGGTAGTAATTTCACTGGGCTTTTTCAGGACAGACCCTCAAACATCCTTTGGAGGACTCGGGGCAGGTGCCACTCCTATGCTGGCATTAGGACTCCTCATATGGACAGAGGTCAAGGAGAGGCAGTCTTGGTCAGAGCCATTTGGGACAGTGACCAAGAACAGTTCCTGAATTCCACCTGGAAGAATCTTCTGGACCAGTTCCCTGCCTCCACGTTTCCTGCTAGCAGGACAGGAAGTTTCAGAGTTTAGTCATACTTCAGACAAATCCTGAGGTTCATTCATTCATTTACTCACTTGTTCTATGGGCATTTCTTAAGTACCTGTTGTGTGCCAGGCATTTGATAAACCGGCATATTGATAAACGGGATACACATGCAGTCTTTGCCTCTCTCAGCTTGATTATTAGAGGAGATGGATTTTAAACAAATAATTACACGAATAATCGTATTTTGTAATTGCGATAAGTGCCGGAGTCTTTCTTTAAGTAACTAAACTCGGTGCCTCCTTGTCTGAAATACACTTATGATACAATAATTCACCCTTGAGAAAAGGAAGCAGAGCCCAAGGTCCTGGGATAAAATATTCAAATAACATCCACAAATCTTGTGGTCATATATAAGGACTCTTAGTATAGCACAGTGAAAGTTACCCATTGTCATTTGCTTTTGGAGATCATATCAGACTCCGCTGATACTTTCTGGCAGAGCTTGTTTTTGATTCTCTCTAGGAAAATAAGTGCAGAAAGCCAGATAGACTTTTTGATGGTTGTAGAGGGCAAGGCCATGAACTGTGTCTCTACATCTGGGCAGCACAGGGTCTTCGGCTCCCTCCAGAGCAGCACTGGCACCTTGGCACTCAGATTGGTTATCAAATTAGAGTTTTAGACCTCTAAACATTTTTCATAGTGTTTGAAGAAGCTACAATTAACATCCCCTAAGCAGCTCAGCAGAACTTGGTTGCTAGGCAACAGACCTTTAATGACAATTTGTCAATTTCTACCAAAAGAGAAAAATAGTAAACATTCACATTCTTAGAAAATTGCTTGTTTTCCAGCTTTCAGCTTTCTTGCCATGGCACGGCCTCCAGTTCATCAGTGTCTATTTTATTCTTTATTTAGTTTTCATAAATAATTCAAAGGTGTTCCAGGAGAATAATTGAGCCTTTTTTCAAGCCTAACCTCTGGCAACTCAAAACAAAAAGATGTTTAGGTTACAGCTGGGTTGCCATATTTGTGGACGGGCTTTATATGAATGGACAGAGGCTGCTGTAGAAGGTGCAGAGTACCCAGCTGTAGCCTTAGGCAGCAACCCAGGAAGGGGGTGGCAGATCATGGAAGGCTTTTGAGTCCTTCAGCCTCTCTTAGCACCTAGCACGTGCCAGGCCTCGTGTGCACTGCTGGGCTCCGACCTGCCGCGCAGCCAGATCTCACTGAGCTTACCTTCTCGTGGGGAGATGTGGCAAGAAACCAGGAGATTCCCATACCGGGGCTGTGGGAGTTCAGAGGAAGCCCAGAACCCAGCCTGTGATCGGGAAAGGCTTCCCAGAGCAGATGTGGGCTGAACTGAGACCTTAAGGATGAAATAGGCCAGCCCAACTTTGGCAGGGGAGGAGAGTGTCTCAGCAGGGTCCTCTCCTGTGCTATGTGCCAAGGGAGAAAAGTGCTCTGGATACTACATTCACGTGGGCACAGGGCCTGGTAGACCCTGCAGCTCAGCCTGCAGGCAGTTGCAGCTTGCAAAAGCCTCCATCTGATTTGCATGTTCCAGCCCTTGGGGAAGCCACCTGATTTGACTTTAGGTTAACTCAGGGGCATTGGCAGTGAGCCCTGTGTCCATAGGGGCAGGGGGCCTGTGAGACAGTGCTGGATGGCGCAGGAGTAGTCTTGCCCTGGGTTTCTTTGCCACTGCCTACATGTGGGACCTTATAATAGGCTATTTAACTAACCTGTGTCCCAGGTTTAGCGCCTGCCTCACAGAGTTGTAAAAAATTAATTCAAGAACAGCCCTTACACTGGTATTGGGCACAGGGCACTCTGTAAGTGTAGGCTGACACCATTACGATGGTACTGCCCTTCGTGTGCTTCCATGGGTCCTCTGGTGTCCAGTCTGCCACCTGTTCCCTGAGTGACCCAGGACAAAACTTGGAGCTCTCTTGGGACCAGACTCCTCTCTTCCTGACCGAGTTGAGCCTAGTATTCCTTCCTGCTCTAGGTTCTCAGTGCCAAGGCTATTCCTAGGTCAAGGCCACCACTCCGCAGCTGGTCTGGCATGGCACTCTTGTCTCTCGGACTCCAGCTTGGGCAGCAGCTTGATCCTTAGGCTTCAAGCCCTGCAGACCAGAGACTGTGTTGCTCTGTTCACGTGCATGTGCTTGGGATTTCAGCTCTGGGTATATCCACAAGTTGTGTCACCCTGTTAATAATGGGGGTGCAAAAAGCACCATTGAGAGACAGCAGGGGGCCTCAGACTATTCAGATGATTCCCCAGAGAAGCCCATTCATTCATTCACTCAGTCACTGTTTACTGACTACCTACTATGTGCCTGGCACTGAGAATGTATCAGAGAACAGGACAGGCAGGTATGGCAGGGGAATGATGAGAAACCAGCGACACGAGTACACCAGTTAATTTTCAGAAGTGAAAGTGCCGGGAAGTAAGGCAGGATGATGGGCTAGAAAGTGGCTCTGTTGGGCAGTCAGTACTACCTGAATCAAGGTGATCAGAGAAACAATCCTGGAGGAGGTGCTGCTTAAACTACAGCCTGTGGCATCAGAGCAGCAGGGTTTGGCTGTCATACCCCTTTGCTCGCCTGGGTCGAAAGAACTACAAGGCAGTGATGAGTCTACTGTGCGTTCTGTTCATCCGCCAGGTCCTGTACTGGGGCCCAGAGGGAAGTAAGGCCCAGGCTGCTGCTGGGAAAGGCCCTGAAAAAAGTACCGAGAGTGCTCAAGTTTGTGTTCTGGTATCAGCCAACTTACTGCTTGCTAATAAGATATGCAAATTATCAGGGCTATAAAATCTTAGCCACATTCCATCTTCTGTTTAATTAGCATTTAATCATAATCTCATATAATTTTTTTCACACTGGCATCCTAATTAAATGTTAGGGTGTTAGTCTTTTTTACGGAATGCTCTACGAATTTGCGTGTCATCCTTGCGCAGGGGCCAAGCTAATCTTCTCTGTATCGTTCCAGTTTTACTATATGTGCTGCCGAAGCGAGCACTAGGGTGTTGGTCTTAACAGTTAAATTATATCGGAAAAAATGGAGTCTTCAAGAAACTCGACCTTTTTCAAGCCAGGGCTCTCTCTAGCTAGACGCAGGCGTTAATTAGGTTTCTGCAAGATGCTGCCTCGAATCCCCTTGGTGCCCCCATTTCAGTTGTTTCCTTGCTGTCATGGCCCTAGATTTGAATGAGACACACACAACCAGTGATTTAGGCCCTGATCAGGCAGAGGTTACTGTGAATGGGTTTGTCACGAGCCTCTGGAAGGCCAGCAGATGCTGACTTGTCCTGGAGGGGGTCCAGGACTTGGAGTTTGGTGTGAGGCCTGGGGGACTCCTCGAAGTAGTTTTTCTTGTCTCGGTGATGCAAACTCTCCTTTAACTTGTGACTCTCATGTAATGATCACTGGGAAGCTGGTACCTATGCAAGTCACATAGTCGAACTGCCACCAAGTCCTGCAGCAGCCTTTCCTGGGAGGTCACAGTGAGGTCAGGCAACCAGGGCAGGAGGGGCACTGCCGGTGCTGCTGGGGCTGGGCTTAGAGATTGTTTTGCAGTAGAGAGGGAGCAACAGACAATGTTAAGAAAAGCATTTTCCCCTGAGTGACCAGAAGAAAAACCAGAGTGCGAGGGTGTAGCCACTTATGGCCTGGCTCTGAGGGAACTCAGATGGACTTGACTGAGAAGGATTCAGCCTCATCTTTCTCCTGCCCTATCGCACACACAGGCCGCGGCTGTAGAGCTTCTGCTGAGCAGGGCACGTGGTATCCTTGTTCTTGAGGGACCGAGGAGATCTTGACCAATGGAAGGTCTTTATCTAGGCTGCCACAAACCCCAGCCTCCACTCAGCTATTTGCATATGGTCCTGGCATTTCATTTGCCTGGGATTGGCGCCCTGCACTCTTTAACACCTCCACTTGTGCCTATGGTGCAACTGCAAACATAGTTTTAAACCTTCATCTGAAATTCCCTGAACACTTACTTAATGACAGTGTAATGTTCACAGAGGCCTTTCTTCCATCTGATTTTTCCGCTTGTTTTGTTTTGATTTGTTTTGTTTTTTGCCTTTCCCAGTGTTTCTTCTTCTGTCTGAGGTCCATTCACATTCGTCACTCAATTCTTGTCCTTTAACAGTTCAGAACACATTCAACACATTTATTGAGCATCTTGCTGGCTTCAGAGAAGATGCATTATTGTACTTAGTGCATTTGTGTTGCCTTCTGACTTAGAGTCAGTGGGCAGAGAGCCACGTGAGTTGCATTTGCCTTTTCCTCCTCTGGCCTGTGGAGCAGACCACCCAGAAGCAGTCTGAAACCACTCTCTCCACCCTTGTTCCCACCAGGTTTTCCGGACAGACTTGATCACAGCCATGAAGATCCCAGACTCGTACCAGCTCAGCCCGGATGATTATTACATCCTGGCGGACCCATGGCGACAGGAATGGGAGAAAGGCGTGCAAGTGCCCGCTGGGGCAGAGGCCATTCCAGAGCCCGTGGTGAGGTGAGCCAGGCAGCCCCAGGCCCACAGGCCACAGGCAGGGGAGGAAGGGGAGACAAGGACCCAGCAAGGCACCTGCCATTCCTGGGATTCCTCTCTAGCTCAACTCTGTTCTTAGATTCTTTTGGACCATAAACCACTGAAACGTTCCAGAAATACTGGTAGTTTACCTTTAAAGCTAAGGGCTTGGGCTCAGCTCTGGAACCAGACAATCTGAGGTCAAATGGCCACTCACATTCAATGTGACATTGAGTCAGAAATATAATCTCCCTGGGCCTCGATTTCCTTGTCTGCGAAACAGGAATGATGACAATAACACCTGCCTCTTACGGTGGTCGAGATGATGTAGAGAAATGATGCAGGAAAGGCACTTGGCACAGGGCCTGGCACACAAGGACTTGGTAAAAACTGGCCGTGGATTAGCTCGATGTCAGTCCAAACTGGGTCCCACAGCACAGCTCATCAGGGATATCTTCAGGCTTTTAACTAGTCCTTAAGACAGGGATAAGCCATGCTTCTTAAACCTTTTTAAGGAGGCCTGAGCGGGAGAGAGTTGTGTGCACCCAGTGGATGCTCAGGAAGCAGTTGCTATGACCAGCATCTGAAGAGTCCCCTTGCCAGAGCTGGGTCAGGGCTGAGTCCTCGCTGGGCTTCATAGCCTTCTGGGCTTGTGGGTCAGAGACCCCCTGGTGCTCTTGTCAGGAGGTGGCCCCATGGCCATGGGCCTTGCCGCCAGCAGCAGAGTTCAGCCAAGTGCTGCTTTCTGCACCCTGGGAAATCCTCCAAGTCAGTCTTGGGGCAGAGAGGCCTGCTGTTCTGGCCTCCTCCGCCCACCAGCCCTCCAGAGCTGGGCAGCTCATGTTATTGGCAGCCCACTCCTGGCTTTGGCAGCCCCATGGCTCTCAGTTAGGCCCTTTTGACCAGGCCTGGGGCAAAGGTCGCAGCCGTCACCTCCCATGACATTGACGCCGTAGCTTCCTGGCAGCCACACCCATGACTGGCTCACAGATACCCAGTACCTGTTTGCTGCCAGACCTGTGCTGGGCATGGGATTACAGAAGCGAAGCAGACCGATCCCTGCTCGGGTGCTCGGTGAAGATTGGGTGCTGGGCAGAGCTCATCCTCCTGTGGCTCCTGAGGGCCGAGTTCCTACCAGCACTTGACTGGGGCCTTTGGAGAACCAGGAAGCTCCAGGCCTTTCCAGAAAGGAGTACATGTGAGATTTGGAGAAAGAATTCATTCTCCACATCCCCTGCCCAGGGCTAAGAACATGGGTCAGGCTTCTAGCCAGTTTTGCGCCCTTACCTCTGCAGACTGAAGAACTGTTACTGCGCTCTTTGAGCCTGTTCCTTCCCCTGTCAAACGGGGCTGAGAACAGTACCTGCCTGGTGTGGTGGAATGAGAAAACACAGCCCAAAGGGCTAGGGTGATGCGGGGAGGGGCGGGCCACCAGCTGGGCAGAGAGGGGTGAGTCTTGATTAAGCTTGGCCTAGCAGTCTGTCCTTTCTCCTTGATGTCAATGTCAGGGGGTTCCAGAAACATCCGCTGGCCTGAGTAATTAATTGCAGATGCTTCCACACCAGTAGCTTGGCTTCGGTCTGCCTGCCCGGTGCTTTATCTGTTGACATCAAGAGCAGCAGAGCACGTGTTCACGTGGCTCTGGCTCTAGTAGGTGTGTTCTCCACATATACACAGCTGCTTTAAGTTGACAGGAACCAGGCACTCCTGGCCTGTCCATGCTCTCTCAGGATAGACCGGAGGGGGAGGGGGAGAGGTGTTCTCTTGGTGAGATCTCCATGCCCCGTCTTCCCCTGTCTCCCTCCCACGCGGTGTCTCCAACTTCCTGAGTGCCTCCTACTGCACGGCCCCCGTCTGGAAGCCAGCATGGCAGCCTCTGCAGTCAGTGTTGTTACAGGAACTCTCTTCCTGACAACTTGCTGTGCTGACCCTGTTAGGTTCATCTTCTTTAATTATCATTTTAGCCCCAGCAAGTTGATATTACTGTCCCCATTTTATAGATGAGGAAGTTGGGAAATTCTGGGGAATTCCCTGCATGACCGTCGGGGCCTAGCAGGCCAGAGCAGGAAATCACAGGCCACAGGAACAAGCCCTGGATTGCCCCAGTGAGGCCCAGAGAGAGTCTTGTGCCATGATCACTCTACATGCTGGATCTGACATCCCACCCCCAGCTGCTACCCCGACCCACTCTGTCCTTCCCTCCCCGCCTAGTCCTCTTTGGCCCTTGGGTAGGTCTGCCCACCTCATGGTCTGAAATTTATCTGGATAATGCGAATCTGTCTTTCCCCCAGATCAAGAATTGAGTGAGGGCCTATACTGTTCTCTCAGTGTGGCCAAGAGACTCAGCCCAGGGCCAAACCAACCTCTGGTGTCTGTCTGGTCTTCTAGAGTAGAGACTCTTTCCTCTCCCAGACTCCAGCCCAGCTATCTGACACCTCCTCTCAGCTGACCTCAGTTCTGCTGGCTACCACTGAGACCAAGGCCCTGGCCTATGGTCACGTTGGTCCATGCCTGGCGAGAGTGCTTCCTTCGTAGCCAGAGCCAGAAGAGGCCACACAGATGAAGGTGAGAGGCCCAGGAAGCACAGGAAATGCCTTTTCTTTGTGACCCCCTTATCCCCAGCTTCCTAGAGAAAGAAACGTGATTTTAGCCCCAAGAGCTCTGGCAAGATGGCAGCTGACTGAGCACACAGGTAGTTATACCAATAGGTGGTGAGCATTCGGACAAAGATTATCCAAAACCCTGACTAAGCACATGCTGGGGACACAAACAAAGCAAAGTCACAACAGCAAAATCAGTCTGTGTTTTTAAAGGAATGTATTGATTCAAGTAAGAACCTCATGAAGAAAGGCAGAATTTCTTAGGACGAGGAGTATTTGTCTTCTATTTCGAATGACCTGTTAGTCATGCACTGTCATCTCCTAAGGCCTTTCCTCATCTGGGCCTCTGCGTGGGGAAAGGGAGCACCAAGCCCTTTGCCTTTCTCCTTGCCCCTCTCAACCTCCTCTGGGCCTCCCTCCTGGCCAGTCTGCCTCCTGTCTCTATCCTTCCTGCCCCTCTTGCTCACATCCGGGGCATTTCCTGGAGCCCAGGAGCCCTCCCCATAGCTCGGCCCTGTGTCTGTGCCATCCAGGGCCCTGCCCTCCCCTCTCCAGTCGGGCGCTGAGTCACAGCCCCTGGCAGCCCTGCCTCCGACCCCAGGAGGCCTCTCGGGCAAGTGAGGGGCCTCTCAGCCCCAGCAGGACTGGCCAGATGGAGGCCATGCTCTGCAGCAATAACCATGGCAACCGGTGGGGGTGGGGGGAGCTGGCATATTAACTGGCATCAGGAACTGAGGGGCAGCACACAGCTGAACCAAGAGAGGAAACTGCCCTCGCAGGGCAAAAGCCCTCATATTCCATTTCAGAAGGAGCAGAGTGACTTCTTAAAATATACACTCACATGCATATATTGCTCACTGTGTGCCAGGCACTGTTCTAAGAGCATTACAGGTGTTTATCCATTTCATTCTCACTCCAATCATAGAAGGGAAATACTATTCTTATTAGCCTATTTTTTGAGATGAGGTCACTGGGGCACAGAGAAGTTAAGTGGCTTGCCCAGAGTCACACAGTAAGTGGCAGAGCGGGGCTTTGCTCCAAGCTGCCTCAAAGGCAGAGCCGTAGCCTGAGGGAGGGCCAACCTGGACTGTGATCCTCGGACTGTTGTAGGTGCATCTTTAGTATCCAGGGGAGGAGGCTTCCATCTTGGGGCGGGGAGCATTGTAGGCAGAGACTCATGGCTCAGGTAACAGTCTTTCTGGGGGAAGGGCAAGGTGTGTGAGCAACACTGTGTCCTCTATAGCATTAAACCTTTTATGTGGAAAGGGCCACTCTGGGCTGCAGTGGTGAAACCAGCCATGACACCGCCACACCCCAGAGGAGACCTAGATTCAGTTCCCCTCAGGCTGTAGGTGAAAGAGGGCCTAGGGCTTTCGAAGGTATGGGGACAACCCCTGGCCTCTCCCCAGCCTTGAGAGTTATGCTGAAGGACCTGGAGCCACCTGGCTCTATCCCACTTGTCTCAGAGTGGCTGGCACCGGGCACTGCGCAGGACAGCACTTGGGATGCTTCCCACAGTTCTGGGCAGGGCATATCCAGATCACGGGGCTTCTGCTAAGACCCAGGTACCCTGGTGGGAGGGGCAGTAAGGGGTGTGCTCTGGGCAGGATGGAGTTTGTGGATTGCGCAAGGGTTGTGGATCAGCCCCAGCTCTGCCCCACAACCCGTTGGTCTCCTGTCCTGCTTAGTCACAGTCATCTGAGACTGCAGGGTGGGCAGGTGGGAGGAGGAAGTATAAGAAGGGAGAGGAAGGAGGTGGGCCCTGCTTGGCACTAAAGTCTCACCTCACTTGCCCACCAGCTTCTCACCTGGGCTGGCCAACTCACTGTAGGCCCCCAGACCCAGCGAGGGTAGCAGACTGAGGGTCCCTCCCCTCATGATTCCCCCTCTTGATTTCCTAGGATCCTCCCGCCGCTGGAAGGCCCCCCCTCCCAAGTGTCCCCTAGCAGCTCTGAACTTGGCGAGGGCTCCCAGCCTGATTGGCCAGGGGGCAGCCGCTATGACCTGGACGAGATTGACGCCTATTGGCTGGAGCTCATCAACTCGGAGCTCAAGGAGATGGGTAGGTGACCTGCCAGGCCAAGAATGGGATTGGGGCAAGCCAGGCAGGTTTTTCTCCTTAACCCCAGCATCCTCACCCTCAGAAGGGCAGAGGCCACAACTGGGCTTTGGCACTGAATGGATCTGGGGAGATGGTCCCTGCAGCACCACTGATTGGAGAAGTTATTTGGTATCTCTGTGCCTCAGTTTTCGTAGATGTCAGGTGAAGGATGATAATAGCATGTAATCGACAGAGTTCTTGGGAATATTGTTAATAAGCCTGACCGTTACATAAAGAGTGAGGGAGCACACAAGTGATTCTAGGATGACAAGTGGGGTCGAGTCAAGTCAACCTCCTGGCTGAAACCCACTAACATGGTGAGGAAGGACCAGCTCTGTCATATGCAGCCACCTGTGGAGATCCCACCATACACATAGCACAAGCAGTGGATTCCCCATGGAGTCAGCCACATCCCAGAGATACTTCTGTGTTATCTGCATGTTCACGTGTGTGTGTGTGTGGTCACAGGCAGGCTGTCTGAAGTCAGAACACCACGACAGGCCCCCAGAGCCTTTGAGATTGGAAGGTCCAGCCCATTCGATTTTCAGACAATGGAGCTGAAGCCCATGACAGTACACACATTTGTCCAGGTCATAGTAGGGGAGTGCAGATCCTTCTGTACATCTGTCCTGAAAAGTGGGCTCCTCACACCCTCCCTTGCTGTCCTCACAGAGAGACCAGAGCTGGACGAGCTGACCCTAGAGCGTGTGCTGGAGGAGCTGGAGACGCTGTGCCACCAGAATATGGTGCGAGCCATTGAGACCCAGGAGGGGCTGGGCATCGAGTATGACGAGGACGTTGTGTGTGACGTATGCCGCTCTCCCGAGGGCGAAGATGGAAACGAGATGGTCTTCTGTGACAAATGCAATGTCTGCGTGCACCAGGTGGGCAGGCCCCTACGAAGGAGGTCAAGAGGGGAGGAAGGAGCTTGGCATGAGTACCCCGAGGTGCCAGGGACACCCAGGGCCCCTTGGCCCAGCTCCGTCAGGCAGACTTGAGTAATTACCCATTGGATGGTGTTTCTTCCCTCTCCCGTCAGCCTCCCTCAGACATTTTCCTCTGAACACGCTGCCCTTGCCCTCCCCTCTCTATTCCTCACTGTTCTGAACTTACAGAGAGGCAGCACAGTGTAGTGACTGAGAGCAAAGCCTAGAGCCAAGATGCCTGGTTTCAAATTGTAGCTCTGCCTTGTACAAGCTCTGTGGCTTTGGGCAAGTTTCTTAACCTCTCTGGACCTCTCCTTCAACTATAAATAAAAGTAAGTTGTGAGGAGTAAATTACTTACTGGGAGTTATTTTCACAGAACAATATCATAAGGGCTATAAGTATTTGTTACCATTATTGATAATTATAAAATGTCCTTCTTGACCAGGCCCCCATCTTGATCTTGGGTCCAGGACCCTAGGTCTTAGGCATCTCTGGGCCTTATTGCAGAAGAAGACCTGACTGGAACACAGTGGACCTACTTTGTCCCTGACTTGGATGCCCCGCACCTACCCACTACTGCTCGAGTAGCTCCCGGGGAGCTCCGAGGGGCTTCACCTAGCTGGCGAGTGGGTAGGCAGTACTCCGCCATTCATCCACGCCCCTTAGACACAGCCGCTCTTAGGTCCATCAGTCCTAGGCTTGACCAGGAGGATCTCCCTTGGCAGAGATCCCTGTGGAAGAAACGGGTGGAAGCTCTGCTCTTTGTCCTCAAGCAATATATATACCAAAATTTGTACTCAACTTCAAGCAGTTCATGGACACTTCTGAGGTCCATCATCACTGGTTAGAAACCTCTGCCTAAAATTGACTGTCCTCCCAGCAGAGGGCAGACCTGAGCCCTTCACAGGACTGTGAAATTGTGTGTGACCTTTCAGGTACACAAAGCAAGTAAAGAAGAGCCCTTGCTTTATGACTTTCGGGGGAAGTCTCCTTGCCAGAGCCTGGTAGCGGTGTAGCTTCGTCACTCCTACCTGGGGCTAGGGCTGGAACCATTCACAGCTGACCGCTGACCAGATGCGGATTGGACAATGCCTCTGATTCGTGACCGCCTGCTCTCTCCCCAGGCATGCTATGGGATCCTCAAGGTGCCCACAGGCAGCTGGCTGTGCCGGACGTGTGCCCTGGGTGTCCAGCCAAAGTGCCTGCTCTGCCCCAAGCGAGGAGGAGCCTTGAAGCCCACCAGAAGTGGGACTAAGTGGGTGCATGTCAGCTGCGCTCTGTGGATTCCTGAGGTGGGCAGACATGGGGGTGGGCAGCCCTGGGGAACAGCTATGGGGAACAGCCTTGGGGAAGTCGGTCTGCGTGGTACTCAGAACTCAGGTAGCAAGAGATGATGGGCCACATAAAATGGGGATATCTCAGATATTGAACTGAGGTAGCAGCCCACAGGGAACTTTGCCAGTGGACTTGGGCAGAACTTCGGTGGTGGTTTTCATGGGAAAATGAGATTATGGGCTCCTGGAGGATCCAGTGGTAGGTCAAAGCTGACTCCAGGGAAAGCAGGTTGAGGGTCCCCTAGCTAGGCAGTGGTTCCAACCAAAGTCAAGCTGCCTCTTTAAAACAAAATAAGCCAACTGACCTAAAAAGAAATCGGGCAGTGAGCCTAATTAAAAGTTGGATAGTCTACAGCCATGCCACCCCGAGCAAATGCAATCCCATCTGATCTCGGAAGCTAAGCAGGGTCAGGTCCGGTTAGTACGTAGATGGGAGACCACCTAGGAAGACCAGGTGCTGTAGGCGTAAAAAAATAAAAAAATAAGGGATTGTAAGCTGACAAGGTGCTTGCAATCTGTGAGGTCAACCAAGGGTTGCCTCGCCTAAAAAAAGAAAAAGTTGGATAGTGGGCCTGCTGTTGTGGCTGTGGCTAGATAGAGGGGTGGCTTGGGTCTGGGTGAGGAGGGACTATGGGTGACAGGCTGGACCCACTGTGAGTTATCTGAGGCTCTGGGCTCCCAGAAGGCATCCCATTTTATTTGAAATAGGAAATGCTGAAATTTACTGGAGTTCCAGCTCCGGTCCTTCTGTGCGCTGTGACCCAGAATGAGGCCCGGCTCCAAAGCTGACTGTGCCTGGAAGCAAGCCAGGTAGCCCTGTCAGAAGGCCTCACCTTCCTGGGCTCCCAGTCTGAAGGTCTTTGCTGAGACTCACACTACAGGCTTCTGTGATGATGGTAGTTGTGTCAGCAATAGTCACTTGCTCCCAGATCGGCATCTTGAAGGCTGGGACTCTCTCTGAGTATATCATGGGCTGGGCACAGCAGGGCCAGAGAGAACCAACAAGGACCCCACTGTGGGGGCCTCTTGATTCAAGATCTCTGGACAGGGGCCCTTCTTCTATCCTTAGGCATGAGCAGTGGGAGGACAGGTTATGCCCAGGAGATTTGGGCATGGTTGTAGGTCTGTCTGCATAGGAGGGGCTAAACAAAAGCACATTCCCATTGGGCAAGAAAGCCCTGAGGCCTCGAAGAAGAAAATGCTGCCTTGGGGGCTCTACTTGCTGCCCCAAAAACTAAATACAAGTTATGATAAGAACTCCGAATATGCTATTACAAATGCTGGAGGTACAGAAGAGAGGGGGACCTTGCATGTATTCATTCATTATGTGTGTATGCACACGCACACACACACACGCACGCACACAAGCATCTCTGTCTCGAGTGCCACATAGTCATAGGCACACACCCTTAGTCAGCTACACACACTGATGTGCACTCTGCCACAGTCACAAGTAATGTAAGATTTATCACAGGTGAGCATACACTAACATGCTCAACCCAGCGGTCAGCTTGGGACAGTCAGGAAGGACTTGGAATTTAGGGGCTCTCCCTCTGCCCTGTCTGCCTCCTGCCTGGTTTCAGCAGAGAGCCCCCATTTGGGCTCCTTGGGGCAGACTGAGGATGAGAAGCCTGACGCTGCTCCCCGTGTCCCGCCCAGGTCAGCATCGGCTGCCCCGAAAAGATGGAGCCCATCACCAAGATCTCGCACATCCCAGCCAGCCGCTGGGCTCTGTCCTGCAGCCTTTGCAAGGAGTGCACGGGTACCTGCATCCAGGTACGTGGCCATTTCACCCCGCTGCTGCTCCACAGCCTGTGCGAGAACCAGCTGCCACCACCTTTCACCTGCCCCCATGGTGCTATACACACAGCCACTGCTGAGCCAAGGAGGTCTGCGACTAGGACCAGAGTCAGAATCCCACTGGGAGGCGTTCCCCCATCCCAGTCCCTCTAGGCACAGGGCGCAGGCCTGAGAGCCAAGGCTCACCACCGCGTTCCAGGGCTGAGGACTCTCACTTCCCCCAAGAGCAAGTGTCTTTGGCATGAATAGATATATTGACCTCACTTCGAACCAAACTTGACCTGCGGGAGGGCCAGGCATCAGACTTCCTCCAGCAAAGCTACTAGGCTCTCCTGATAAAGGGCAGGGCTTCACCGGTCTGTCTGCAGCCGCGGTTCTCAGATTCTAGTGTGATCAGTATTACCCGGAGGACTTGTTTAAACACAGATGGCTGGGCCTACCCACAGAGGTCCTGATTCAGTAGATCTTTAGTGGGGATGAGAATTTGCCTTTCTAGCAAGTTCCCAAGTGATACTGATGCTGCTGCTGTATAGGTTGGGAGATGAGGGCATCCTCTCCCTCATCTCTCCAAGGAACAGTTGTCATTGCAAACACTAGATGTGCCTCCACCCATTTGTGAGACTTTCAGAATGGCTTGTGAGTGCAGCAGAAAGGGACACTTTAATAGTTGGACGGGTTGTTGCTGAAACAGTTAATAGCTGCAAGCAGCCTCCATCCAAGACTGGGCGGGAGGGGCAAGCCCTGGTTGGCCCCGGCTGCCTGGGCGAGAAGGGAAGGAAGGGGTCCAAGTCCAGCCCTTCTTCCTAGAGGGCAAAGGAGGAGGCAGTGACCCATCGTCAGCCTCTTTTCTTTTGTTGCCTGTGATTCCAAAGTCATTTTGCCCACGCAGACGTGCAGCTTGCCCCAGAGGGGTTGTCCAGTCATCTGATTGTTGATCCCCGCCATATAAAGTGCTAAACTCCATTTCCTTTCCATTTCCCCCTTCCCATCTGCCATAGCGTCCTCCCTCCCACCCTACGGGTTGTTGGGAGCCCTTGCCATTTTGTTTAGGGTCTTACCAGCTTTCTGCATTCTGTATTCTGTGGGGGATGCCCCACATCCTTCCCTCCTACCAGGGCCTGACGTTGCCCTTCCTGTCCCTCCAGTGCTCCATGCCTTCTTGCGTCACAGCATTCCACGTTACCTGCGCCTTTGACCATAGCCTGGAAATGCGGACTATATTAGCAGACAACGATGAGGTCAAGTTCAAGTCATTCTGCCAGGAGCACAGTGATGGCGGCCCGAGGGGTGAGCCCACGTCTGAGCCTGTGGAGCCCAGCCCAGCCGCCGAGGACCTGGAGAAGGTGACCCTGCGCAAGCAGCGGCTGCAGCAGCTGGAGGAAGACTTCTACGAGCTGGTGGAGCCAGCTGAGGTGGCCGAGCGCCTGGACCTGGCCGAGGCTCTGGTTGACTTTATCTACCAGTACTGGAAGCTGAAGAGGAAAGCCAATGCCAACCAGCCGCTGCTGACCCCCAAGACTGACGAGGTGGACAACCTGGCACAGCAGGAGCAGGACGTCCTTTACCGCCGCCTGAAACTCTTCACACACCTGCGGCAGGACTTGGAGAGGGTGAGTGCCCCTGCCGCCCGCCCGCCCGCCCACCTGCCTGGCGGGCCATCCCGGGAGGCCTTCCCTCTTCATTCTCACCACCCTGGAGCAGCCATGGCTTCCTCCATGGCTGTGAGCTCACGCTCAGGGGCCGAGGGCCTCCAGCTCTCAGACAGGGTTGGGGTAGCTGATACTTTGCAGAACAAGATCCAGCTCTTGGGTTTGAGTCCCTTTGTCCCAGCCCTTTTGAAGGCCTGGCGAAGGGTGGGGGCCCTGCCCCCATGAGCTGGGAGACACCAGACCTGGAGCAAGGACCTAGACTTCTATCTTCTCATAGCCTCCGGCCCCTTTTATGGTCTCTGTGGACCCTGCCTGGTCCCAACACACGAGCTTCTGCTTAGAGTCAGAGGCAGAGGAGGGACTAGGAATCACAAGCAGATTGAATCAGCTTAACAGGTATATGCTGGGCCAGGGCAGGGAAGGGTGTGAACAGAGGCGTGAATGAGGGTGGGCTGGAGACCAGCAGCCGCCTGCGTGGAGTGTAAGGATGGGGCTAGGTGGGTGGACACAGTGGTCTGGAAGCTGCAGAAGCGTTTTAAGCAGGGACTGTTCTCCTGTGACTGCAAATTCTAAACACTCAACCTGGAGGAGGCGTAGATGGGTTGTCTAAAGCCCCCCAGCTGTGTGCTGGGGAACAAGCGACATTGGCTTGGTCCAGGGTGATGGCTTCGGGGGCCGAGCTGAGTGAAATGAGAAAAGGGTTCAGACTCCATGGTTTGGGGCTGGGTTGTGGAGATTGGGAGGCAGTGAGAGTCGCTTTCCTAGAGCATAATGGCCTCCAAAGCTTCCAATCCCTCATACTCCTCCAAGAAAGGTGAGAGGGTCCTGCCTTCTGTGGGGTGTGCCCCTGAACTTGGCTTTTCTGGCACTACTCCCCTGTTACCATCAGCTGATAAAGTACCACGCACAAGCTAGGGGCAACCTGAGGAGGAAGCAGTATGTTCTGGTTCCTTGGTTCTGGTTCCTTGGTCCAGTCTCTTGAACCTCAGGTGCTGCTCTGGCCTCTCCTCTGTGGCATGTTCAGTTCTAGGGGTCCAGAGCACACAGGATCACTTCCTCCATGAGTGCAGACACATTTCCCCAGGCCATTTTAGGAAGCAGCCCTGGGCGGAAGCATCAAGGGGGCTTTGTATGACCTGAGGCAGCAGCTTTTCTTAACATGCATCTCAGTCGGCAAATCTGTAAAATAGGCAGAGCACCTTGGCAGGTGTTGTGCTGGGGGGAAGGCATGAGGTGGAGGCTCTGAGACTGGACCTGGCTTCCCCACCACCCTCACCCCACTCACCTGCCCTGCCACCTCAGCAAGGGGAAATGACCCTATTCACCTGGGAGGCAGCTTACTGCCTGGTAACCAGCCTGCCACCAAGTCAGAAGGGAGGGCTAGGGGCGGGAGGATGGCACTAAACATCCTGGCCCCAGCCAGGGCAGAGGACAAGGCCACCTACATCACAGATACCACTTCCTGGGCAGCCCAGTCTTCTGCCTCATGTGGCAGGATCATCAGGTACAGACCCTTCTGAGACCAAAGCCACTGCCAGAGTTGTCCTCAGGCCAGCCCTGAGTCTCCACCCTCGGGTCTCCCCGACTCCCGGGTCTCCAGTGCAAACACCTGCTTTTACTCCTGATGTTTCCATCAGATCTGACCCTGGCTGGGCTGTGTGGGGAGACCAGAGGGTGGGCTCACTGTTTTAATCATCATCCTGGACAAATAGGCAAAAAGTAGACACTCTCGGCCCAATGAGCAGATGAGGAAACTGGGGCTTAGAGAGAAGTGACATTGAAAGCCTCAGAGGACTGTGTGTGTTCTGGGGTTCGAGATGAATTTGGACCTGAGTGGTGGAAGGGGTTTGTCAGAAAGAGGATTGTTGGCTTATTCTCTGTTCTGTACATTTCCTGGGTAAAAGCATCCTCTTATCAGTCCCCAGACCTCTCTACTGCCTTGATAGCTGGTACAGGTGCACCCAGGGGTCAAGGCTGTCAAGGACTGGCATGCCGGCCAACCGGCTGAGGCCAGCTCTGGGGTTCTAGGCAACCAGAGCTGCCGCAGACCCCTCTAGCCGAGGGATCTCATGACCCTTCCAAAGTCATGTGTGAGCTGGCCTACTCTTTTGCCAGGAAGAGGAGGCAGGGTTGACTTTAAGTCTGTGCAGCTTCTTTGAGCCCAGGAAGGCCCTGTCAATAAAATGCTCCAACAGCCACTGAGCTGGGCTGTTGGCACCAGCTGGGAGGATGGTGAGGGAGTACACAGCCCTGGCAGACTGAGGAGCGGAAAGAGTCAACAACCTGTGTTGCCAGGTGGACCCACTCCAGGTCTGGCTTTGGGGCCTTTCACAGCCATGTGTGGGTGACTTGAGTGAGTGAACAAAGCCATGAGCTATGCCACAGGAGAGGCTTTCTGCCAAGACCTGTGACTATTGGTGGCCCTGACCATGGCCCAGAGCTGATGGCTGAGAGTATCCCTCTGACTGGGCACCAGGCCAACTTGGGCCGACCCCATCTGGGAGGCAGGGCAAGAGATCGAGGCCTTGGGTAGCCTGGGTTTGCATCCAGGTCCAGCGCTTCTCAGCTCTGTGCCTTTTGAGTTTCAGTTTTCACTTCTCTGAGTTTCAGTTTCTCTGTCAGTAGAATGGGAATACGGATGGAACTGACCTTGAGACCACAGTGATGATAAGGGACAGAGCTTAGCACAGTGCCCTCCGTGTTAGTGGTGATTATTGTTGCTTCTCTGGCTCATGAAAGGGTGGCCTCCATGGAGGACCGACAGGCAGGCCCAGTGCCAGGGCCTGGGGATCACAGGGCATCCTCCCTGGCTAATTTATCCCCAAGACCAGGTGGTGGGTTTGCTGAGAGAAGCAGGAGCCGGGGCCGTGCTGCCACCACCAGCATAAAATCCCATTTTCTGGTCAGCCTGGAAGGTGTGTGCCTTTCTAACATTTCAGCTGTAGGCCTGCCCTGCCAGGCAGCTCTGGAAAGCATGGCCACTGCAGCCTCCCAGAGTTATTCACAGCTGACAGAAAAATTGCAGCACTGACATCAGCCCCACAAGCTCAGCTGGTGTCCCCTAGCAACCAGGAAGGCAGTTCAGGCTGCATAAGGCTTTGCTGCTTGTGGCCCTGGATCTGGTTACCATTTATTCGAGAACCTGACTTGGCTGGAACGGGGCCGACAGGACAGGGGCCCCTCTCAGACCACCCCCACTGCAGAGGTCAGTCACGTAGGAACTCCCCCAGGCCTCATTTTCGGTAGCTCTCCCAAGAGAGGAAGGTCCCGCCACCCTCCCCCCACCCATCCCACTTGTACCTGCTTCCTTGTCAGTTGGTCACACCTCACTGACTGTCCTCAGTGCCTGGATTGTGGTCTGCTTAGCCTACCACCAAAGCCTACCTTGTCCTGGGCAGCCTTGGCTTCCAACATTCTCACTGGCTTCTCAACCCCCATATCTCTCATCTCTGGGACTTTTCTAAGCCAGTAGTACCCCACCCCACTCAAGCCCTGTCACCACTTCAATTACTCCCTGTCCCCAGATCCCCACATCCTCTTCCTTAACCACAGCCTCCTATTCTCCCTGCTCAGTTGCCTTCCAGGCCCCCCACCCTTCGCTGTCCCCAATTTTCCTGACTACCACCCCGTCTGGCATTAGCTCACTGCCTCAACCAGTAGGGAGCCACTCTTTGCCCACCAGGAGCAATTCTACAGCAGTGAGCAGGCGGGTCCCCCAAGATGCCTGCCCCCCAGTCTTGGCGGGACCTATGCCAGCAGCATTCTGAGCTCCCCAACATACCACCTGTCTCCACTCCTGCTCCATCTTCCTCAGGGCTCCCTTTCCTCTCCGCACACAGCCTCGCCTCCTGTTCCTCAGACCAGAGCCCTCCAACTTCCTGCCAGGGGAGTCCTGTGTGTCTGTTCTCTGCTTTTCCTCCTGTCTTCCCCTCCCCTCCTCCTCAGGGATCCCTTTCCAGCCCACACCCGCAGCACATGAGCTTCTCTCCTGTTCCTCCTCTGTCTTCAGGATGTCACAGCACCTGAACCTATTTCACCTTCTCCCATCTTCAAAAGCACATCCTCTCCCCATCTCCATCGCCCCCATCTCTTCTTTCCTGTCATGCCTCACTGCTCTTAATTCCTCACTTCCCTCCCTGGGCAAGCTTCTGCCACAACTCTCTTCCAGAACCTTCCACCAGGACCGACAGCCTCCAACTTCCTGTGTCCAGTGGTTACATTTCTGTCCTTATCCCCTTGGCCTTCTCAGCAGTAGTTGCCACTGTCACATGCCCTTGGTCTTTAAAAACTCTGGTGCTCATACCAGATCCTCTCTTGGGTTCTCCTTGTGATCATTCACCACACTGGGCCTGACCTCTCAATACCACATCCACTCACTGCTTTGCTCCCGATCAGGAAGCTGGCTCCAGCCCACACCTTCCCCTGAGCTCCAGCATCTCATGGCCAGCACACCCACAGGTCCGAGCCTGCTCCTCCCACAACCTCCCCATCTCCACGAATGCCCCCCAACCCTGGTCCATTCTAGCTCAAGCTAACTGGCCAGGAGTCCTCCCTGCCCTTCTCTTCTCAGCCCATATTCCAGGTTCTCTCTGCAAAACTTGTTGATATCAGACAACTTCATCAGAATGTAAAACTGTTTTTTTTTTTTACCAATCCCCGCCCTAGTTTGGGGGGACTTTTCTACTTGATTCATTTCTGTACTCTGATTTTTTTTTTAAGAGAACATTTTGTCTTTGTAATCAGCAAAAACAATAAAGACAATGTAAGAATCCTGATGGCCTGAGTGAGCTTCTAAGGTAGTATTAACAATTTGTCCCCCAAAGCCATCATAGAAGAGGAATCCTACAACATTTAGTAACAGGCAGCTATGTTACCAAGAGTCTTGGGAGAAATTAGACACATCATTGATGATTCTAGGATGAAGTGGGAATAAGGGGTCACATGTGACCAATGTACCAACCAGAGAATGTTGGTATCATTTGGGTTCTCACGGAAGGAAATATTCCTATCTTGTAAAGCAGGAAGCTCCAGACATTACTGATTGTGTAGTATGCCCTTATCAGGAAAAAAAATTGAGCATTTACCTGTAATGTATTTTTTTTTAATATCTCATTTATATCCACCATTGTATGAGACAAATATAGTCAGAATTTCTAATAGGATCAAAAAATATGCCAGTAGAAGTTCTAATATTTTCTTCCTATCTGGTGATGAACTATTTATATTTAACTCGGCCTGTGCAGCTCACCGTGGAGGCCTCCTGGCCTAGGGCAGCAGTTCCGATCCCACAGTGCTACTTGAGATGTGTATCTGCGGGCCCCACCCCCAGATGGTTTGACAGGCCCTCAAGCCTGGGAATCTGTGTTTTTAACCAGCCACTTCAGGGATCTTAGTGCCAGTATTCATTAGGGCATTCTTTAGGGTACCTTCCTCTAGAGTTTCAGATGGAAGACAATATGTACCCAAAAAGCTGCGTGTGTATTTTAATTAGGTAGTAAATAAGTATAACTCACAGTTCTTCTGGGGAGAAATCTGCAACTCAAGAGCCTCACCTCATCTGGCCCTCACCTTTAGAGGTTAGGTTTAAGGGTGAGGAAACTCCAGAATGGCATGTTTTAAATTTTTAAAAGCTGGACCTTGACCGATCTGTTTTTAAGTTAGATACACTGACTCGTTCGTTTTGAGATCTCCAGAAGAGCCATGAATCCATCCCCCTCTCTTCATCTCCACTGACCTATGCATACTGGGCCATGTGACTGCCAGGAAGGAAGGCTACGGGGAGAATAATATTGGGCTGCTTAGATGCGGTGGACAGGGAAGGCCTTCTGGAGGTGACGTTTGAGCCAAGACCTGAAGGATAAGGTCCAGCCTTGGGAAGAGAGGGGCGAAGAGCATTCCAGGCCAAGAGTTGAATGTATACCAAGGCCTCAAGGCAGAAGTGGGTCAAGTACAGAAAGAAGGTGGCTGGGGGACAGTGCAGTTGTGGCCTGGAGGACGGTGAGACGTGGACTCTGAGGTGATGGTGGGTCAGATTGAACAATGCTTTGGGCTGTGGCCCTGGTGTTTTTCTTTTTCTTTTCTTTTTTTTAACTCTTACAGCACCTGGTCTTCCAGGGTGGCCTCCCATCCAAGTACTAACCAGGCCCGACCCTGCTTAGCTTCCGAGATCAGACGAGATTGGGCACATTCAGGGTGGCATGGCCATAGACACCCTGGCGTTTTCCATTGTAATAGGAAAGAAACTATATTTGTTTCCTAGGGCTCCTAGAACTGCGTACTATAAATTCGGTGGCTTTAAACAACAAATTCTTTTTCTCGCAGTTCTAGAGGCCAGAAATCAGCAAGGCCAATTCCCTCTGGAAGCTCTGAGGGAGAACCTGTCGCATACCTCTGTCCTAGCTCTGGTGGTTGCTGGCAACCCTGGGCACCCTTGACTGGTAGACCCATGGCTCCAGTCTGCCTCTGTCGTCACTTAGCATTCTCCCTGTGTGTGTCATCACATGGCCCTCTGTGAGGACACTAGTTGTTGGATTTAGGGCTCACGCATAGCCAGTATGACCGCATCTTAACTAATTACATCTGAGGTTCCAGGTGGACATACATTTGGGCAGGGGCCACTATTCAACCTGGTACAGAAGCCGTTAGAGGATTTGCATTTTAAGAAGATCGTTCTGGGATAGCAGAGGGGTCCAAATGGATGGCTCTCCAGGTGAAGATGATGGGGGTGACCAGGAGGCGATGGAGCTGACGGCGAGGCGTCACTCCCTGGGAAGGACTGACAGGGCAGGCTGATGGATCAGCTGTGGGGGCAGGTGAAGAAGAGCTGTGTCCTTAAGGATGACTCCAGGGGCTCAGCAGGTACACACACTGTACCCCACCCCTGCCAAAATTCTTGCACAGCTCTGCTTGGCCTGGCTCAGTCAGGCCTCAGCACCTGGCACTGGCCACAAGGCCTCATTCTGCCTCTCTCCTGCCTGGATTCCTTGTCCCCAGCCTATCCTTGTCCCTTCTCTGTGATCAACGCCCACTTGGCCTGGCTGCCCCTTCTCCAGGAGGCTTTCCTCATCACCAAGTCTGGGTCAGGGCTGCCTGATCCTGTCAGGTCTTGGTCAGTGTTTATCTGCCCAGATGGGCAGCAGGCCCTCAGGAGAAAAGGGCCCAGACTGCATTGCTCACCACTGAGCCCGGCACCCAACACGGCATGAGTTCACAGAGCCACATCCTGTGCTCAGGGACGTGTGGGAGGAGGTTGGTTGGAGGGAAGTCCTGAAGGAGTCCAAGGCTTGAGAGAAAGTCAGGCAGTGCCAGTATGCCAGAGCAAGGGCTCTCGGGCTGGGCCACGGTTGCTCCCTTGGGGGCCACTAGGATGGCCTGGTGCTCACAGTCTGGTCTAGGCACACACGCCAGTGTTGAGTGCCGCTCAGAATCCATGCAGAGCCCGTCCTGTGGAGGCCGAGACTGGAGTTCTGGGGTCTCCTTCAAAATGAGGCCCAAGAAGGGGAGGAGGCTGCCCGTACCTACAAAGAGGTCTGTCTGATCACCCCCAGACCAGGAAAAATGGTGGTCATGACAATGGGCCAGGGGCCCTGCAACGCACAGGTCACCCACTGGCAGCTTAAGCACAGGAAGCTTGAACTCACCCTTGAAGATGGAACCCAGCTGGAGACAGGATATTAGCTTTAGCTGGAAAGACCCTGGTGGGACTCAGGATTCCAATTCAGCAGCCCCTGGCCATCAGTCCCTGCTGCTGGGGGTTCTGACCTGAGCTGAAGATGACACCAGAACAAGGAAGTGTCTTGAGGGAGGGGGCCTGATCTTGGCCCAGAAACGCGGTGTACCCTAAGAGTAGCCTGTGAGGATGGGCACACTGGGGAAAAGTGCCACATGGACAGGGAGCAGTGTGGCCTGTCCTTCAGGTTCTTCCAGACCAGCTACACGGAGTATCCGTGCCCCACAAGTTCTGCAAACGTGAATCCCAAGCCCTAAGACGCTTTTCCTAGCTGGCCTCTGGAAGTCCGGCCCCTGCCCTTCTCCATGACGAGTTCTGTCTCTGGCTGAGCAGGCCCAGCCATGGGGGCATGGGGGCCTTGGCCAGAGCAAGCATGGGCCTGACTCAGGTCCCAGTGCAGCAGGTGGACCCAGGTGGGTTGGAGACTGCCTGTCCTAAACCGTTCCGCTGGAGCTCTCTCTGCACCATGCACCACGGTCTTTCGTGTCTTAGAACGGGAGGTGGTTTTGCCATGATGCTTGTGGCTGAAGAGTTTCTTTGGTGGCAGATAGGCCTTGGATGGGAAGCAGAGGGATGGACTTGGTGATGTCACGAACCTGATGAGCCTCAGGGCTCTGTGTAGTGTATGTAGGGGAGAGCACCTGTGTTAGAAGGGCCTTGGACAGCAGCGTGGCTGGCTGGGCCAGGAAGTTAAAGCTGAGAGGAGGAAGGTAGTATCAGCCAGAGCTAACCAGATGCTCTCTCTGCCCACGCTGGCTCAGCCAGGAGCCACAGGACTAAAGCTGTGCTTGGCCCCATGTTTTGGATCAGAGAATTATGGCTTAGGGCTGAGGACACATTCAGTGTCTGGGAATTGATTCTCAGATGCCCTGGGCAGATTAGGCAGTGGTGGCCCCCAGAACTGGGAGGTCAGGGATGGTTACCCTTGAATAAGGTGGAAAATCTCTCTTGTGTTTCCGCAGGTTAGAAATCTGTGCTACATGGTGACAAGGCGCGAAAGAACGAAACACGCCATCTGCAAACTCCAGGAGCAGATATTCCACCTACAGATGAAACTTATTGAACAAGATCTGTGTCGAGGTAGGCCTTCCTTACCCACCTCTGCCACCTTCAGTGTGCACACGCTCAGAGGCCTGGGTCCCAAGGAGGGTGTGTCTCTGGGGCCTGGTGGGGCATTTGCATGGTGCCAGGGGCCACTGGCTCCACCCCTACCCTGTATCCTCCAGTTAGGAGACCAAGATGCATGTTGTTAGGCTAGGAGCCAGAGATTGGAATGTGGGCGTCAGGCCTGCCCTCAAAGAGCTCTCTGGTTCACTGGGGACACCCAGGTAGTGCTAGAGCCATAGCAGTTCAGGAGTGACTTGCATGTGAACGGACGCACACCAGAAGCCCTGGTGTCTCTATGCCAGTGCTGGGGCAGGAGGGGCCAGAGCTGGTGAGCCTCCCTGACCCCTGTGCACCTGCGTGTGGGTCCTGAAGAAGGCAGCTGCCCTAGAGGCAGAAGAGGACCTGTGCGTTCTTTCTCTCTGACCTCATCTTACAGGATTCGGGCCTCTGCCAGCAGTTTTTTTGTCCTTATTCTCCTGCCATCACATGCATTTAACAGATTGGGAAATCAGAAGCCAACAAACCTCTGACGTTGCTTTTATCTGAGTGTTCACAGTTAAGGAGGGCAGTGCTTAACCCAAAAAGTGGTACTCTCATGTTGAATTACATGCAACAGAAATGGCAGGATGGAGAGAGATTTTGAGCCAAGGGCTGCCATCGTCAGCTCAGCCTCTGGGTCAGGCTGGGCCTGGAGAGGACAGAAAGGAGAGCTGCCAGGCCACCACCAGAGCAGATGACTGAGGACCTGGTACTGCCCACCCCTGCCTGAGAGCCAAGCTGCCTTGTCTGCACTTAACGGATCATCACCCACTCTGGCCCAAGAAAGCAGCACTGCCACGCACAGGTGCTGGGTCAGGGCGGATCACGGCTACTCAGAGCTCACCATGCACCCCCAAGACTAGGCAGCTTCCTGGCTGCTGGAGCCTTCTGGGCTCCCTCTCATCTGTTAATTGATTCTGTGGGCACCAAGTGAGCATGAACAGAATGCCAGACCCTGTGCCGGGCACTACAGGCACACCGCTATAGACTGAGTGGACAGGGTTCTTGCCCCTGTGGAGCTCACCATCTGGAACGTGGTGCCCAAGGGACTGCAGTGGGTCCAGTGCAGGGACTGAGGTATCATGGATGGCTTCACAGTGGTGGTGATTCTGGAGCAACATTGAGACACGCAAGTGGCAAGGCATGCAGTGCCCTCAGGCACAGGATTCTAGAAACATGATCAAGAGCCTGGTGGGTTTGCATTCTTGCATTCAGTCTGGGGACTAGACCTGGGTGGCAGCAACAGGCAGTTTTTTATTCAGGGTAGGACACTTGGAGAAAAGACTGGTTTGCCTCTGCCTGAAGTTGACTCCCTCAGTGTTGTGCGCTTGACCCCTGGGGGAACATGGGCTAGAAATATATTGCCATAGCTTGTCTGGCCAGAGTGCTGGAGAGGATTCCCAGTGGCAGTAATATTTAGGCTATGAAATGAACCAAATGAAGGACAGGACAAGGAAAGAGCATTTTTGGAGACCTAGAGGCCAGAGCTTGTCTTGTTGGAGAAACTGGAAGGAGACTGGCAAAGCTGCAGCCAGGGCAGGAGGAAGATGTCTAAAGTGAGGCCGAGGGGTTGCCAGGGCCAGCCATGCAAGGGCTCGTGGCCTTCGGAAGGGGCTCAGACTATACTGAGGACAGAGTAGGGTTTCTGGGTGTTGACCCCGTGTTACAGAGGAGGAGACTGAGGCCCGGCCTGAGGCCGCATGGGGAATCAACAGCAGAGCTGAGAACGTTCCAGAGCCGGGGCCACACGCCTTGACCCTCTCTTTCAGGAAGAGAGGAAGCCATTCAGCCTCTAGCTAAGAAGCTGGGAAAAGATTTCTGGCAGCCCACGTCCCATCCCACCCCTTGCACTCCCCACCCCCGCTCCAGTGTTCTCTATGGCTCCCTAGACCTGCATAGTTGCAGACTGAAGGGATAGGAAAGCCAGGTCTGCACCCAGGTCTCCCATCTACTGTGTGACCTCAAGAGCAGTCTAGGAGGCCGAGGCAAGATACTTGCTCAGGGGTGCTGACCAGAGCAAGGACTGGAACCAAAGCCTCTTGACTCCCCAGAGAGTGCTCTGTCCACCTTCATGTCCACCTCCTTGGCCGGGCATTCACGGCCCTACCCTGTCCACTCACCTCTAGCCAGCCTTCCACCCTCTTCATGGCCCATGTCCTCCTCAAGCCCAGCAAGGGCATCAGTGGGCAGTTGCCCTCACCCTCCCACACCGGCTGTCCCTTAACTCACCGGAGTCCCAGCTCTCCTGGCTCTGAGCCTGGGGCACAGAGGCAGGGCAAGGTGATCTGGATGGTGAGGAAGGATTCCTGAGGTGACACAGTGATCTTGGTCCTGGCTGAGGCTGTTCGGGATAACCACCTCCCTCCTGTTCTCTTGTTCCCTGACACAGAGCGGTCTGGGAGGAGAGCCAAGGGCAAGAAGAGTGACTCGAAAAGGAAGGGCCGCGAGGGCCCAAAAGGCAGCCCTGAGAAGAAAGAGAAAATGAAGGCGGGGCCCGACTCAGTCCTGGGGCAGCTGGGTGAGTGAGTGGCCATGCAGACTGGCTGGGCCAGCATCATCGCTCCACTTGCAGCCCCTCCACGTAAAGCCAGAAGGGACCACGAGTGCCCCCACTGCGCAGTGGGAAGCCCAGGAGAGGTAGCCAGGCCCTTCCTTGCCCAGGTGTTCCCACCTTCCAGCCATAAAGGAGGCTCGGTTCTCAGACCCCATCTGTCATCCCGAGAAATTCCCCTCTTGTAGACCTAGAGTCTAGGCACGGGCGCTCAGGAACTGCCTGCTCATTCCGCTGGCCAGGGTCCCGGATGCTAGATTTTCCTGGAGCCCCTCCAGGGACCTCCAGGCCATTGGGGCCCTTCTGGGAGCCCAGCTCCATAATGGAAGGTTTCTGCCAGAATCTCCATTCTTGTCCCACGCTGCTGGAATCTTCTCAAATGACTGTCCCTTCAGTACCAGTGAACCTTCCTGGAGCCATCCAAAGGAGCAGCCACAGAGGTACCCAAAGGAGTGGCCACAGACATTGGCCCAGCCCATCTTCGCTGTTGCAGACCTCCTTATTGCTGCCCTATCAAGCCGAGAAACTCTTGAGGGGATCCCAGTTGTGGGCTTTATCTCCCAGGATGTCACACGCTTCCCCTAGAACACTTCACAGGGGTCATGGTAGAGTGCCCCTCCCAACCTCACGTCTAGCACAGAAGTCCCAAGTCACCTTTATTTCCCTCAGTCTCAGGAAGGGGACAACTCGAGTGTCTAATGGGAGGCCCAGTCTTACCAACTGTCCCCTCTCAAGACCTCAGTAAAGGAGGGAAGGCCCATAACTAGGGCGGTCCTGACATCCAAGAGGGACCTTCTTTCTACCCAGATGTACCTTGTCACCCTGTTCATGCTGAGTTCCTTGGTTTGGAAGCTCTGGGAGGCAGTGCTTGTAGAAACCCAGCGCCCCCTAGTGGTCAGAGGGTGTTTTCCTCCATTTCTCCATCCCCCGCACCACCAGGATGGGGGTGGTGGGCAAGGCCAACCTTGTGGGTGTGCACCTGTGCAGTCTACAAGCCCTCGCTTGGTTTCATGCTGTACTGTTGCCACCTTGAAATTCTTAATAATTTTTTAAAAGGTTCCCTGCAGGAAGGAAGGTACACACTGCTGTGCTGGGGAGGGTTAGAGAGGGCTTCCTGAAAGAGATTGGGACACACACCTGCTGGCATCTCACCTGCCTCTTCTCTCCACTCCACCAGGCCTGTCCACCTCATTCCCCATTGACGGCACCTTCTTCAACAGCTGGCTGGCACAGTCAGTGCAGATCACAGCAGAGAACATGGCCATGAGCGAGTGGTCACTAAACAATGGGCACCCAGAGGACCCTGCTCCGGGGCTGCTGTCGGAGGAGCTGCTACAAGACGAGGAGACGCTGCTAAGCTTCATGCGGGACCCCTCACTGCGACCCGGTGACCCTGCCAGGAAGGCTCGTGGCCGCACCCGCCTGCCTGCCAAGAAGAAACCACCACAGGACGGGCCCGGGTCACGGACGACTCCAGACAAACCCCCTAAGAAGCCCTGGGGCCAGGATGCAGGCGGCGGCAAGGGGACTCAAGGGCCACCTGCCAGGAAACCACCACGGCGAACACCTTCTCACCTGCCGTCCAGTCCAACAGCTGGTGACTGTCCCATCCCAGCAGGCCCCAAGAGCCCCCCACCTCTGGCTCCCGACACCCCTGACGAGGCAGCCCCAATGGCTGCTGACTCGAATGTCCAAGTGCCTGGCCCTACGGCGAGCCCCAAGCCCTCAGGCCGGCTGCGGCCGCCTCGTGAAAGCAAGGGAACCCGGAGATCGTCGGGTGCCAGGCCTGATGTCGGGACAGGACCGCCTTCTGCTGTGGCCGAGAGGCCAAAGGTCAGCCTACACTTTGACACTGAGACTGATGGCTACTTCTCTGATGGGGAGATGAGCGACTCAGACATGGAAACCAAGGACAGCGGGGTACAGAGGGGCCCCCGGGAAGCAGGGGCTGAGGAGGTGGTCCGCATGGGGGTTTTAGCCTCCTAAGTCACCCCTACCCCTGTCCCAGGCCCTGTCCTGGTCCCCCCAAGAGGCCTCAGCCCAGTCACAACTGCCATTTCCAATCTTTGCTGAGTGTCCCAGACCCTTAAGGCTGCCACTCTACCGTGGTTTTATTTTTAATATAGAGAGAGTTTCGAATTCCACACTGTTGTCTTTCCTCTGTGCTGGCCTAGGACAGTAGGATTCCTTCCATGGCTCTGGCTGCAAGGACAGGGCCAGGTCCTGTGCGGCGCCCCTGCTGCTGCGGCGTCCCTGCCCGGCTCACGCCGTGTTGCTGGGCTCTGGCTAGATGCAGGCCAGGTGAGGAAGAGCTCAGGAAGCCAGCCTGCTGTCAATGGGTGTCACAGACTGTCATTGGGCATTATTTCATGGCAGATGGGCCAGCCCAGGGTCTGCTCCACCTTGCCCCCAAACCCCACTGGAGTCCATTTGGGGGGGGGGGGTCCTGCTGCACTCCACTGATCCCCAAGGAAGTATAATAAGTGATACCCAGCCAGAGTCTACTCACTGTCACAAGCACAAAGAGCTTATACGAGAAAGCACTGAGGGGGCGCAGAGGGCCCTGCTGGTTCCAGGGGAACCGCAGCTGTTCCCGATCAACCCACATCTGAGGCCTGCCCGCCCACCCTGTGACCCTCCACCCCTTTGCTGCTCTGCCCCTGCCAGCGCCCAGCCCTGCAGCTCCGGGAAGGGGTTCCCAGCATCCTTCCTGAGCTGTGCCACTTAACTCAGGGGACTCCCAAGCAGCCAGCCGCCAGTGCTGGTGGAGGGCTGCCAGGGAGGGCCAGTGCCCAGACGGGGGCGTGGGGCTCGGACTCACTCGCTGCAGAGAATCACTCTGGGGCTCCAACTTCCTTCCTTCGGGGCCAGTCTCGACGGAAGTCTGGTCATTCACTCCCAGACAGCCTACTGGACCAGACCATTTGCCTTGTCAAGTTTCCCAGTCCTGCTAAGAGATGAGCTGCTTTTCGGTTTCCTGTTGGAAACGCCTCTTTCCAACCAGAAGTGGGATCCCGGGGCCCAGGCGGCCGTGCTGGCTGCCGTGGCTGTTTTCAAGTCTTGCTGGAGGCTCCTGGTTCCTCCCCCTCTGAGCCTTAACCCCCCTTTCCCAGTGTGCCCTCCACCCCACCCCACCCCCCACCCACCGTAGCCTGCCCCACCCTCTACTCCCAGGTAGTTGCTCTGAAGAGTTTTAGTGGAGTGGCCCCAGGGTGATAGCTCAGGGAACAAACAAAAAAGGAATTCAGTGAAAACGTGTGTGTTTTTTTCTTCTTTTGTGAATTACTCCTGGGTCACTTCTGCCACTGGTAAAGCCAGAACTTCTCCAACAAGAACCTTGCAAAAGTCCAGTGAATCAGTCGAATCATTCTGTGGATGCCAAAGAATATTTTGACCATAATACAGCACAGCCTGGACCTGACAACTTGTCGCTTGGACTTTTTTTTTAACGGAGCTCTTTAGCAACAAAGTACAGAGACATGTTCGTCGCACACACCCAAGGAGACGAGCCCAAGCTCTTGGAAGAAGATGCTGTTCTGCTGCTCGGCTATGAGAACTGGGAACCGGGGGTTGGGTTTCAGATCCTGGGCTGGGCCCACTGTGAGCTTCCCGAAACTCGGACTCACGGGAGGAGGAACACTGGTGGCAAAACCAGCATGGCCAAAGTCTTGACCGTGTGGTCTCCCCCCCCACCCCACCCCCGACTCGAATACACAAAGCGCAAGTCAGCGGGATGGGTTGCAGCTTGACCGCCCACCCCGTCTCCAAAACTATCGAGGTACGACAGTGGTGTTGTCACCAACATTTAGTTTCATGTGAATTTTATCAAAACAGGAAACAAAGATAATGACTAAGTTCAGAGGACTGGACAGATATGTCCAGTTGGAGTGGACTTGGAGCAGGCTTCAAGGATTCTGCGTGTTGGGTTTTCACAAGCTACCATGTAGAGTTTAGTCTGCCCGCCGCCTTGGTAGTAGTGGTCAGTGCGGTGTCAGCATCGGTGTCCCAGCCCTGTTCTCTGTTTACTGCCTTTAACAGACCTCCTTCCCCTCGCTTCGGGTCACAGCCTTGTCTGTACTGGATCGCCCAGTCTCACCTTGTGGGAAGCAAAGGGATGAGCTTAAAGAACAACCAAACTCTGCCCAGGGGGTCAGAATGGGGGGGTGCCAGGATGGCCCAGGTTCAGTAGACTCAGCACTTGCCCCCTGACCCCTTCATCCATCCTGAGGCAGAGTCTGGGCTGCCTGGCAGTGGGAGCGGGAGAAAAGCAGGGAGGGAGTGCAGGGGGTCTGGCCAGGTGGGGTAGCCAGCGCTCTCCAGTGCTCAGTTGGATCTTACTCTGCACTGGACTGTCCCTGGGGCCATGTCTAACACAGAGCCCAGGTGTCTGTTGGGCTGGCTGGTGGGGGCCCCTTCAATTCCAGGCCAGGCCCTAGAAGTGTCCTCACCAGGCAGCTGTCCACCGGGCTGCAAGGACAAGGGTGCTGAACCACACTGCTCTCCTTTGTGCCATCAGCCGCAGCCCCTTCACTCTTTCTGGCCTACTGTCCGTGTTGGCAGCTTTGCTGTCCCTGAGGTTAAGGCAGGAAGCAGGGAAGAAAGAAGAAGGCCTTTCCCAGGCCAGAGACTGAGCCATCTTGCACTTGACCACACCTGTCCACGCTAAGTGGCCCTCAGGGGGAGAAACTGCTCTGTAGTTCATTCTGGCTGTCATTCTCATTATCCCAATCCTGGCTGCCCATCGCCTCCTTCCCCGTCATCACAATGAGAAAGAATAATGTGCAAGGAAAGTATTTTTATGGATCATAAATGTATTTTACAACAAATGAGAAGAAAGGTAGAAGGGTTTATTTTATTAAATGAGCTCTGACTTGGTGACTGTGTGAGCATTTGCAATGTAAGGGTCTCGGTTTCCTTGGAGAAGCTACCCAGGTTTCCAGACATGGGTGTTGGACTGTGGGTGCGTGAATGCGGGCCAGGGCATGCCTCGTGTGTCCACGTGCACGTGTGTCTGTGTTGTGGTGGGCACACCATGGGATTTGCTGGGGCAATTTTTAGAGAGTCAACTACCCAACTAATCGACATTGGCAGCAGCTAGACGTGGTATTTCCTTGCTCACTGCCAGATGTGGCCAGCTTTGCCCGTGCCTGAAGCTCTGTAGAATGGTCTGGATGCCTGTAGCAAGGCCCTTGGGGAAGCTACTTCCCATGCCCCTGGCCCAGCTGGCCACATTGGCCAAAGAGCCAGGGCTGGAGTTTGGGACTTTTGGTTGTTCTTTAAGGCACTTCCTGCCACCTTGTCCCTCAGACGCACAACATTCTGTGCTCCACGTCGGTTCGGGGTGGGGGGATGATATGAATGTCACAGGAGGAAACACCTTCTGTCTTTGTTTCAAAGAAAGTGATGTGCCATTTGTTAATATACAAGAGAATATTGAAAATATATTGAAAAGAGCAATTTTAAATTATTTTTGGCTTATGTTGCAATATTTATTTTCTTGTATTAGAAAAGATTCCTTTGTAGAGAAAAAATGTATTTTTCATTAACGCAAAGACCTATTTCTCCTTTTTGTACATCGTCCGTGTTCGCTACCCTTAATGAGCAATAGAATGTACGGCCGCCCTGGTGTGGCCAGCGCCCGCTGTGCCCTGCATGACTCTATGTTGCCACTGCTGCGTAGCTCCCAGTCTCATCCTGTCCTGCTCACTCATGAGGGTTTCCAGACCTGGCCCCCACCAGGGCCTGTGTCTCAAGGAGCCCTTTGCACTCCTCGTGTGTTGGCAAACGCAGTTAATAAAGCAATGTTTTCTGTGCCGGATGGTGTGAGGCTCCGTTCCGTTAAGTGGGACCGGGGATCTGGGGGCCCTATGGGCTCAGTGAAACAGTTCCCTGGGTGTCCCAAGGAAGAATCCTGATGGTGATGGCGCATAGTGAGTGCTCAGTGCACACCCGGGGCCGCGCTCAAAGCCCAGTGTCATTTGCTCCTCATTGTGGCCCCCTCGGAATTCGGTGGATGAGAGATATATCCAAAGCCACCCCTCTGGTAAGTCTTGTGTCACAGGATGGCTGGGCTCTTGCCACCCCATGAGCCCCCCGCCTGGGACAGTGGGAAGGTTTGGGAGGAAGCCCAGGCATCTGTCCCTGTACCAGGGAAGAATTTTCCCCAGGTTTGTTTCTCGTCTCCTGAGCACCGACTCCACACCAGGCTCTGAAAGGTGTGGGGAATGTAGTCACTGTCCTTGCCCAGGGCAGCTCACAGTCCAGTGGGGACACAGTCGCCAAGGGAAGTGAGAGTCATTATGGAGGCCTGGGATGACCTGGGCGGGCGGGGGGGCGGGGCAGTGTCACTGAGGAAGGGTTTCTCTGTGGAAGCAACACCATTCATTCATTCAACGAATCTGTTGACCACACACCTCCTGCCTGTGTGCTGGGCTATATGCCGTGCGTGTCACGAGGACCCTGCCCTAGAGCTGCCAAGCAATGAACACCCGTGTGGACTGACTTAGTCATAGCTGCCCCATGGAGGGCTGGTACTCTGCCAGCATCTCCCAGGAGTAAAGCCTGTATTGACCCAATGCTCCCTGAACACTGCTGCTGGGCCCCAAGGCTACTGGGATGACCACATGCCCTATGGAGAGACTAGGCCAGTGTGCGAGGCAGATTTTAATCATATAATCCCAAAGCAATGTGTAATTACTCACTGAGACTGTGCAAGAGAGTTTAAGGCCAGGGAGCAGGAGGTCTCTGGCCGCCCTGAACTTCCCTTGTTCTTGCTAAACTCCAGCAAGTTTGGGTCTGGAGCGCCATCTACCGCCAGCCGCCAGGCCCCAGCCTGGATGCCTCCAGCGCCCAGTCCTGAGGCCCACAGGGCCAGGGCCAGCCCTGCATTTCCCCAGCCTCAGAGTTCCCGTCCTCTCGTCCCCTGCACGCCAGCGCCTCCCAGTGCAGAGAAGGACCTTCTCTGTCAGTTTCAGGAACAAGGAGGCAGTTCAGGGACAAGAGGCCTCTTGGAAGAATAAGACCTTGGCTGAGACCTGCTGGGTGCCCGCCCTGGGTGGGGTATGTAGGCTAAGGAAACCCAGGCCTTGCCTTATAACTGCCAAAAAAAGCAAATCAGCAATAGGTGGAGAGGGAGCCGTCCATGTGCCCAGAGCTGGCCTCAGCTCCTCTTGTTACATCTGTCTGTGCCCAGAGCTGCCAGAGGAGGCAGCAAAGGCTCCTTTCATTTGGAGAGTTTCAGGACTCAGAGTCACTGTCCATCCACGCCAGGAAGTACAGGTTGCTCAAAATGGTCTCACAGCTACCCTCGCCTTTACAGCTGCCTTCCCCACACTTCGACCTCACCTGAGCAGGCTCTTGAGGGCATCCATGAGGGCCAGCTTCTTTGCATTGTGAGGGCCGAGCCTCCTGCTGGCCCGCGTGTGTCAGCCCCGGCCACCCACTCTTCATTCTCCTCGTGACAGGCTCAGGCAGAGGCACTCAAATCTTCATAATCACCATTTTGGGGTTGCCTGACTAAAAAAAAAAGAAAGAAAGATCATAAAATATGACTCTTAAGACAGCCTTTTGGAATTCAGGCAGGTTTGCTGCCAAGAATCAAAGGGGGAGAGGAAAAAATGGGGCCTCAGTCGAGCAGGTGACTTAAAGGGCCAGCTTAGTGGAGCAGAGTGGTGCTCGATACCCAGTGCTCCAAGCCTGGCGTTCAGTAGCATCCACACCATCCATCCTGAGGGAACCTGGGTTGGGACACCGAAGCCCTGGTGCTGCTCGCGAGGGAGACCTTCAGCGAGTCAGGTGGTAGGGTTGCCAGCTTTAGCAAATAAAAACACAGCATGCCCAGTGAAATTAGAATTTCAAACAAACAACAAATAATGCTTTAATTTAGCACATCCTGTATTTTACCTGGCAATTCCTGTGGGAGGCCTCGTGTCCTCCACTACACTGTGTCCAAGGCAGAGGTTGGTGCTGGCGAGTGATTAACCATTGGGTACAAACTGGAGCAGATCCAAGACTGTCCTCACATCCTCAAAACTCTCACTCCTGCAGTGTGCAAGCAAAGGAAAGGTGGCTGTGGCCAGTGGCCAGGATAGACAGAACCCAGCCTGCCCTGTCTCACTGCCACAGCCCACGTTGCATCTCGCATCCAAACCGAAGGCTGACCAGAACCCCGAGGTGTCTTGGAAGGGATCCTGCTCCCTAGAACTATTTGGGGCCCAATGTCCGTTTATTTGCCAACTTGGGGTTCACGTTGGTTGCAGCACTATTCACCATGCCGAGAGTTGGAAACAACCCAAGGGGCCAATGATAGATGAAGGGATATAGAAAATGTGGTAGATACATACAATGGAATATCACTCAGTCTTGAAAGGGAAGGAAATTCTTCCACATGCTACATCACAAATGAAACTTGAACACATTGTGCTAAGTGAAATAAGCCAGTCACAAAAGGACATATGCTGCACAATTTCACTTATATGAGGTATCTAAAGTATTCAAACTTGTAGAAACAGGAAGTAGAGTGGTGATTGGCAGGGGCTAGGGGCAGAAGAGATTCCAGTTATTCAATGGGCGCAAGAGGCAGGATGCAGGGTTCTGGGGATCTGGTGCACAGCAGTGTGCTTGTCAGTGACAATATCGTGCTGTAAACTTGCAAGTTTTGAGGAAGGTAAATTTTATGTTTTGTGGGTTTTTTGCCACAATTTTTTAAAAAAGAATAGTATACAGGGAGGAAAATCGCTGCTACATTTAATAATGGACAACTGTTTTGTTGCAACAAATATAATGTTAAGCAAAAACAATCCATTGTAAAACAATAAATAGGAAAAGGTTCACATTGGGCTTTGCCTTTCCTGGGGCACCCGTGACTCCCTGAGGTCCCAACTCAAACTCAAACTCAGGCTTCTTTTTATCATTGTTAAACACCTCTCTCGAAGGCTATAGGGAAGTATGGTTGACCCAGGAATAAGGAGACTGGGTTTCAAGTATTCTCTCTGCCACTGACTTGCTGCGTCTCAGTTTTCCCATCTGCACAATGGGAGAAGCAGTTGGGGATACTGAGATCTCTGAAGTCCAGATCCTGGGGGAGGGTCCATGGTCGGAGGACGTGGTCAGTGAGTCAAGTGAGAACCTGCTGAACCCTTTAACTTTGGGCCAGCTGGGTGAGGTGGGGCTGGCTGGCAGAGGGGGCTAGGTGAACCTCCGGACTAGACTTGGGCAGAGGGAGAGAAAGAAGAAGATTTACCCACTCATCTTGGGGCCTTCGGCCAATCAGAATGCCATCAGCTACTGATTCATCTCTTACTAGGTGAGGGGGGTGCAGTAGGCACATAACAGTAGTCTTGGGTAGGATCATGGGATGAGATGCCAGGTATGGTTGGGATGGTGACAGGATTAAGCCTGAAGGTGCTGCAAGGAAGGTGAGGCACCGTCCTCCAGACTTGGAAAATGGGGCTGAGGCCTCACTGGTGGGGCTGCGGGCCTCTGTGTTCCGGGTAATAGCAATTCTAGGACGGGCTTGCCCCGGGTCCAGGGGTTTGTGTTCAGTGGGCGATCTCCTTATTTTCCTTCCGTCCTCAGCCAACATTAGCCACATGTGGCCATTCGGGTCCAGAGAATTCCTCCATGAACACACCATGAAGGAGAAAGTGACTGGAAAGGGAATCGTGTGGGCCTTGGGGTAACAGTGGGGAACTGGCAACTGTATTCTGGGCCTTTCTGGGCCTCAGTTTCCTCACTGATTAAATGAGGATGAGAGCTCCTGCTGGGCCCACAAGCTGGGTGGCTGAGAGGCGCAGAGTGGGCATGGGTGTGAGGTGGGCAAAATGGGGAGCTAATGAAGGTGTCGGAGGATGGGGAAGCAGGGGTTTTAGAAATAGAGATTCTGACAGCAGGCAGACTGACGAGAGGCAGGAGGCCAGAGGAATTTATTTACTCTCAATTCCTAGAATCTGAGCCGGTAAAACCCCGTTGTTTACAAGCTCTCCTGTGCCTCCCTACCCCCAACCAGGACAACTGGAGTCTGGGATAAGAGCAGGGACTGGCCATCTGCAGCTGCCCAGGCAGGGCTGGGGTAAGGGCTGGTTTCAAACAGCTAGTGCTCATCGGGGAAGCAGCCCATGTGATCCTGCCTGGGCCTGAGAAACACCCACCTTCCCAGCATTCTAAGTTCCCTGGTGGACATCTGTACACCTGAAGACTGGTAACCCAAGAGCCTGGAGGTAGCTCAAAAGGACATCCATCCTGCTGCCCACCCCCTTTTGCAAAGAAGCAACTTTCTATTGCTAAGGATTGAATGTTGTGATCCTCATGAAACTCGGGAGAGCAGCCAGGATTTGCAGGAGAAGTCAAGGGGGGAAAATGACTCAGCAAAATAACCCTTTCCTGGCGAGTATTCCGAACTATTTTTGGGCTCTGGGTGACTGCCTGCTTCTGGTGACAGGTGCTTGATATACAAAGCCTTGCACTCACACACCAGCCTTAATAGTTGTGCCCATTAGCTTGCTGAAGGCAGCCCATGAGGCTTGGCCAGGAGGTCTGGTGGGGGCCTGACCACTGCCTCAACCCAACATTAAGACTCACAGATGGGCTCATGTCAAAGGGGAGAAGTAGAGGCATTAGGAATCAAACTCTTCTTCCCCCCAGGAGCACTTCCTTCTAGTCAAGAAAGGGTATGGGATCGACACCAGCCTGCGCCATCAATCCTCGTTCCTCAGGGTTTGGGGTGGGGTGGTGTTCAAGGTGTGGAAGCTCGTGCCTGACCACCTTCTCCAGACAGCCTCTGGATTCTAGTGACAGAGAGCCTGGCATTTTGAAAGCAACTCCTTGCTAATCCATCTGTGTTAAAAAGGTCTTCCTTAAATTCAACTATAATTGTCTCCTTGAAACTTGGTGTTTTTATTCATAGGTCCTCCCGTGCCCTGATGCCACAGAGGTCAAGTCCAATCTACTGTCCACTGGGCAGCCCTTGGGCTGTGTGATGAATTAAGATGCCCTCCACTACCCCCACTACTTTTCAAGTTCAGTACTTTCCTAGGGGATGAGAGCACAGGGCATTCCCTCCCTATTTCCATTCCCTACTACCACTTGATGGATGGGACCTCCAGATCTCCACACTGTTCCGGCAGAGCAGCCCCAGGACAGGGGTTTGTGGAGAAGAGGGTCAGAGGGGACAGATGCTGTCTCTGCTCACCTCTCTCCCAGCAGTATCCTCAGAGACCCCACCCCAGGCCTCAGCCAGGTGATTTGCAGGTTGGCAATGCCTGTTGTTTCAATATCTTCAGCATGTGTTTTAGTTTTACCTTAAACCAGCATCTTTCCTGTTAAACAAAAAACTTTCACAGCTGAAAGCTTTTCTAAAAGAAAGGGTTTATTAAGCCACATGCCAGCCGGAAAAGGAACCGGGTCTTGGGGCACATAGCCTGAACCGCCAGCAGCAGGGCTGGGCGGAGAAGACAACATGTCCCGGAGTCAACGGGAACCTTTATATGTCAAGTTTGGAGGCGAAAGATGTAAGTCGTTTTGAAAGAATTGACATTGGCTATAGATAAGGTGGATGGGAGAAGGCGAAGCGGGGCTAGTTGTAGGATAGGTGCAGAGTCCATAAGGAAGAAACGTTTGTTCTTTAGGGCCGGTTGAGGGCAACAGTCTGGAAAGGTCGTGTGTAGCAAGATTGGAGGTGCCTGGTGATCTGTGGTACTAGCGAGCCGTGGCCTGGTGATCTGTGGTTTGTTGTGCCTGGTGCTTTGTGGTACCCGGTGGTTGGCTACTCAGCTCTTTAGGTGATCTGAGAAAGAACCACCTGGAAGTTAAATCAGCGTTCCAACGTACACTCAGGCATGTAAGCAGTCTTTTGTTGGTTTTGCCCTGCAGTTGTTAACAGATTAACCTCTTTCATCTCTTCCTTCCACCCCGTGGCCTGCTGTAATTTAATTTGGGATATCTCAGATTTATTAATTTTTTTTTTTGGTCATTCTAATTCTGTGACATACATTCTGGTGCACATGCTCAATGGTCAGTGACGTCATTTTGAGAAGAACACGTGTCTATCCAGATGGTCCCGACTTCCAATAGCGTGTCCCTTCCGATCCTAGTCTGATGGCTTCATGAACGGGCTATTCTGGTGGCTCGCTGCCTCTTCCCTTGGCTTGGAAAACATGGTCATGCACATCAAAAAATGTTGTTTTCGGAATTGGTGTTAGAAATAATCTGCTTATTCCAGATGAAAAGCAGGTTGAAAGGTGGGAGAAGTGCAGGCCTCGGGCGTCCCCTCCACTCCTGTCTTCTCACGTGTTCTCCACACAGCACCTCTTCAGGCCTAAGCTCTATTAGCCCCCAAGTCACACTGTACCCTTTCCTGCCATGCTTTTGCCTTTGCCGTTCTATCTGCTTGGAATATCCTCTCTTGCCCTTCTCCATTTAACTAGTTTGTACTCCTTTAAGATTGAACTCTGGTGCCCTTTCTGAAATCTCCTCAATAGTGTTTGGGGCCTTTTTGCCTTCCATGGTGCCTTTGGTATTTCTCTGCCCATTTTTCATATGCAGTGCCAGCCCCGAGCAGGCTGGTGTTCAGGAAATGCCTGCTGATTGACTGAAGGAAAGGCCGGTGGAAGATGAGGCCAAGCGCCCGAACCCGAATCCAACACCAGCACAATACTTGCTAAATGCCTGGTGATAACTAATGGCTTCCCATTTGTAATGTAAAGCTTTGTGTGTGAGTGGGAGAAAAAGAGAGAACCTGGTGAATAGGGACCCTGACCCATATTTTTTCCTGCCTAGCACTGGCACATGGAGTAGCAGGCAAAGGCTGTCCAGTCGTCAGGTAATCAGAAGTGGCAGGGCACTGCTTTTCCAAGGAGGAAGGCAGACTGAGCCCCAGAGAATCCAACAGGGGTGCCACTGCAAGAGGACTGATGATTCTGAGCCTGGCCCCAAAGCTGGGGTGCATAAAAACTCAGCTATTCTCTAAATAATTTCGTGCCCCTGCCATCTGTGGCCAGTCAGGAAAGAAAGTATTGCATAGTTTCCCTCAGGAGTGGACAGAGCTGTGTCCCATGCAGTAGAGGCCCTAAGTAACAGACAAGTGCCCACCTATTTGGCCTCTCTGGCACTCGGAACAAGGTGAGTGCTCTCAAAAGGGGGGCTCTTAGGCATTCGGGTCTCAAAAGTAAAGTCCCTGAAATGGAGGGAAGGCAACTTTCCATTTCTCCAGAGGGCAATCAGTCTGGTGTGCCTTCCCAACTAGGGAATGCTCTATACAGACTTCAACCCAAACCCTAGCCCTTGTCAGGAGACCCTAAAAATAGTGCTGTGATTTGGTAACGTTTGTAATCTCTCTAGTTTGAGATTTTGCTAATCCTGGATGAAGCAGGACTACAGTTCCACTGTTAAATTTCATATTCAGTTGCTTTTAGCTCAAGAAAGCAGTGAACAATAATTTCCATTTTGAACACCAAGTGTTTCTCTCCATTCATACCTCACCTCCAATTATTTCTTCCCCTTCTTTAACAGCCATGTAACATGCCACATGCAAAGCTTTTTGACTGGAGAATGTGTTACCATTATCCCAAGCCCTTTCAATTCGGTTAAGGAAGAAAGCTTTTCAGTTCCTTTTTGCAACATTATCGGCTCATCTGTAGTGGCATATTGCTATCACTAAAGCTATACTGACTAATAAACATCTTAAATTGTTCACCATAATGTCTCAAATCAAATTCCACATTCCAAAGCAAGGCTTACTTTGTTTACTAAATAATTGCAGGAAAATTATTGAAACTTGGTGTCTAATATTAAATAAATCAAGTTAAGAGGCTCTGTAAATATAGGCCCTGACCTTTGTCATTTAAATGAATCCCCAGTTGAAACTATGTTAGAAATAGGGCCTGTTTTAGGACCTCTGTTTTGTTTTAGGACTTCTGTCTTTGATCATCAGGTTTCTAAGCCGCTGTTCCCAAAGGGCTTCATTTACATTGTTTCTTAGGAAGTTACTCTATTCCCAACAAGGTGCTTTTCAGACTGCTGGGGGCTGGGACGCCTGCATTACTTGTGCCTTTGAGACAAATATCAGATAGTCTAATTGAAGATTATATAGGTAAATTAAGAAAATGAGCTAAATAAACTGGACTTTATTTTCTTAGCATTTGTTCCCCCAATGCTACTTCTTAGTTTCAATTCAACAAAAAACGGGAATTTAGATTATAGCATAGGGACTGTAAGTCAATATTACTGTAATAGTTGTGTGTCGAGCCAGACGGGTGCCAATCACATGGATCACTTCATAAATTATATAAATTATACAAAGGTATAAACATATACCTGAAACTAATATAAAAAAACTTGAAACCATAGGTAAATCTCTATATTTTTGGCCTGACTGTAATAGAACCAAGAGAATAATTGGTTATATTAAAAGAGCTAGCACAAAGCTTGTCATTCTGCACATAGTGGGAAGGCTAAAGGGGATGGCTGCAAAAGGTTTTATATTTGGATATAAGTCTCAAACGTAGCTTCTGATAATCATTACCCAAATGGTTTTTTCTTCATTACTTGGCCAATGATCATTTAGTGTTATTAGTATTTGGTATTGTTATATCACTGTTTCTCCTAAATGAAAAATCCACACTCTGGCATCGGAAACTCTGAGGAGCCTGTTACAAATTCAGATTCCTGCCCTCCACCACTATACCAGATCTACTGAATCACAATCTGGTGGGATATTTTTCCTGTGTGTGTTTTAAAACTCCCAGGAGATTACGATGTATATTAAAGCTAGGGAACCTTGATGTAGACAAAGCCAACTGGTTGCCTTATTTTTCACACTTCAACAGAGCCAGCATTGTCTTACTTCAGTGTGCCCATGAGTTGTTTTCAGTCTTATAAGGCAAACTAGGCCTTGGTATTTAAGCAAAGGTTCCTTGGAATTCTCGTACAAAGAGAAAGTTCTATTATCACATCATTTCCAAGTCCAAGAAATTTCTAATAAGCAAAATGAAAATTACAATTGAATGATAAAAATGTAACTCGATACTAAAGTTTTTCAGAGACCAGGTTAGCATTTTATTTTTCTATTCCTGACACTCATATTCATAGGGGGTGAAGAGATGATAGAACATAATAAAAATAACATACAAACACAATTCAAGAACATTTAACCAACCATCTATTGTAGTTGGTCTTTGTAAAATACATAAAGGTAAACAAACATTTATATAAATTATGCTTAACAATCCGTATATACTGTAAAACAATTGTTAAAATTCACACTAAGTTGCTAGTGCAAGCAGTGGTGTACAAAAGTGCAAACAAGGTTAGTGATGAAAAACTTATCACCAGCTTACCACTTCCACATACTCTGTATTCGGCCAAATACTGAAGGCTTCACCATGGAAAACACACTTATAGTCACTTGACTACATTCACCCCGAGTGCTCTTGCCTCAATATGGCAACTGAGTTCAGGTTAGGAGCAGCAGGGAATACAGAAACCTGTGTCAAGTTGGCCATTCTGTTGTGAGTCCTTATACTTGATAATGGAAACAATTCCAAAGACAACTTGAATGTCAAAAACTGTAGAACCGTCACCCGCTTTCACCCCCCAAAAACGTAAAGCTAAAATTAAACCTAATTTCCCCTCCCCTATTTGAAATGCATGCTAAAGAATTCATCCACTCCAGTGCAGCTTTTCCAAAAATAATAATGCACAAAAGCACTCAAAAGCCTTTCCCATTTCTGCCCTAAATCTACTTGGGGTGAGTGCACTCTGAAACAAAGTTGAGTTTGGATAAGTTTGCTTAGTTTACTTTGATTACTTTGGATTCTATTTTTTAAAAGTGTGGTCAAAGCCCTGAACAATCAATCAGTGGTATTGAATATATTAATGTTCTAAGTTATAAGGACAAAAATTAGTTGGTTCAGAACTGCACCTTCAATAGACTGTAGATTCCCTTCATACTTGGGGATTTTTTTTACCCAGGTGTGAGGGGATGCTTGTAGGGTTCCGTGGAAATTTGGTTTTAGCAAAATCCCAATTACATTACACAGGGGCACAGTCCCACATTACAAGGGTTCCTTCTTGTTTTCCCTTTTGTTGTTACAAAGCACACTGCATTTCAAAAAAACAATAATAGAAATGACCAGAAGCATCAACATGTAGCTTTGAGAATTTAGTTCTTCATTGAAGATATAGTTTTCTGAACTCATATTTATAGCATAAATATTAAAGGTTTATAGAAAATCTTTAATTCTCTATTAATTTTATATTAAGGAATTTGTATTTGCTAATCTTTTTTAATGCTTTCTTGGAGATTTTTTAAAGCTTCACCAACTTTTACATGTTTAAAATGATCCAAACAATATACTCTAAATACAATGAACACAAGATATTTTGAGAAACTTCCCTTTATATTAGCTATTCTCAGTGTACTATGGTCAAAATTTATTTGGCAATAAATCCTTGCAAACTTCAGTCATGTGACTAACAAGACTGAAATACCACCTTGAGTCACATACCAAATACAGTTTCAGAAAATGTGAACCTTTCTCCTGAAATTCTCAAGTCATGTCAACTAGAAGTACACTGTTTTTAAAGATAGAACATGTGAAAACGCTGGGTTTTGAATGTGACTGATCAAATCATTTTGCGGAAAGCAAGAAATGCTGTTATCACAGCTATTACACTATTTAATTGATTTACAAGTAGTTTATGGACTAGAAAGCACTAGAGAAGAGTGAGCCAGTTGAAAACTAAGGAAAAGAAATAATATTCCGCTTATTTGTTGCAAACCACCGTAAATTTGTACATACACAGGCACACAACACTAAAATTTAGATTGACGCTGGCAATATCTGAACTCATACCTCTTTGGCACTTAAAGATACTATAAGGTTACTTAAGCAATGAAAAATATTTTTTTCATATACAGCAGTCCTCTTATCCGTGGTTTCACTTTCTGAGGTTTCAGTTACCTGCGGTCAACCACAATCCAAAAATATTAAGAGATTCCAGAAAATAAACAGTTCATAAGTTTTATATTGCATGCCATTCTGAGTAGTGTGATGAAATCTCACACCATCCCATTCCACCCAGGACATGAATCATCCCTTTGTCCAGTGTGTCCACGCTGTGTAAACTTCCTGCCTATCAGTCACTTAGCAGGTGGCTCAACTGTGTATTGCAGTGCTTATGTTCAAGTAACCCTTATTTTACTTAATAATGATGGCCCCAAAGCACACAAGTAATGATGCCGTCATTCAGATGTGCTAAAGCCAAGCCAAGCCGTAAAGTGCTTCCTTAAAGTGAAAAGGTGCGTATGTGTATAGGAAAAAAGTTTATATAGGGTTCAGTACTATCTGTAGTTTCAGGCATCCACTGGGGGGGTCTTGGAACTTATCTCCCATGAACAAGGGGGAACCACTGTACTTTAGGAAATGTCTATGCCTCAATTTAAAAAAATGCTATACTCTCCATTCTAAAAATTCACTGATAAAGAATTAATTTAACCACTTACTCAAAAGTATAATTACAGCAGTCATTGAAATAGGTGTGGGGTTAAGAATTTTTTTTGAAATATAAAAGTGGCCTAAGGCTTTGTATTTTTAGTTTAAGATTTAAGATTTTAAAACATCTTTTGGACAGTGCCTGATTTACATGGAATCCAATGTTAACTTATATATAACAGTATTAATGATTATATCTTCATGCTTTACAGTAGGAGATACAAAATTAATCAATATCCCCAATACGACCATTACCTGCAACATACTCCACAGGTGCATACACTTACTTGCACAGGCACACAGAATAAGTTTTCCCCATGTGCTTCTACTGTTTCCTGCCGGTCTCTTGAAGGGGAACGGGGCTGTGTGTGCTCTGAGGAGCTCTCAGAGCTAGATGGTAACCCGATGGCTAGGGAACTCTGCAGGCCCATATCCCTGGAGCTGGGAGGAGAGCTGGTTGCTGCTAAGCACAGCTTCCTTTCTAGGGGTTCAGGCCATTTGAACCTTACATCATTGGGAAAATGTCCACAGTTTAGATGTGATCCATAAAGTGACTCTGTTTCTTTGATCCCAGTGTCGGAACTAGAATGAATTCTGGAGCAAGATATTTTGTACCAAAAAGCACTTTTTCCCCTCGAGAGAAACCAGTAAGCTTTTTTCTTTATACTAATTCATGAGATAATTAACTTCTCAAGTATCACAACAAATCCTAGGAAAAACCTGAAGAAAGGCATGTCCCTGTAGGTACTGAAGACAGATACCATTGAGAGGCAGTTACTTTTAATAAGGCTTAGTTCTGTTCAGTCAGGACATCAGAAGTGAGTGCTTCAGACATATCTGGAAAAATAAACCAATAGGCTGAAATGTCATTTCCTACCTTTTCCATGTTGCTACTGATGTTTCTAAGCAGGGAAGAAGCTCTTTTATTTTTGTTTAGAAGGAAGCTAAAAGTTAAATACAGAATTGCCAAATTACTAAAACCAAATATCATGTTAAGAAATGACCTTGTTAGTTTAAACTGGTAATTCCTTCCAGCAGTATTTCTCAATCCTTATCTGCTTCACATGTTACATTACTGATGACAGAAAGGACTACAGTGACTCTGATTTGACACTAGCTAGAGAAACACTAGTATTAAAGTTATTCTTGATAGAATTGGAGCAATCTAGTTTCAGTGGAATTGGTTAAGTATACTATAAAATCTTGGTTTATAAACCAAGAGAAATCTTAAGCTTGAGAGTCTTTAAAAATACATATTTGGCATTTATCCTTCATCTTATTTTACTAATCATGGGACTCTCAAAAACATGGAAAAAACTCAATTTCTTAGGAAATTAAAATGTTTTAAAAAGCTCACCAAAAAAATTTTAAGTAAGTCTATCAATGAGGCTTGCAGACACTATCACATGGTATTATATCTAAAAATAAAAGTCTTTGTGCTGTAAAGAGATAGTTGAGAGCAACTAAGAAAAACGAAAATGAAATGTAAGCATTCATTTTCTTTCTATCAAAATGTAACATGACAAAGAATGCAAAAGAGCTACAGGACAGGAGCAAAATCCCTACATGTCTCAATGACAACTGAAGCAGAACAGGCTTTTTTCCTCAGATATACAAGGCCTCTACAATGAAACTGCACAAGGTCTTACTTGTCACTTGCCCTGGGAAGTACCATGAAGTATAAAGAGACCAAGGAGTACCTCTAAATGTTGGGAGACTGGTGCCTACAACTACGTTTGGTGAAGAGGCACAGATTACAAACCAGGCACCAATAAGACGGGAGCACTTCAGAATTAGACATCTGGAATTGAGAACTAGAGAGAGGCCCATCACACCAAAAATCAACCTTGTGTTGAACCAGAAGATGTGCTTTTCTTCAGACGGCTGAGCCCACAGGGACTACAATATGGACCCTATTGGCACTAGTAATGGTAGTGTTACCAATAAAAATACACATGATTCAGAAATAAGTGTAGTATAAAGTATAACCAAGCACAACTTGTCTTCTGGTAAATGCAAAAGCCTCGAGGGACTTAAATATTATTCTAAACATTCTGAAGCAATCTCCTTTCCAAACCACCACCTCATGTATAATATTAAATACTCAAAATTTCAGAGTATACTAGCTAGATAAGACACATTCAAATGAAACATTTGCCCAACAAAGATGCCAAACATGAGGGTTTGTTTTATTGCATGACGTTTGCATAAGAAAAAATACTGAAAACTGTAAGGCATCATGCAATTATCAATAAGCTAATTATCAACTGTACACTTAGGTGGACATATAATCTAAAATTTAAAAACTAGTTCCAAAAAAGTACATAAAAATTTAACATGATGAGCTTTTAATTATGATTTATATTTATAGTTCCATGTTGTTAAAAAGTGCTTCAAATGTACTGCTGGAAAGTTGCTCTTTATAAATGGCGCTGGGGGTAATGTCAGGTTATAAACTGTAAAAACTAATTATCTTTATGGAATTAGAAAGCTAACATTGTGATAGTCAAACTTACTTGAATCAGTTTTGAATTCTCACTCAAATTAAGTTGATATAATATTAATAATCTAAAAAACATCTGTTTTCTAACCAACAAAAGTCTATTGAATTCAAGTTATGCACGTTCAGCAATCAAATCTCTGAGTAGGCCTGAATGGCGAGACCTGGACCCGATGCAGGTTGGTGTTAATCGATGTACTGTGCCATCCAGCGGAAGCCTTCTCCGTAACCTTGCCTTTTGAGCACACTGCACATGAAAACTTCTAAGGGCCGGGCATTCAGTTCTTTCAGAGATACACTGCCCTAGAAGAGAAGACAGACATCACGTTGGATGACCCCATGATGAAATAAAAACTTCAGTAGAACAAAAGGTGACTTTGATAAAGCCATAACTGTTTGGCATCCAAGTCCCCTAAACACACAGGAAGCCCCCTTTTCTTCCTCGACTTTAGGAAAGAATGGGAAGGAGGTGAACTGGTGAGGCACACAGAATGAAAATAATCTTTAACTAGGAAAGAAATTCAAGTTACCCAAACTGGCTTCACAAATGTTAAGAACGAACATTCTCTGAGCAGGTTTGTGACTAAATAAAGCTTTTCCTAAAATTAATAAGGAATTGAATTATTAAAAAGACACAGAAACAGATTAAAGACTATGTTAAGAGTCTCCTTCCATAGACTGTGGTATTTCTATACTTAGAGAGAGTATATGTAAACCAAGGAAATTGTTTGTAAAATAAGAGATTTTTCAATACTAAGGTCCCTCTCCCAAACAAATCTTGGTAGAAATGATATAAAAATAATGTATCTTAAAGCTTATTATTAACCCCAGAATGCTCCTATGCCCGAGTTTACATTTTATTTTTATTTCTGGTGAACCCAGGGCCAAAACACTGAACTAGGGGCCTAAATACACTACTGGTATGCTTAAACATTCAAGTATATTATTTGCTAGCGAATTCTGAAAATTTGTGATAAATAAAACTTTGAAAGCTTTCATTTAGTTTCCCATAAACATTACATTTTTATCACCAAGAAAAGGTCTCATTCAGTGGTAGAAAGAAAACAAGTGAGGATGTTAAAGACCCAAATGTATAAATGAGGTTTTTTTTAAATTTAAATATAGGTGGTATACAATATTATATTTGTTCCAGGTGTACAATATTAGTGATTCAATATTTTTATACCTTAAAATGAGATCACTCTACTAATTCTAATAATCATCTGTCACTATGCAAACTTATCACAGTATTATTGACTGTATTCGCTTTCATCTTTCTCACCTATCCCCCTCATCTCACTCCCCCTCTGGCAACCATCCCTTTGATCTCTGTTTCTATGAGTCTGTTTTTGTTCTGTTTGTTCATTTGTTTTTTTTAATTCCATATAGTATTTGTCCTGCTCTGACTTATTTCACTAAGAATAATTCTAAGTTCATCCATGTTGCAAATAGCAATTTCATTCCTTTTATTATTGCGTGACGTGATATTCGTGTGTGTGTGTGTGTGTGTGTGTGTGTGCGCGCGCGCCTGCGCACGCGCACCAGTTTCTTTATCCATTCATCTATCAATGGACACCGGGGATGCTTCCATATCTTGGCTATTCTAAACAACGCTGAAGTGAACAGAGGGGTGCACATGGCTCTTCTTACTGTTTTCATTTTCTTCAGATAGATACCCAGATGTGGAACCGCTGAATGATAAGGTAGATTTACTTTCAGTTTTTTGAGGCATCTCTATGCTTTTTTCCACAGTGGTTGCACCAGTTTACAATTCCACTAACAGTGCACAAGGGTTCCCTTTTCTCTACACCTCACCAACACATGTTATTTTGACCTTTTGATAATAGCCAATCTGACTGATGTGAGGTGGTATCTCATTGTGGTTTTGATATGCATTTCCCTGATTAGTGATGTTGAGTAAATGATAGTTTTTAAGCAGCACATGATAATGGGCTTGGACTATAGCTGGACAACAGTAATTTAAGAAGGTATTTCATTGTACACATGAAACTAATATATCAATTATAACTCAGTTAAAAAAAAAAGCCAGACTGTACCAATTGTACTAATAAGCATGATTACCATTAAGGGTAGTGTTGTAATAAACTATTTTAGAAGATCAAAATAAATAAATAAAATAAAAAGACATTTATAGTGCTGAATGAAATATTCACACTTGTGAAACAATTTTTTTTTCTTTTACCTTTCCTGTTGTCTGACCATATAAACCAAACATCTCTCGTAACCTCTCTTCACTGATGGCTTCAGGTCTGTCAATCTTATTCCCAAGAATCAGAATAGGCACATTAGCAATGGTTTCATCTGTCATTAGTGACTGAAACACATAACAAAATGAAAAACAAGATGTTAATATGAAGCCATCTGAAGGGCTTATTATACAAGGTACCAAATGGGTATCAAGGACTCATTCTCTATCATAATGTCAGTTTTGCTAACTTTCTTTGGCAAACATTTTAAAGTGAGCTCAATGAACCATCAGCTCAATTCTTCTTTCTCCCTAAGGCTCTTTCTGTAGATGGTCACTCTGCTTGCTCTGTGAATCAGTGAGGTAAAGTGACGAGGGCCAACACCTTGAAAATGGGCAGACATGGTTTCTAGTTCCGCTGCTTCTGAGTTGTGACATCTTAGACAAATAAGTCTCAATGAAGTTCAAAGAGAACTACCTTATGGAGTTGATTTGAGAGTTACACAATATGCACAGTGCGTGGCATAAAACAGGATCAAGAATTCCTTGAACCTGTTCCATGACCACAGACTCTACCTGGACTTTTTCACATGAACAAGTATTTGTTTGCTGGCTCTGGGCAGAGGCATTGTCAGGTCAACTTTCAGTCAAATCACGGACCTGTTCCCTCTGGGGCCCACATTTGGCACTGGCCTTGCCTACTGCTCCTGAGCCCCTTACAAAGCATCTATCTGGGGGAGGGGCGGTAAGGTAGCTATACATGGCCCTGCTCATTCCCGGAAGTGGTGACAAAGATAGCATGTTATATGATTTCCAGGTTCTAGCCAACTCCTGAAGAAACTGGCATCCTAGGATGACAAGGGACTCAAGACCAAGTCGCTACTGGCGTATAGCAGACATGAAATTTACTACAAAGGCATACTCTGCACAGAGTGAGCTCAAGTCTTTAGGAAGGAAGTCTGTGTTAGTACTTCCTCAATAGTTACTCTGCATTCTAAGTAACCACTGAGCTCCACAAATTGCCAGGAGTTAAATCAGAGACTGCAAAAAGCTGCACTCAGATACCCAGACCTCCAATTTATTTCCTCAGGCTTACCAGAGTGATTCAACTATGTTTAGTTTTAATTATTTAACTTACATCAAGTTCTTCTTTTGATTCTAACAGCCTTTCATGGTCTGCACAATCCACCAGAAATACAATGCCATTGATAGCAGGAAGGTAGTTTTTCCACACTCTTCGAGCTAATAAAAATAATCAGGAGTTAGATTTTATTTGCTGGTCAAACCTAGCAGATGCTTGATGAGACCCCAATAAGATATCAAGTGTAATTATCCCTTAGCTGCTGCTACTTGACTATGTATTCAAGATAATCTTTAACTCAATGTTGCCAAAATCTTTCCAGAAGAAATTTCAGGCTTTTCTTGATTGTGGGCAAGTCAAATACTTTACTCTGTCCTCATTTTCCCGTGTTAGAAATATAATTAATATTTGCTACCAATGGACAATGATGCATGTTCATTGGAGAACTGTTATTATTTTTATATGCAATATTCATTTTTTGACATTTCTAGATTATTAGATTTTTTTTTGCCAGTGACAAATTTGGAGTCAGTGGCAGAAGGAAATTAGTATTTATTAAAATAATAAAAGCAAACTGTTCTACTCATAATAGAAATAACAAAGTCTATGAAACCATTAGAGTAATTTTTTCCATGACATTCTTTTTTAGAGGAGAAAACAGTTTTTGAGATACCCCAGAAAAAAGTATCTTATTTTCTTTGACTTCAGTTTTAGGACATACATTAAAAACATTATAGAAATGAAGTTTCAGATAAGCTCCATTAGGTTCTAATTCTTTCTAATCATTATATTCCAGAAGTTACTTTATATTTCAAACAATTATGTCTCAAATGTGCTTTCACTAGCCATGACCACTTAAAGTCTTTTCAACTATTTGTCATATGAGGTTTTTAGAATGCCCACTCACTTGGAACTATTCTTTATTTATGAACTACTTTGTGCTGGATACTGCCAAGTCCTTTTGAGGATATAAAAAATGAACAGTATTTTAGTCCCAGAAAAGTCTGGGAGAGGAGATAAGACAGTCTTTCCAAACTTGCAGACATGTACACAAATGCACTAAGTGGCAGTATGGCTGAGAACACTCCAAGCTGGCAGCAGCTTCTCAGAAAAGGCAGCAGCACTTACACTGGGCCCTGAAGGTGGGTCACTCATGTGCAGATGGAGATGGCATGAGCAAAAGCACAGAGGTGGGAGCACATCAAGAGGGTTTGGTTTTGTTGGACTAAAGAGAACAGGAATGGGAATAGTGGGAAATAGACTTGAAAAGTAAACTGGAATCAGATCATAGAAATCCCACATGTCAGGTCAACAAGCATGGACTATAATTTGTAGAAATGAGTTAGCCACTGAAGGTTTTTCATACGGAGCAGTAACATATTCGTAACACGATTACGACAATAAGTGTGAGGTAGATTGGAACAGGGAGAGAATGGAGGCTCAATTTACTCATATGGTTTACTACCAAAAGCGATTCAGACTTAAATTGACTAGGAATATCATGAAAATCACTCTTTGCTTTTAAAGCATTTATCTGGGGGTAATAATTCCTAAATTTTAAGTCCATTCTGCCCTTCCTGGAATAGAGTGAGATTTCATGCACTGGAACATAATGGTCACATTTTTATTAAGTTGAAATAAAACAAAGCTACTATAAGAGACGGAGAATCTTACCTTGAACATGTCCACCCAGATCAAAAGTTGTAAAGGTCATGCCAGCAATGGTTAGTTCTTCCGAGGCTAAATAATAAAAAATATTTTTACAACATGCAAATCAGAAATTCATTCATGGTATATACTTCTACTTAATGTTTCATTTACTTTAATTGCAAATAAGATCAAATAAAATATTTAGGAACTGATAAAAGAATTCTTTGTTATAATTAGATATACTCCAATTCATACTGACAATCTAACACAAGTAATAGTAACATTCAATTCTAGTATTCACTACCCACCACAAACCCAACACTTATTTTTCCTTCTCTATTTCTCCTGCTAAAAATATTAATCTATTCAGACAATTTGTTGTGAATTCAAGTGACTGTTCCAACTGAATAATTTTTTTTGCAAGTCGCCTTAAAAGATACAGATGAAATAAAGAATTCTCTCATGGCTGTCATATTTTGCAGGTAACAGTCTTTAATGACTAATACAATTGTAAAAAAAAAATTTTGCCATTATTTTTCCAAATATTTTTTCTGGTCCCTACCTTCCCCTTCTGGGACCTCATAGGGTAGCTAGACAGCTTGATATTGTTCCGCAAGTCACTGAGGTGCTTTTCATTTTTTTTTTTTCCCAGTCATTTTTCTCTCTCTGTGTCATTTTATAGTTCCTATTGCATTGACTTAAGTTCACTGGTCTTTCTTTCTGCAGTACTGGCACTAATTTGCTGTTAATCCTATCCAGTGGAAATTTCATTTTGAATATTCTATTTTTTATTTCTAGAAGCTGCATTTGGATCTGTCTTATATCTTTCATTTCTCTCATTATGTTCATGTTTTCCTTAAATCCTTGAGCATATTCATAACAGCTATTTTAATATCCCTATCTGCTAATTCCATTATCTTTGTCACTGCTGGGTCTGTTTCCACTGATTGATTTTTCTCCTGGTTATGGATTATACTTTCCTGCTTCTTTGCATGTCTAGTAATTTTTTTGATTGAATGCTGGATTTTGTTGTATTCTTTTGAAGAAAGTTGGACTTTGTATTGGCAGGCAGTTAAATTGCTTGCAGATCAGTTTTTAAGTTTTGTTAGGGCAGATCTAGAGTAGCCTTTACTTTGAGGCTACTTTAACTCCATTTCTAAAGTATGATCCTTTGGAGTCTCTATCGAAAGCCCTGTGTATTCAACCAGGTCTCTCCATTCTGGCTGATGGGAACATGAACAATTCCCAGTCCCATGTGAGCTCTCAAAACTATTGGCTTACGGCTCAGATACAATTGCTTTCTCTCTAGAAATTGTTCTTTGACTGGCCATGTGGAGTTTTACCCTATGCATACACAGAATGGTATTCAGCCATGAAAATTTCTGGAGTTCTTTCTCTGCAGAGCTCCTTCCTCTCTGGTACTCTTACCCAGCAAATTCTAGTCACGTTAGCCTCCCCGATGTGGCAAGACTACTGGGTTATATTTGGGTTTCTTCCTCCTGCACTGTGGTCTGCAAATTATCTCCTGTGATAAAGTTTGAATAAAGAAGGGTTTGTTTTCCTTCTCTCAAGAATCACGGTCATGTGCTAGCTATTGCTCAATATCCGAAAACAATTCTAGTATATATTTTTGTAGTTTTCTAGTTGTTTACAGTGGGAAGGTAATTCCAGACTCTGTTACTACCTCATGGCCAAAAGCAGAAGTTCCCTACAATTACAATGAAACATTCAGTGTAATTTTTAACTATTCAGTATAACTGCTAAGGCCCCAGAGTAGTTAATCTTGTTAAAAATTCTGTATGTAGAGTGCCAACTGAATAAATAGTACAATCTGTGTTCAAAGTGTGTTCCTTTCTACAAGGAAAAGTTAATGTTTGGATGTAGTTGGCAAACTGCCTGTATGGTTATACTCCCCGTTTTATTAAAAAATCCAAGTTTGACTGATTAAGATATAGAACACTGTTAATGTCCTAGGAAGTTTCCTCTTGCCCCTTCCTAGACAATGCCCAACTCCACTCCCAGAAGCAACCAGTGATCTGATTTCCATCACCACAGGTTAGTTTTGCCTGTTCCAGAATTTCATATAAATGGCATCATACAGTATGTAATTTTTTGTGACCATCTTCTTCTACATAGTATATCACTAGTTTATTCCTCTTTCTTGTTGAGTAGAATTCAATTGTTTATCCATTATTTTTTTTGATGAACATCTGAGTTGTTTCCAGTTTTGGCTATTACAAATAAAGCTGGTACAAACATTCTTGTACAAGGATTTTGATAAATATATGTTTTCATTTCTCTTAGAAATATACCTGGCAGTGAAATTTCCAGATCACAGGGTAGATAAATGTTACTTTTGATTAATTGAAAAATATAAGTTGAAATGAATGTGAGCTGCAGGAAGGTTGAGATAGCATCTATTTTGTGCCACTGTTTTTACTCTTGGTACTTAGAACAATGACTAACATAAAGTAGGTGCTCAATAAATATTAACTGAATAAATAAGAGAGCAACATCAAAAAATTAAAAAATGACTTACACCTAATATAAGACCACTCTGTAGTGTCTTCCAATTCTGCTGTTTTTTGCAGACAATTTTATATACTCAATTTTACCATGATCATTTTTTCTTTAACAGTATTGTTCTTGTATCAGAATCTTATTTGCCAAGCCCCACTTTCTTCTCCTAATATAAAAAAAGATTTATCAATTTTATGAAATCTTCCTTTTCCAACTTCACTAATACTGTTATAGATAAAGTGGTACATTGTTTTGTTTTGTTCTCTTTCTTGTTCTTTGAATATTTACTGAACTAAAAACTATATTATCTACTTTTTGGTCCCGTTCTCAATTTTCTACTCATTATTAAGGCCACACTCATTATTTCATAATTAATCTATGGATTAACTTGTCCTTAAATTCTGTGTCTACTTGAGTCATGGTCTTTTCAGCAGTAAAAGTGAGGTCATAGTTATTTATAAGTTAGGCTTCTTTCTAATAATTTTGTGACTTCACTTTTTCAAAAGGTACCCATTACATAACCATATACACAAAATGGTATGTATTGATTGACATTCATTATTAATGCCTTTCAGGTAGTCTTTCTTAAAGCACAGTAAATTATTTTTAAATTGTTTTAAAATGTTCCTTTAATGTATCAATACATGCCCTATTTGGGGAATAATCGTATGGTCTTTATATTAGATATTGTTGAAGTTGTGAGGACTAGAAAAATAACTGGTTAAGCTGTGAGTCACCAGCAAAGTATAAGAGTATCATCTGTTCACTGAATAATGATCAAAATAGTACAGTTTTAAAATTTGAAAGAACTTTATGTAAACAAAACAATGGTGACTATTTATAGCCTAAACAATATTTGGTTGAATAGACCTTAATCATGTCATAATCCCTGAGACAATAACTTTAATTCCTCTAACTGAAGAGGGTGTAGTAAGTGCTAAGAAGATATGAGTATTATTTCAAGATCTAAATATACTCCCTGGGACTTGGGTCACTATTATTTACTATACTATTTTAAGAACAGGTCAAATCACTTGATCATAATTTATCCACCACAAAACACCCCAAAACAAAAAACCTTTTGGTTAGCACCTATGAAATGGTATCACTTGATAAAATAATAACATATAGGAGAATACACTTACTGGGATGTAACGTTGGGACATGTTGTCCAAGTCTGTCATCTTTTAGCATGTGTAGCAATGTTGTTTTTCCCGCATTATCCAATCCAAGGAATACCAATTTACCAGTTTTCTTATATAATCCTGCAGAGTGAGAGCTATGATTAGTCAAAGTGAATCTGACACAGATTTATACAAATAAAATGACCTTCAATAAAAGTATAATATTAAGTTTAGTTATTTAGATACTGTTCCTCATTATTCCAGATTTTGGATTAAAAACCACCTGTCAAACTTTTGAACTTTTAAGATTTTGTAAACTGGCCTGAATAAGCTTGGATTTCTAACCTATTTTTAATTTTGAAGAGTTATTTAAAATCTATTATGATTTGGAAATTCAAATAATTAAAAACTAAACTTTGTCAGTATCAATAAATGTGTGTGTTACCTAAACTTAGCTATAGTGCCAAAATGTGGATCCCCTTGACAATTTAACGGTAGATACTGTATTCTCTACTATACATACAAGATGTTAAATCGCTGACATCATGTATTTATTAAGCTAGATCAAAAGAAAAATTAAAGAAATTTTTCATTGAAGAAAATCAATTATTTTTGACAATAAAAATTACAGTGAGTTTTTACAGCAAAGTTAAGTTCATTGTCAAATTTCCCTGAGAATAAGGTTAAACTATTCACAAGACTGCATAAAACTAAGCAATAATGACAACAACAAATGCACGTAATTTTAGATCTATCAACCAAGAATTGATAAAGTGGTAAAAACATAAAAGACAGCATTGAGCAAATTATAGTAGACTGGCATTTACCGTGAAGTTCCATCTTGAGCTTTATTATTTTTCTTTAAAGATGTTTTTAAAAGAGTAATTTTAGGTTTACAATAAAAGTGAGAGGAAGGCACAGACTTCCCATGTATACCCTGTCCCCACACATAACAAAGCCTCCCCCATTATTAACAACACTCATAAAAATGGTACATTTTTAACCAAGGGTGAATCTCTATCGACACATCATAATCACCCAAGTTTACCTTGGGGCTCACTCTTGGTGTTTTACATACTGTATTTGAACATAGGTATAATGACATATATCTACCATTATAATATCAAAGATTATTTTAATTGCCCTAAACATCTTCTGTGCTCTGCCTATTCATCCCACCCTACCCCCACTGTCCAGCAACTGCAGATTTTATTGTCTCCATATTTTTGCCTTTTCTATAATGTCATATAGTTGATATCACATAGTATCTAGCCTTTTCAGATTGGCTTCTTTCACTTAGTAATACACATTTAAGATTCCTTCATGTCCTTTCATGGCTTGATAGCTCTTTTTTTTCGTGCTGAATAATGTTTCATTGTCTGGATGCATCATGGGTTATCCATTCACCTACTGAAGGACATTTTGGTTGCTTCCAAGTTTGGGCAATTATAAATAAAGCTGCTATAAACATCTGTGTGTAGGTTTTTGTATGGACATAAGTTTTCAGTTCTTTTGGGTAAATATCAAGGAGCACAACTGCTGGATTATATACTAAGACTATGTTTAGTTTTGTAAGAAACCACCAAATGGTATTCCAAAGTGGCTGTACAATTTTGCATTCCCACTAGCAATGAATGAAAGTTCCAGTTGCTCCACATCCTCATCAGCATTTGGTGGTGTCAGTATCTGGATTTTGGACATTTTAATAGGTGTGCGGTGGTACTGAACTTTATTTTTCATCTGTTCAATTATCTAATGCCCATTGAATTACATGAGAACAAAGGATATAGTAGCAGCTCAAAAAATATTAACTCAGTCACCAAAAAAACTTTTAAAGACATTAGGCAATTACAGATTCATGCTACTCGTTTTCTAACAAGTTCATCCAAAATAACACCTAGTTCTTTATCCACATTTAAGTTTAAGAAGTAAATCTTTTGAAATCCTAATTTTTTGATCACTTACTGGTCAACAATTCTGATTCTATAGGGAAGACTGTCTTCCATATTTACTTGAGCTGGGATACTACACTAGTCTTTTAATTATGAATTCTGAATAGTAATTTCTTTAAACATTTCTATTCTTAAAAGGTTTCTACACAGATTGTTTCTAACCAATGTAATCAATCTTCCCACCCTAACTTAAATAGTAAAAGTGTATTGGATAAGATTCCAAAAGGGAACATCTAGAACATTTAAACTTTAATCTTTAAAGTAGGTTAAACTAAATTCTTATTTTGTGGTAGGCACTGTTAAGCACCTATATATATCATTTCACTTAATCCTCAAAATACCTCTTTGAAGTAGGCATTATTATCCTCTTTTTTTACAGAAGGAAAACAAAAGCTCAGAATTAACTTGGTCAAATAGTGAAATCAGATCAGAAATGTGAACCCATGTCTGATCCGAAAGCTTTGGTTCATTTTCATTTCTCTACACTGCCTCAATGTTAGCCATATTAACCTTCTTGCTCCCAAATGTGATGCAATCTATTTTGTCTTTTCAACATAACTCAGCATAGATTCACTGTTCTATAAATTGAGAAACAGATTCCAACCTGTTACAACCCCAAATCCCAGTATAAAAAAGTTTAAAACTCCTATTTCTGACCCAGTTGTTTGTAAATATGTGACAAAATACTTTGGTCTGATGAAAAAGTTTAAGAATTATCTTAGAGGTAGTATAGAGATCTAACACTTGGCCAGCATAAAATAATGTGAAAAATTTTGTTTTCAAAACAGAAAAATAAACTCTTGGTTTTTAAAAATCTGCAAATATTAATATTCAACTAAGAAATACAGTGACAAAATTTGATCTTACATTTTTTCCTTTTAATATATAGTAAACAAAATTTATATATTTTCCAAACAAAATTTCCTTCATTATTATTCTGCTTGTGGAGAAATAAGTATTTATAAAGGAGATACCATTGCATAAGTATGGCTGTGGCCAATCTGAACCTATGTTGACCACTTTGTAATTATGTGAAATGCTTCTCTTTCTACCAGTTCACAAGATGATTACATGGAGACTAAACTTAGGGCAAAATTTGAAAATGGGAGACTAGAAATATTTTCATTAATGATTCCAATAATAAAGTTGTATATATCCCAACATAAAAGTTAATCAAAAGCTTGTTTCAGTAAAAAAAAATGTGACAAGTGTCAATAAAAGAATGAGAGGCTATGATTTTCCCTATCTTTAAAATCTATAAAAGAGAGGAAGATCACTTGCTGGATTAACAAGTCTCATTTAGAAGATTATAAACTGCTATTTTTGATATCACAGGCACTGTATGAACCATGGTTTTTTTTTTATAATAATGAAAATAATGCATTGAATTCCTATGAAGATTAAATAAGACAGAGCATGTAAAGCACTTAGGTAAACTGGCTAATAAATGGTAACTATTCCTGTTACTAATATTCCTATGAACAACCTTAAGAAGTAGGAATTATTATTGTTACTTTACAGATAAGAAAGCTAAGGCTAATGTAGAAAAAGTAATTTACCCAAGATTGCATTATTTATAACATGTTTGTATGATTTTAAAGCCTGCATCCGTAACTACTGGCATATAAAGAGGCTCTAAACAAATAAACAATTTTACATAAGTAGGCTTAAATGGATAACAATAAGAACGAACGACCAACATTACCTAAAAACTGTAGCACACTGCTGAAACCACTGTAAATCCAGTCAAATATGAAGGACATATCCAAATCTTATAAGGTCTGGAAAAAAAGCATTTTGAATTTAGTAGTCAAAATTAAACATCAATATACAATAAATGCGAAGAACATTAAATAATCCTACAACCACCTTACTTCAAAGAATTAAACACTCTTATCCAGGTTGCTCTAACCTGATTTATTCTGATGCATAAATAACAAAATGCCACTAAAATACTAAGTAGGACCATTATTTCCCCTTCAAAGTAATCAACATGAAAAAGAATTATAACAGCCAGGACTAGAAAAGATATGGTAAAAGAGGCATTGTTAGTGGTGGTGTAAATTGGTACAAATCTTTTTTCAAAATCAATTTGGCAATAATATATCTGTTGATACCATTTGACCCCAAAATTCTACTTTTATAAATGTTCTAAATATAAAAAACCGTTATATATAAAGATGTGCATCAACATGTTACATAAGAAAAATTTTGGAAATAATCCATGTTCAACAGTAAATTAAATATAGTAGTATGGCCTATGGAATATTTACCAAAACAATGGAGTGGAGGGAGGAAGTGCAGGGAGAACAGAGAAGAAAAAAGTTTATGATAATGAAATAAGTTCCAAGTCTGATTATACCCATATGGAGTAAAAACCCTTTTTCTATTTCTGTTGGTTTTTTGCAATAGTTGGTACCAAACAGTAAACTTCTGGGCTTATTATCTTTACATTTTTCAAATTTAAATCATATTACTGAATGTTAAAAAATTCTTAAATCATAGTAGAAAATTCAGAGTATAGTTCAATTCAGCATTTAATAGACTTGTGCTTGATAAACTAATAGCATTAATAATGGAAAACAAGAGAAAAAAAAAACCTCTTAAGAAAGACCACATCAGATTAACGAAGTTCATTTTCTAGAGCTGAATTAAAAACCTCAGGCCCAAAACTTGGGCCAAACCCAAAAAGTTTGAAGGGCTGTGCTATCTTTGACATTCTTTAGACAAAGTATGACACACAAACAATACTTTTTTCTTTAACCACCTCTCATTCCAGTGGGATGGATGCCAAGCTTGACATAGACGGGCCACCAAACTCAGAATTCCTAGAGGATGAGGTGTTGAGACCACATTGCCTTTAGCAGGAGACAGAAAAAAGAAACAGCTAACCTCCAGTTTGTACAGAGGCCTAGCAGTATTTACCATGAGATTCCCTGGATCCTGGCTAGCCTCTCCCCTCTTCTTTACTCTTACTTCAACTAGCATGAGCAGAATTTTGTTCTTGAAACCAGCTGATTCCTGATTAGACCGAGAGACTGGCAAAATATGAATAGTTTCGTGTGTCTGTATCACAAGCCAGAGTGATAAACAAATCTGAGACTAAATTTAGGCATCTGGTCTTTATGGTTGCTACCCGTATATAAAAGAATGAGACTACAACAGCAACATATATATACAAGAATCTAATATCTTAGAAGTTCTTATTTTATTCTAGTTGAAAATTACACCTCCTATTATCAGTCTAGGTCACGTAGAAATTGAAACTTATAGTTAGAGAAAATATACACAAGGGGCTTATCTTTTTTTTTTTAGGTACGATACATGTTTTTCAAAGAGAATATAATTTTCACTGTAGAGAATCAGATATAGTGGTGTGTTGAGATATTTTATTTAATTCAATACATGTTTTCAGAGTTCATATTATATCTAAGGTCCTCAGCTAGACACCATGGAGAATACAAATATTGATAAGTATGGCTCTGTCTCTCAAAAAAGGTTAGAGTCTAGTGTGATGTTAGTCTACACCAATGTGATTTAACTGAAAAATGTTAAAATTGAATAGGATATTATCTAGGGTGATAACAACTTACCCTATAGTTTCAAGACTTATACAAACACAAAGAAAAAAACGCCTATATTATAAATCATAAACTATTAGATTAATGATCACAAGAGCATAAAAACAGAATAATAAAAATAATGTAACAGGAGAGGGATAGTATGTTCATGAGTCCTGCTTGTCTCTACATCCAAAGTCCTATTCACATAGTTCTAAGGTGACAAGGTGCAGCTAAGGAACAGTTTCTTGGAGATTAAGAGTTTGCTAAAAGGTTGTGAAGGTTATACATGTGCAGAGATGTGAAGCTGAATGCGTACAGCAAAAAGTCAGGTATTGTTAGATGATATGACTGGGATTAGGGAACTGCAAACAGAGTAAAACTCAATGGCTGATAATTAGTGAAGTAGGAGCCAGAGTGATAAATCTGAGACTAAATTTAGGCATCTAGTCTTCATGGTTGCTACCCATATGTACAGACATAAGAAAAAAATACTGTTTCAGTCTTTCAATTTCATAAAGCAAAGCAAAACAAACAAAAGCAGCTGCCATTCGCTGAACTCATAAGCGTTATGGTCTAGGGGTTAAGAGAAGGCGCTCTGGAGCCAAGACTTTCCCACTTACTATCTACCTTAGGCAAGTAACTTCACTTTCCTCACTTATAATGATAATAGTAGCAACTTAATGAGGATAATAGTAGCAACTTAAGACAGCTATTGTGAAGATTAAATAAATTAATACACACAAAGCACATGGCGTAAGCATTCAATATTAGCTGCTATTATTATTTCTTCTACTATATGGTCCACAGTACTAGGAACTTTATATATATCAACACTAACTACTCCAACAACCTTTCAAAGTAAATATAGTTCCCATTTTACAGGAGAAAATGAAGCTACAATAACTAAAACTCAATTATTAGTGATTGGCACATGTAAGTTTCAAACCTGAGTCTTTCTGATTTACATGTCCATGTCCTTTCCCTTACATTGCAGTGGCTCTCTAAAGCTTTATAAGTTTTAAAGGTTTATATTTGTTTAAATGATTATGTATCATTTTGAAATCACTCCAGCTCACAACTTTGACATGTAATTCTTTCTTCTCTCTCGCATCCTACATTTATTCATTCCCCAATTCTATCGATTTATGTAGTGAAATCTCAAATTTTCTTTGATTTTTACGAGACGCCTAGTTAAGAACATTATGTCACATTCCTAAACTACTATCTTAACTTCAAAGTTTGTTTCTACCCATTGTACGTGCCCTCCAGAACGGTTTCATCAAAATGTCATCTTGGACTTGACTTGTTGCACAGTCAGGGTGACTATGACTCCCAATTTGCTGGGGAGTCTCAGAAGTTATCTCAGTGCAATTATTAGTACTGCTTCCTTTCACTCTCAAAAGGGTCCTGATTTAGGTGTGAGATTATGTGGCCATCCTATACACGTGGATAAAGAGCCACTGGAAGTTTGTGAGCTGAGAAATGATTCAATCAAACTGTTAGTCCAGTATTCCAGAACCTCCACTAGCTACTTTTCCAAGCTTAATACATATTACCCCCACCCCCCACTTGTAGCTTTCCCTGGGTCAAAGTAAACTGCTTGCCATTCACTGCTGGTGACCTATATTTTACCATCTTAAAACCTCTACCCATTCTCCTTCCCAACATCAGAACGATCGCCTGCCATCTCTGCCTAACGTCCTCCTGCCTCAAGCACCAGCTAAATACTATGGAAAAAATGAGTTCTCATTGGTCTTTAAGGGACAGATAGGGGTAAAGAACCAACAGAACTTGGGAAGGATAAAACAAGAAAAGACAGTAGCAACAGTGGAAAGGAAAGGAGTTAGCCCCATCAAGTACAGCGAAAGAGATGTCACGGCTGGCTTTAGTGACAAGGAGACAACTGTTGAGAGCATGAGCACCCTGCAGTTTGCACAGTAGTACAGGAGAGCCTAAGGCCAACACTCAAAGCACAAGGGGGCCTGTCTCCATGATTCATTAACTATGCGACCTTGAACAAGTTACAAGTTTCTTCTGCAGAATCTTTCAGGGTATTGTAAAGATCAAATGAGATAAAATGCACAAAATATTTAAAATATGGTTGTTATTACTAGTGAGAAGTGAATGGGACAGGAGACTAATAGGTGGAGGCAGTCAGGAGAGATTTCTCTTTCAAAAAGATTTTATTCTTAAGGGTGAGATGAGTATGTTGATAAACGGAAGGGATAGAGCTAGTGGAAAGGAGAGGTTAAAGATGAAGAAGTTAACCAAAAAGGGGCAAACTTTCAAGAGGAGCCTGGGCTGAGAGCACATCTCTTCCTCCAAGATTAGAAGAAAAGAGAGCCAGGAATCTGACTCCAAAAGTAAGAAATGTAGAGAAATTCCGAAAAGAGTGAGGATTAGAATAGTTACTGTGTGGGAAAAGCTCAAGTTAAAAGATCATTAAAAAGAGCCAAGTGCTTGGCTGGGGTTGAAAAACATTCACAGCAGTGGCAAGGATAGGACTAAAAAAAGAGAAGGGGAATAGGAAATTGAGTACTAGTGAGAGAGGTTGAAGCAATCCGATCAGAAGTTCAGGCTGAGTGGACAGTTATAAAGGCAAGCAGTAAATGGCGGTGGGGTGAGGATCACAGGCAGGCTTCTCACAATATAGAACTGGGAGAAGAAGGGGAAAGTCTGTAGTGCAAAAGCTGACAGATGTAGTAAAAAAGTAAGAGAAGTGAAAGGTGCACGGAACTTTGCCAGCAAAGTGGAGGAGAATTAGAGAGGATTGGATCTTGGTGGTGGCAAGCTCCAAGGCCTGGCTCTGGCAGACAGCTGAAGAGAAATGGAGGTGAAGGACATGGGAAGCCGAACTGTAGGATATATTATCTACACTGGCAGACAGTGGAATCACCTAGAAGAATGGAGGGCCTTGCTATAGTAAGCAAGACTAAATCAAGTAGCAAAGTCCTCACTCAAGATGACTGTTGGTAGGTGAGAGATATGACTAATGAAAGATAGAATGAGGTCAACCTTGAAGGAAAAAGGATTTTTTTGCATAAGGATGGTACCAATTTGCTGCTGTAACATTTGTCCCACGAGAAATAATCTAATAACGTCTACAGGGAAACTCTGATTTAGTAGATAAATGAGATATTTATATTTCTATAAAGTTGTGGTTTCTAAGAACTTTAAAACAAGCTACGAGTCATTAGTCATTTTAAAGTAGAGATAAAAATGCCTAAGAATAAAAGTTACTTAGCCACAAACAGATACCTGAGCCCTGAGAACAGGTTACACAACACCATGAACACCCTATTAAGACATGTGAAGAGCAAAGGTCAAGAACAGGGAAACATATACACGTCAGCAGATTTATTTATTACACAAACACCAAACAGAATAAATCCCTATGCAGATTAGAAACGTGATCTACTCAAGTAACATGAAAACCAGTGCAAAGGGTGTAATAGAAGAGAATCTCTTAGATTACAAATAACTTCTTATAGCCTTGTTCCATTAAACCTCTATGGATGATTCCATTTATATGAAATGTCCAGAATAGGCAATCCTTAGAATAAGTAGATTAGTGGTTGTCAAACAGGAAGGGAAGGAGAAACCAGGAGTGACTGTTAATGGGCACAGGGTTTCTTTTTGGGGGGATGAAAATGTTCTGGAATTGGATAGTGGTGATAGTTGCACAACACTCTGAATATACTAAAAACACAGAATTGTATTTATAAGATAAAGTTTATAGTATGTGAAGTAAATCTCGATAATGCTATTATAAAAAAATTAAAGTCAAACTAAACAATTTACATGGGCTTTTAATAGTTACAACAAATTTATATAAGTAATTAAGCAGAACCAGTTAGGTATGAACTTTAAAAAAATATACATAAGAAAAAAATACATATAATATGACATAATAAAATACTCCAAAAAATACTGCTGATTGAAAATTAAAGCTATGATAGTACAAAGAGGCAAATACAACATCAGAATAGGATTATAGACTCAATACATTAATAACTTTGGAAAGTAAAGGATGGAAGAGATGTAGTGAAATGGATAGAGTACCTGTTCTAGAATTTAAAAAATATGATTTAATATGATTCATTTGAAACACTATTATTTCATTCAGAGAAAGCCAATTTCTCTGAGCTCCAGTTTCATCCTACATATAATGAGAATACCATTTGCCTCACAGAGTTGTAAGAATCAATAAATATGATAATGTACCTGAAAACACCTTAAATACTATACAAGATGGTATTAATTCATTCAGACTAAATTAATTGAAATTCAGTGCACACAACTTTAAATGTCAATGTTCAAATTAACTTCAATATTAATAACTTCTAATATGAAAAAGGTTTTAATGATACTCTGATTTTACTTTAAATATTAATAACACCATCATTGATTGTCACCAGAAAGGCACTAGACTAGTTTCTTTCAATTCCAAGTAAAACAATTTCACTAGAAGTGGTTAATCATAATTTTCTACTTAATTGTGTCAGGTTTATGATTAAAATATATTTTAAAAATCCATGAGTATACTATCTGTAAGCTAATTTAGGAATTACATACACCTCTCTCTTGAATTCAAATAGTACTACATATATAAAAAAGGCCAAACTCTGACCATGTTTTGTAGAATTTCAGCCTTATGCATCACTAAGGAGGGACAGTTAAAATGTTGAATGTTTCAAGCCAATGCTGCTTTACAAATATTTTCCCCTAAAATTGTTAGATTTTCTTCTTATAGTCTTTAAAGTTTTGAAACAGTGATGCAAATTAAAAACTCAAGAAAACATTCTAGGATTGAATGCATACCAATCATAAAAAACGGAACAAGACCTTTTGGTTCATGTAATCAACAAAAAGTATATACTCAAGTTTCCTGTAGGAAAAGAGATTTTCGATTGAAAGAACGTTAAATCTGTGACAAATATAAATAGGATTTTTTTTGAGAAAACAGAAAAAAAAATTATTACGAAAAAGTTATTTGTGAGTCTGACTACTGAACTTGCCGATACCAAATTAAGAAAATGAAAATCAACATAATGACAAATTCAATTCTCATAATACTCTTAATTAAAAATTGTTCTAAAAGCTATACACAAGGAAGAGAAACTTTTCAACACTGATTTTAAAATTATTTGCTTAGTAATTTTAGCAGAGAAATCATTTAAATGAGTTTCGGCCACGTGTACTTAAAGAAAAGGGTGGAGAAATGACTCATTACTATAGAATTCTGATTTGCAAGCTTCAAATGATGTGGCAGTGATTTTTATTTCTGAGAGCCTAATCTTTTATCTCAATTTTCTGATTGAAGTGCAAAGAAAGGAAGGTTAAAATGTACCTTATTTAAACTGCTAATCTTCATAATTACTGACAACACTTGTCTAACATTTCTAAAACAAAGGCAACACCTTCTCTGCAAACTCAGAAAAAGCCAGTAAACTATAATCTTAAATTTCAAAATATTTTGTTAACGAATGCAAATACACTAAACAATATCAGGCGTACACATTGCTTCGATATATCAGCACCAATTATTGACAAATTGTAAATTTTCCTTTATCCCTCATCTGTAAAATAGAGATGATACTTACTACCTTCCTTAGTGGGTTGTTGTGAGCATAGCTAGCGCCTTACTCATAGTAGTCAATAAATGTTCCTTTCCTTTCATTTGTTCAATGAGACTTACTCTTAACTGGTATTTGACCCTGAACATAGGATATTCTTCAAAGTAAGACCCGTGGTAATACTATAGAGCTTGATAAAGAACATGCAAATATATTAGGTTTAATTTTTCAAGATAAAAGGATCTCTTCATTTTGCCCAATGTACCAAATATCTTAAACTCCTGATGAGTTTGGTTCTCCAACGATGTCAGAGTTTTCGTGTTGTCAAAACAAATTTCTACCTTGTTGGAAAATCTTGGAACAATTTATAAATCATTACAGTTTTCCCCCAATAGTGTATCTTTTTCTTACTCAAGTGGGACTATGGCAAAACATTAACTACTACTAGTAAAGAAGCTTAATCTGCCCCTATACTAATTGAAAGAGATAAAAACAACACGCCGCGACAGTCTCTTGCGCTGTCAGAGATTCTCCCAGCCTTCGCCTTAGCAGGTGAGGAAACTGAGGCCAAGGGGAAGAAAGGGCCTGCTTGCAGTTTAGAGTCATCTCGTTCTTTCCTGAAATAACCCACTGTTTGAGAGCAGTAGTGTTTTGTCCAAAGAACCATCACAGAAGTCCCTGCGTTTCAGGAAAGGAACCCATCCTGCCTCGCGCCTGATTCCAGCGCGGAAAACAGGCGCCCCTTCCTCGCCCGGCCGCAGGCAGGGACTCGGGTGAGTGCTAGGCCCCAAAAGTTCGCCTTCCCGGTGTCCACAGCTGCCGCCCTCCCGTTGTCCCAGGAGAATTGGCCATCCCTCACCTGCGATTGGAGAGAACACAATTCTTTGCTTGGTGTCGGCCCTATACCCTCCAAGACCGAACTGCAAGATACGATGGCTGCCGCGGACCCAGCTCGCATCAAATCCTTCCGGCCGGCGGGTGCTTCACTCCCGACTGTCCGGAGGACTGTAAGGCCGTGCGCCCCAAGTTCCGCCTCCTTGGAGTTCTGCAGCCAATCCCCCGGCTGAGCGCTCTTGCTGGCCTTCCCACAGCCGCACCAAGGGGCTTCAGGAGCTCCAAAGGGCTTCAGGAGCCGGCAAGCCTAGGGAAAGAAGGAAACACCCAGTACCTAGCATGGAGAAATTATCTGTGGCATCGTTTTTTAAGAACAGCTGTTTCTTGAACTTACAAATGATTTACAAAATGTAACTATATGCCAGATAATGTATTGGATGATCGGTGTTGAGCTTTAAAAAAGACTATTGACTGCAGTTTGTTGCTAATGGATTAACGTTACCTTCTTTAAATATGTTTAAATGGGAATATTTTGGTGCCTTGAATGGAAATGCGATGACAGTGCTTCCAAGATTGTTCTTGTCTAGGTAAGAAAGTCCAAACCTGTAAAGAATTTTTAGAAAAATGTATTTGAGCCAAAAAGAAGATATATCTGGAAACCAGATCTCAACAGACTGAGAAAAATGCTTTCTAGAATGACAGTTTGCGGTTTCTTGCATTTGGAATTAAGGAGGAAACTAAGGAGGATTAAATGAAAGTGGGAGAAAGCAAGGAGAGGATTGGATTACAGAATAGATAACAAGATGATACGCTCCCTTGAGGGTGGTTATGCCTCTGAGGGGTCTGAAAAAGATTACTCTGGCATTTCAAAAGTGGTTAACCCAGATGCACAAGAGCAATGGACAGGGCTTGCTTAAAGCAAAGATAAACCTTTTACTAAAGAAATTATATGCCTGGGATGTGACTACCTACCTGGGTGTGACCTGTTCCAGGTAGGAATGTATGATTGGATCACCCTGCAAGGTTACTTTCAGTAGAACTTTTTCATCCACAATCTCAAGCCTGGCATACTAGGTGATGGGGACAGAAGGAGGAGCTGTTTGGGGACTGAGACAAATGTTATTAAATAGATTCCCAACAAAGCCTGGAACTGACCCTGCTGGACTCCCCGTCTTTCTGCTCCAGCCTCAGGAAATGCCTCAATCCATGCATCTTCCCTTCTCAATTGCCATTCCTGCTGCCAGAAAGGCTTCTCCAGATTTCTCTCCACCTAGCTAACTCCTAAGCATTCTTCAGGTCTCGGCACAGATAGTCAGTCCTCTCACATCAAAGTTTCCCTCCCAGACTTGGTTAAGTCCTCTTTTACAGGTTTAGCCAGCAACTGGACAATTTGCCTTATCATTGAAGTTATCTTGCTTATAATTGCACAATATGTATCATTATATAAAGTCTCCCACAACAGACATTCTGTAAGCTTCCTGAGATTAAGAACTAGATCTACCTTTCTCCCTCTGAAATTTATTTTCAGTGCCTGGCATACAATAGGTGCTCAATATACACAAGCAAGTGATTCATTCATAACATGAAGGACTCTTAGGTACATTTTATCCTCAAGGGGTTGAATAATTTTCCTAAAGTCAATTGGTCTGAGTTGGAAAAGCCTGTCGTAGTCTGGGTTCGTTCTACGCTCCTTTCCACTCACCTACTCTTGAATTCTATTTGGTTAATAAACACGATTAAATGGTCTGAGGCATTTCACTGGGCTCCTCAAGATTACTCTTTAGCTCTTATCTGGATAACCTTTCTTTTCTGATATTTCAGGAATTTTAGCCTTAAAAAATCTAAATTATGATTCCGACTGGCTTCAGCAACACAAAAATAGAGGACTGTGACAATAAGCAAGACATAGTCTTCCCTCGAGGGGAATAGAGGAATGTGACAATAAGCAAGGAATAGAGGAATGTGACAATAAGCAAGACATAGTCTTCCCTCGAGGACCTTTTGTTTGGCAGGGAGATGTGTTAGGTTACAACTATAAAAGGAGGTAGGGAGAAAAAAAGGATAACAAAGTACAAAGTGGTGGTGGAGGTGAGGGAGTAGAGAGGGAGGAGATGCCAGTGTTTGAGGAGAGCCTTAAAGACACATAGGATATTTTCTCCTAATTGTTTTGATGACTATTGTTATAAAAGTAATACATAGTAAATTTTAAAAGTTTGGAAAATCAAGAAAAACATAATGGAAAGAAAAATTACCCCCAGTTGCACCTCACAGATATAACCAGTTTTAAGGTTATAATCATATTATGTAGTTTTGTAAAACATTTAAAATTTAAATCTTAATTATTTATTATGGGCACTTTCCCATGTAATTAAGTATTCTTCTAACTCGTGAATTTTAATGGCTGCATTTTTAATAGAATATAATAGTTAAGAGTACAATAATTAAGGGTACAATAGTTAAGAGTAGCTAGAGGTCTACAGCCATGCTACTCTGAACAAGCCCAATCTCATCTGATCTCAGAAACTAAGCAGGGTCGGACCTGGTTAGTACTTGGTTGGGTGACCACCTAGGAAGACCAGGCGCTGTAGGCATAAAAAATTTAAAAATAACAAAAAAATAAGGGATTGTAAGCCGACAAGGTCCTTGCAATCTTTGAGGTTAACCAAAGATTGCCTCGCCTAAAAAATTAAGAAAATTAAAAGAAATTTTAAAAAAGAGTAGAGACTACAATTCTAACATTACTAGCCATTCAAAGTTTCAGAGCCCACATATGTAAAATGGGGATTGATATTCCCAAAGGATGATGTATTATAATGAAGAAATAACACAGAGAAAGGAATAGAGATGGGAAATGGGAAAAGCACCAGGTCTGACTGGATAGATTTGACCTGGACTATCAGGGACCTTGACTTCCAAACTATAGAGCCTTTTGGGCATTTTGAGCATAGTCAGAGTTGTGTGTTTGAAAGTTTGCTCTGGCGGCAGTGTGTGGGTTGTACTGGAACAGGTCAAGACTAAAAACTGAAATCAGCAATGAGCACAAGGTAATATAATATAATATAAAAGAATTAGAGACTGACATAGTTTTGAAGCAAGTGCTAGTGATGTGGCTTAGGCTATAAGTGCAATATGAACTTGTAGTGAATTAATGAGGGTCAAAATAGAATAGAAGGTTGGAAAAGATAACACTTTAAACTTGTTCATTTAAAAATGCTCATTGAACACCTCAAGCCAAGTGCTGATAATACAGAGGTGAACAGGACACAGTCTCTGGTCTCTACGCTCTGACAGTCTAAACAAGGAGGCAGACATGAAATTTAAATGATTCCCTTAGAATTGACAGGATATGTATAGAACTGTATTCCATTGAAGAAAGATAAACATAGACCCAAATATATAACAATCATTAGCAGTGTTATGGGGAGAAAAAAGCAGGGTAAGTGAGCAGGAAGGATATGCTGTTTTATAGGGTGTTTGGAGAAAGACTCATCAATAAGGTAACATTGGAATAAAGGCTGAAAGGGTGAGAGATTGAGCTACATAGTTGTCTTGGGGAAGAAGATCCCAGACAATAAAAGTAAGTGTAAAGTGTAAAAGGCAGGCTTATGCTCGAGTAGCCAGAGAAATAACAAGTATGTCTGGAGTGGAGTGATTGAGAGGAAGTGTATAAGAAGACAGATAGCAAGGCCAGGTCTGGAAGGTTTGGATTTTACTTAGAATATGAGAAAAGCCATGCAGAGAAACTTTAACTTGATGGAGCAGGCACAGGGAGCAATTACAGGTTTTGGGGTACAGAAAAATAAAAACAGAATCAGTATTTAGGAGCTCAATTTAACATGCAGGATGTATTGGAGAGAGGGAACCCAGAAAGACTATTGCAATAGTTCAAGTGCAAGATGATGAAAACTAATTAGCGGGCAGTGAGAACAGCAAGAATTACATAAAGATGAAGTTTTCAAAGAAGGCAATGAGATTTAATGGCTTGGTGTGAGATAAGTGTACTTGTGATGTAACCTCAGAGCTACTGACTTCAGATACAAACAGATATCCTGTCAGAGGAAAATGAGGCCAAAGGAACTGTTCCTAAAGTGGAGCCACAAGTTTCAGAACAAACCTGTTTGTAGCTGAAATTTTTTGTTTGTCTGAAATAGCTTTTTAAAATAATTAAAAGCCCTAAAATAATTTCCCCTATCCTGAAAAGTAAAAAAAAAAAAATCCCATTTATCAGCTGACAATTCAATAGTCATGAACAGGCAGGCAAAGAGGCCCTGGTGTAAGCCTACGTCCACTTCTGCATATCAGCAAATTTTATTAGAAATGCTTGTATCCCTTTTTTGGGGTCTAAATAAATAATCAGTTTTAATGGAATATTCTTTGTATAGTGCTGTCTCTTTACTGAAACACTTTTGTGTCACTTGTTTATAATTTTCTTAAATAGGGATAAGGTTTTGAAAATAATGTACGAAAATCTGATAGATACACACGAAGGGTGTATATGGTGGCAGAAGGGTCCTGTTGTTCTAGAAAACAAGGATAAAAAAGTAGAATATATAACTGACATAAGTTTAAAAAAGTATATGGCAGTGTAGGGTAGATATAGGTTGTCCAACCAAAGAACTATCAAAACCCTCTTTCTTCTCAATATTTTAAATCTGACTACACTGAAAATGTCAAAAAAGTTTTTTTTAAAGACTTAACCATAGTTTTGGGGGGAATAAAAGCAACATGGATTCTTAGGGGTGGAACCATTTTAGAAAAAAACATTGTTTACTTATTAGCAAATTATTTGTTTTTTAAATCTGATTTAACCAGTGAGATTATTTACTTTCTAAAATGGCTAATCCTCTCCATCAGTTTTTTTTTTTCTTTGAACACAGAGATATTGCTTACACAGAACAAAGTTCAAAGAAAGTTTGACTTAAACAGATCGAACTCTTGTGCCAAGGTCAACAAGCCAAGATAATTAAGGAGTTGCATAAAAAAACCCAACTAAACTAAAGCAAGTTTAACACCAGGTTTAAACATATGGCCATTTGAAGAGTGCCCCTGATTTTCTGTCTGACCTAAGGAAGGTTCAGTTTCTCTCTGAGGTCTATTTTTTTTCTTTAAAACACTGAGAAGCTTTTGTTTGTGTTTTTTAAGTGTTTTGCAGATATATGGTTTGGGACTATGGACTGAAAAGTTTGATGAAAAGTACCTTCATTCTAAAGAAGCCTTTTTACTTGTATCTTGTACAAAGGAGCTGTGGAATTCCACACACAAAAAACATATTTTTAGCTACTGTCTCAGGCAAATGATAAAATAGGGTTAGGGTAAACTTTAACACTTAGTTATTTTAATTCTTACTGTTTGCTTTTCAGGCCTGATATAGCAGTTTAGGTCTTGCTCATTTTGTATGTAATTAACATTTCACAGCAGGCATTTAATATTAAAGATGTACTTAACCCTTCAGGGATTGCAAAAGCTTTGGCATGACATTTCAATCAATAGTACAAATTTGTAGTTTAAAGAAGGGCTTTATCATCAGCTTAGAGCAGGAAAAATCTACCTAGAATGAAAGTAGCTAAGGTGATTATTGAGATCATCCATTAACTATACTAATCACTTGTTTCTACTTTTCTTTGGCCTCAAAAGTAAAAAAAGTCTGCTTGTCCAGAAAGGAAGTTAGAATATTTTACCTTACTGTAAACTCTTAGAAGAGGAAATAAACTGCCATTTAAACGTGCTATTCAATGTGCTATTAATGAACTTTAGCCATGACTATGCTATGAATTAGCGAGTTTCAAAATTAAAATTACTTCTGAATCTTCCGGTCAAAAAGCAAAGGCCTTCTCTATGATTTGATTATGCTTTTAACACACGTACACAATTAAACACTCCTTTTTTAAAAATGCATTTACAATTTACACCTGGAATATGATGAAATGTGAAATGAAATACTGCCATGAACGTTAATCGGTTCAGTACCAGACATGTAACCTCAACAGAAGATGACGTCTGTCGACTCAAGTAAACTTCACAAAAACCCAAGGAGAGGAACTCTCAGTTCCACCCCACGAAAGCAGCTAGTGAAGCCCTGATTTCCATCCTAGCCCTTCGGGCGAGATGACAACCGCGAGGATTTCCGTAGTAGTGATACACGCCACTTCCGGCCGGCGGTGAGAGTCAATGACGTGGCAGGCGAGGCCGAGCACGGTCCTTAGGGCCGGGACACCCAGAACTGTCAGGTGGCCTCTGAGCAGCCCCTGGGGGAAAGCCAAAAGCACCGACTGAGGCGGCGAATGCCAGCCCGGAGCCGGAAGTGCCACGTGTCCCGATTGCGCCTGCGCGGCCGGCGGCTGACAGACACTTCCGGCGCGGGCCTCCCTTCTCTCCGCTTGGCTGCCGTCTTCCAGCCAGCGTTCCCGGCCCCACCGGTCCGACTCCCTAGACTCAGCTCCCAGGCCCGGCGTGGCCCCGGGTGGGCTGGGGAGAATGCGGCGCCAGGCCTAGGGCTTGCTGCGCTGCCCTCTCTCCTCCCCGCCTTCAGCCCTAAGTCGTTAGCCCTTTCCCTTCGCTTCCAGCAGTCGTCTTTCAGCTTTTCGCTTGGACTTGACCCCGACCAGCCCCAAACCGATAACCACCGTCGTCATGTCGCACCCGGACATACCGGCCTCCGGCGGCGCCCTAACTGGCCGCCAGGCCCAGAATGGGGCCGCCTCGGCCTCAGGGTCTCCTTACACCAACGGTAAGTGCCTTTCGGGGGCGGGGGGAGGGCGCAGCTTGGGCCCGGGCTCGAGCTGAACTTTGGTTGCTGCCGCCGCCTGAGGAGACTGAGGAGCCTGGGGAGGTGGGCGGCTGGGCCAGGGATACCGTGGCGAATACGCCCCCGCAATTCTCAGCTTGTCTTAGTGTTTCATATTTATTTATACATTCTTTAAGCGAACCATTAATGAGCACTTGCTGCTGTATGTAACGCCCTGGGTATACATGGGTAAAAAATAGATTCGGTCCATACCTCAAAACTGTTATACAAAGCTCATGATTGTTTATGTGCCTTCTCCCTCCGCGCCACCCCCTGTCTTCTAGAGAGCAGAGTTTGGGATCTGATTCATTTTGCTTCCGCAGGGCCTGCAGTCTGAATTTGCGAAGATGAATGAATGATTGTACTTTTGGGAGACCCCTTTAGGGCTTGCTCAGAATTTCCCAGAACCTTCCCCGAATTTTACTTAGGCCATTTGTTCAGTTTTTCGGCTTTGGAAGAACCAAATATAGGGGAGAATCTCCTGATTTCCAGAGATCTTTACATCACTTGGGAGGTGGTTAGCCACAGCTCTGAAACCTCTGACAAAAGTGTGCATTTGGCACTAAAGTTTGTCATTTGGTGTGGGAGTGTCTTATATTTTTCACCTCCTCTAGGATTCTTTAAATTGCCTTGCATTGTGATTTCCTAAGCTTATTGTAATTGTTATAAAAGAGAAAAGAGATTTTCTGCCAATAGCTTGCCAAGTTACCAATTTGTCTATGAAATATTTGGTTTGTGAAAACAAAATTAGAATACTAAAATACCTAAATCGCCCATTGGAATCTAAAATTCATATGAAGATTGAGATGATCACCAATACTAAAATAGTTAATTTACATTGTTTTTAGAGGACTACTAGCTGTTTTTCAAAGAAGGCTCTCAAAGACTTATAAAAATGTCTGTGAGTAGGCAGACGCAATAAGTGTGGGGGTAAGCATTGAAATAGTGTTAAGTTGAATCAATTGTTCTTTCTCAAATTTGTGGGAACATCTTGTAAACTACATTTATGCTAGGCTATTTACTAACATTTACACTGAAGATGAAATTTTAAGGCATTTACTTTAAGGTCAAAAAACTTAAGCAAAATGTTATATGTCTATGGCTTTTTCTGATATAATCTATACATTGCAATTTTACATGAACTTTAAATGGCAAATCCTGCATATATGCTTGTAAGCTTATATGTAAGTATAGTTTTGTTAATTTTGAAATGCCAGAGGAATTTAGCCACTCCGATATGCTGCATTAGAGATGTTGTCACTATGTAGATTTGATCCAGTCCAACAGACATTTGTCCTTGGAAAAATAAAACCCAGGTTACAGTCCCTGTACACAGGTTGTCCAGAGCCAAATGGGGATTCAGATAGGGCAGGAAATCATAGAGCTGTATAAATGTATACCTTTTTTTTTTTTTAAAGATATAATTTTGACAGTCTTTTTATAAGCCCCATTTCTAAAGTTTTTTTTGTAGAAATAGTCTCAGTAAAGTGGCTAATGTGCTCTATTGGGTTCCTTTATTGTGCATCCCACTATTAATAGAGTCGGGATGTGGTGAAGAATTGGAGGGGAGGGTATTTCTCTAGAAGGTGAAAAAAAAGTTCAGTGCTGGAATGTAGTATTTTTTTTGGTTAAGTTTTTCAAGGCAGTTATTGCTGCTTAAATATTCTATTGAATACTCTTAAGCTTTAGGTTTAATGTAGCTTGCTTAAATTACACAGTACAGTTCAGCTGGATCTTCAGTTATTTTTTGGAATACAATCAAAAGACCAAATGCAATAGTACCCACTTTATCTGTGGAAATTTGTTCCAAGACTCCCAGTGGATGCCTGAAACTGGATAGTAATGAACCCTATATATGCCGTGTTTTTTTCCTGTACACACATACCTATGAGAAAGTTTAAATATTAGGCACAGTAAGAGATTAACAACAATAACTAATTATTGAATAGTTATAACAATATACTGTAATAAAAAAATTTTAATGTCTCTCAAAATATCTTACTGTACTGTACTCACCCTTCTTTTTGTGATGATGTGAGATACAATGCTTATATGATAAGATGAAGTGAGGTACCAAAATGATGTACGATTTAAAACTTATGAATTGTTTATCTCTGGAATTTTCCATTAAATATTTTCAGACTGTGGGTGACCAAATGTACCTAAAACCGCAGAAAGTGGAACTGTGGATAAGGTGGGACTACTGTAATTACCTTTTTCATTTTCTATAACTTGCTTTCATATCGTACAGGTGGGATTACTGTAATTACGTTTTTCATTTTTCTATAACTTGCTTTCATATTGTATAGTATCATTATTATATTATAGAATTCCTCACATAGGGAGACATTTCTGTGGTAGATTGTTACACTGAATTATAATCTAAAATTGCCTAGACAGATTTTTCTAAATCTGTAGATTTGTGTACACATACTTCCTTTGCAAAAATTGATAGTGAACTGCAAGACTTCATCTGATTACCACGTAATAAGGCTAAAGGCAAAGCCTGATTCCCATTGTGAATTAGCTGTTTTAATGACTATTTGAATCCATTTGTAAGGCAGTTAGAAACTATAGCTTTATTAATTTTGTATTTTGTAATATTTATGTAGTACTCACCTTTTCTCATATAAATTGAGAAGGATATTTGCCCTTTCTCACCCAGATTCCCCTGGTATATTGTAATTTTATAAAATAATTATCTGCCTTAACCTCTAGACTGTAAAACCTATGAGGGCAAGAATATCTGCTTTTGCACAGCATCTTCTCTGCAGCTCCTTACATGGTGTCTAGCACATTTTAGCAGTTACCAGTTTTATTGAATGAAAGTTTTATATTTGGATATTTTGTAATTTAGGTCACTAAATATGTATTGACTTTATTCATTATAAGATTAGAGCTCACTTCTAACTTCCTTTTTTTCTGGTAAATTTTTTTTTGTGGATTTTTGCACAATACCAGCTAAAACTCAATAGGGTATGGGGGGTGGTCATTAGTTTAAATGCTACACTTGTACTCATATCTCTATTTTAGGCATGACAGAAATGTAGATATCTTTTAGTTTCTCTATGATGTAAACCATGTTTATGATTGTGTATTTAATAGGAAGTCTTTAGTCATGATCCAAGCATGCTGTGAATAAAATTGACATGTGGTCTATAACACTGATTGTTGTGGCTGAGTTCCCTTTAGTGTTTTCAGTGGGGCAAGTAACTGGACTCCCTTAGGACTCTTTGCATGCCTCTGTTAGAACTTATGGCATTGAGCTTTTTGTTTGTCTCTGCTGATGATGGGGAGCTCCTGAAAGAGAAATGGTAGCAATAAGAACTAACATTTATTGTTTACTTACTCTGTGTTCAGTCACTGTGTTAGGTTGCATTGTATACATCATCACATTTAATCCCCACAATAGCCCTATGAGGTTAGAACCGTTATGTTTACTTTCAAAGATAATTAGATGAGTGGTCAAACAGCTAGCTCAAGGTCTCATAGCTAATAACCTTGATTTGTGGAACCTAGGTTTAAACCTAGGCAGCCTTACTTAACCAGTTATTCAATTTATCTGATTGTTATCTCTGACCTAGCACCTTGAATTAGTCCCTGAATCAAGGATCAGAACCTTCTCTTTGGTTTCTTTATGTAGGTGGATACATATAATTACAATAAATATTAGTTAATATTTTTCAAAATATCTTGCTCAAGGACAAACAGTTACTAAATTTCAAGGTCAGAATTTGATCTTAGTTGTTCTAGTCAGTCCTCTTAATCACTACTTTGTAATGCCTCTTTCCATATACATTTTATATAGAGTGACCTCGTACTTATCAGGAAGTTGATTGTAGAGTGACCTTCCTTTAGATAGTTTTCCATAGTAAGTCCCAGACATTGAATATGTATCACAGTATGGAGTTTGAATATATAGAAAATGACTGGGAGTTCAGTGAACTATGCTAACTTGTGGTGTGATTTGGGACAAGTCGTTTAGCTGCTCTAAGCCTGGGATTTCTCAGGATACCAGAATCTTTAGACTCCTTTAGAATATGCAGATTCTGTAATTCATCTATTAGTGTTTGATAAATCATACATATATAAGCAAAGTACTCTGGGGAATCATAAGTAGTTAATTTCCCAGAACATATCCCTCTGATTTGATGTTTTGCAGATCAGCCAGAGATATAATTTAACTTACTTATTTATGCTTCTCTCCTTCTCTACCTATGTGTTGTTCCTAGGATTCAAGATAACTATATAAATGAGTTATATAAACATTGAGGGAATAAAATTTAGAGAAAGTGAAACCTTTTTAAACCTGTGTGTATGGTAAGATAGTCACAATGTTTAGCTGCTTTCCAAGTATGTACAGAGTATAGGTCAGTCTTATGGTATCCAGAATACTCCCTAGTTTCTAAACAACAGATTTAGCATTCCATGTTAGTGGTTTCTTGGGCAGTCTTTTAGTCTCCTTCTTTTAAAATGATCCCGAGTCAAGGGTCACCGTTTAAATACTTTAAACAATTCTCCAGATTACCATGCCACATTTTATATTTATATTTATAAATATGTTGCTTTGTTCAGAGTCTTTAGGGATCAGTAAAAAAAAAAAATCCTGATTATAAATAGGTTCAGAAATTAGCTTGAAATGTTCTCAGTGAAGACAGTATATTTGCTGGGATCCAGGACTAAATGAGTTTATTTCACTGTTCCTTTTGGTCCCAGTGGTTTTTTTTGCTTTTGTTTTTTTTCTTGTTGGGAAAGATGAGTGTGATTTTGCCAGTCTGATTTTTCTGATCTGCTGTAATCCCCTAAATTTTAACAATTAAATAGGAGAGGGAACCAAATCAAATATTTGGGTTAGAATTGTGCCAGGCTCTATGGGGGAGATAAATTTTATTTTGTGTCCAGAAAAGTTAAGATGATATCTTGACAATAAAATTTAGTCCATTTAGCATTCTAGATTGAAAAACTATATATGCTTAAATATAAGGTGAATCTAAAAAAGGGCAATGTTCCATTTTCCCAGTAAGATTTTTTTCTTCTCCAGTTTTTTTCAGGTCACTTGAAAGTATCAAATTTTAGGACTGTGGATGAAATTAATCAGATGACTATTCGTAATATTTAATGTTTTATTTTACTAACACATGCATCTTTAAACTTTGTATTTAAAGATATTTGCATGTTTTTTTAAATGTTATGTTAGAAACATTAATTTTCTACTTCTATACTCATGAAATAATTTTATTTAAATTCTTTACATGCACCTTTTTTCTTTTTGAAATGTTTATTTTAAAATACACAAATCGTATAAAACTTTAAAGAGAAATAATAAAATGAACTCTTCTATATTCACTGCGTTTGAATTTAACCAGTACCTCTGAAACCTTTGAGTCTTATCACATCCCCTTTCTCTCTCCCAGAAGTAACTGTTATATAAATTGAATAAATTATTCTCCTTGTTTTAAAAACAATTTGAGATACAATTCATATATCATACAATTCACCCATTAAAGTTTACAATTGAATGTTTTTTTTAGTATATTCACAAAGTTGTGCCACTAACCACAGTTGAATTTTAAAACAATATTGCCCCTAAAAGAAATCCCATACCCATTATCACTGAGTCCCTGTGCCCCATCCCTTCACCTGCCAGCAGTAAACAATCACTAAACTACTTTGTATTTCTATAGATGTGCCCATTCTGGACATTTCATGTTAATGGAATCATAGAATATATCAGCTTTTGCGACTGCCTTTCTCTTAGCATAATATTTTCAAGATTCATGTATATTGTAGTATTCATTAGTACAATTGACCCTGCATATTAACTATTGACTTCTCCCAAATGTAACTACTAATAGCCTACTATTGATAGGAAGCCTTATGATAACATAAACAGCTGATTAACACATATTTTGTATGTTATATGTGTTATATACTATATTCTTACAGTAAAGCTAGGGAAAATAAAATTATTAAAATCTTAAGGAAGAGAAATATGTCTGTTGTATTTATTGAAAAAAAATCCACATATAAGCAGACCCATGCAGTTTAAACCCGTGTTGTTCAAGAGTCAACTGTACTTTATTTTTATTGCCAAATAATACTCCATTGTATGAATAAATCCTATTTTATTTATCCATTCATTAGTTAATGAATATTTAGAATGTTTCTCCTCTTTTTCGTTTAAGTCACTTTTAAAAACAGCTTTGCTGAGGTATAATTCATATACCATACAACTCAGCCATTTAAATAAAGTATACAATTCATTGGTTTTAGTATATTCACAGAGTTGTGCAACCCTCACCAAATTGATTTTAGAACATTTTCATTACCCCTCTCTAAACCCTGAACTCATAATCACTCTCCATTTGTCTCTAAATCCCAAACCCTAGGCAATCACTAATCTACTTTCTATTTCTATAGATATGCCTATTCTAGATAATTCATATAAGTGGATTGGCTTCTTTAAGTTAGCATACTATTTTCAAGTTCATCCGTGTCACATGTATCAAGTACTTCATTCCTTTTATGACCAAATAGTTCTCCATTGTTTGGCTATACCCCATTTTGTTCATCCATTTATCCGTTGATAGGCATTTGAGTTATTTCTACTTTTTTGGCTATAATGAATAATGCTACTGTGAACTTTCATGGACATACATTTTCAATTCTCTTGGGTACATACCTAGGAGTGAAATCGATGTATCATATGATATCTCTCTCTCTCTAACATTTTGAGAAGCTACAAAATTGTTTTCCAAAGTGGCTATAGCATTTTACATCCCGACTAGCAATGTATTAGAGCTTCCAGTTTATCCACATCCTTGACAACACTTGTTATTGTCAGTCTTTGATTATAGCCATCCTAGTACTTGTGAATTGGTATCTTGTATAGTTTTTCACATTCACCTCTGACATCAGTGTTGTTATCATTACTAGAACAGCTTTTCAGAGTACATAATTTTCACTTCTTTTTAAGTTGTTTGATGTACCACACTTTGATTTTGGGTAAGACGCTGTCCTTAGAAATTTTACCCTAAGCCACTCTAAGTTCTTATTAGCCTTTCTCATTTATTAAGTAGGTGTGATTTGTGGTCTCTACAATATAACTGGATTGCTTTAAACATTCTATTTTGTAACAATCCCATATTTATACACAAGTTGCAGGTATATCAAGAATTTTTTTCCCTGAACCATTTGAGAGTAAGTTGCTGACACGATGTCCCAACATACGCGACTACTTAGTTTGCATTTCCTACACATGAGAAAATTTTTCTAAATAACTACAACTATCAAAATTAGAAAATCAACATTACTATCATCTAATCCTCAGACCCCATTCAAGTTTCACCAGTTGTCCTAATAAACCTTTTTATAGAAAAAAAAAAAAAAAGAAATCCAGTCTAGAATTACACGTAGCATTTAATTGTTATGCCTCTTTAGTGCCTTTCAATCTGGAACGGTTCCTCAGTCTTTCCTTGACTTTCATTACCCAAGTGCTTTTGAAAATTACAAGCCAGTCATTTTGTAGATGTTTCTCAGTTTGGCTTGTCTGATATTTCATCATGGTTAGACTCAGATTATGCACGATAGCAGGATTGTTACGGAACAGATGCTCTATTCTCATTACATCCTATCAGGTGGCACATAATTTCTTTTTTTTCCGTTACTGATGTTCACTTTATTTATTATTATTATTATTATTATTATTATTATTATTATTTATTCCTACAGCACCTGGTCTTCCTAGGTGGTCTCCCATCCAAGTACTAACCAGGCTTGACCCTGCTTAGCTTCCGAGATCAGACATTGGGCTTGTTCAAGGTAGCATGGCCGTAGACCGTGGACCGTGGCTCCACTGGGGTATGAACCCAGGAGGTGTAAAGCAGATGTGCTAACCGCTACACTATGGAACCACGTCCAATTGATGATGCTCACTTTAATCACTTGATTAAGGGGGTGTCTGCTAAGCTTCTCTACAGTAAAATTGCTCCTTTTTTCCTTTTGTAATTAGTATTTTATAGGGATGTACTTTGAGACTATGTAAATATCTCATTTCTTGTTAGTCTTTTAATTAATTCATTTATATTGGTGTGGACTATTTTTTCAGTGGGTTATAATCTGTTATCATTATTTATTTTGATGTTTATGTCTCAGATTTGGCCTGTGGGTGCCTGCTTCTAGCTGTCTTCTTTGTTCTCTTGTCATGTCTTATTATTCTTGGGCAGTTTCTTGCTTTCTGGCACAATAAGGTGTTGCAGGCTCATCTTGTACTTCCAAACTCAGGAATCATCCGTGATCCTTTCAGTGGAGAATAGTATTTAGAAACCAAAATTTCAGTACTAGATGTGATCAGTGCTATTAGAATGTCTCTGCTTCCAGTCTCAGCAGATGGAGCTAGAGGATCTACATATATATTGAAATCCATGAGTTTCAATTATAACCCCAATGGAGGCCCACCACTTCTAGGTTCATTTTGTTTGATCAGTTTCCCTATATGTAACCATTCTCTCATTGCTGGTGCTGCCCCCTCACTCTGCTCCAACTTCCCCCAGGTATATAGATGCTTACCCTACCTAATGTCTTTAGGACTAAATTTTTCCTAAATATTCAACATTATAGTTCTATATTGTGGAATAATTTTAAGGGATCTCATCAGGTGATCACTAAAGCAATTGAAACTAGACTTTATTAAAGTTGATTCTCACTTTTCCCCAGATAGTACTCTTTTGTTCAAAATGAGAGACTGTGCTATGATATATATTTGATTCATTCAACAAACATTAAGTATCAGCTATGCGATAGCACATTTTAGGTGTTGAGACTATGGTAAAGAACAAAAAGTCCCTACCTTCATGGAGCTTATGTTATAAGTGAGGTAGACACACTATAAATAAATAAGTGTCAGGTAAACACTAGAAAGAAAAATAAGGCAGGGTCAGAAGGAAAGAGAATGAAAGAGGTGGTATTTTAAAAATGGCTTTAAGGCCATGCCTTTTTGAGGAGATTAGACCTGAAAGAGACCTGAATGAAGAGATGGAGTGATATTATCTAGGGAAAGAGTGAGTGTTCTTGGCAGAGTAAAAAGTGAGGAACCTTATGGTGAAGGTATATTTAAGCTTGTTGAAGGAACATAAAGTAGGTGAGTGTGGCTGGAGCTGAGTAGAGAGGAAGGGGAGTAGACAATTCTTTGAATAGCCTGCTAGTAAAGGGTTTTGGCTATGAAATGGAGTAACTGATGTCAGTTGACATAGTGACCTTACCATAGGTGTTTACTAAACTCAAGAGGGATTCTATCATACATATTTAAAAGGGGCTTTATGTCACTAGTGGAAATTATTTATTAAGCCATTTTTGTGTGATAAACTGTTACAAGATAGAATTGTAAAGACGTGTGTTTGTTTGGAACTGCAAATCTTTTCCAAGTTGGCTTAAGTACAGGGTGCATAGCCACCTCTCCAGAGTTAGAGATATCAGTTAAAAAGACTCCTTGGACGATACAGGTGAACAAATATTATTAATTAGTAATATAATCAAATTAGGACTGGAGGGGCCTAAAAGATAAGAACCATGCTTGATTAATATAATAAAGACAAATTGAGTGAATATGTGGTTCAAAATGACCACTTGTCTGAGTTGACATACTCTGTTAAACCAAACCTTACAGAAAAATTGAACTTTATTCTAAAATATGCCTGGAGAGCAAGCAAAAAACAAATAGAATCAGAAGAATACAGTATACTTCCAGATCAGAAAGAACATAAGTATTGTCTTGGCACTGTTTTATTAAAATAAAATGAATGTCAAATAGTTTTTAAAAAGAAAGAAAGAAAGTAGGAAATGAGACAAGAAGGAAGCCAGGGACAGAGAGGCTCCTATAAACAAAATAAGGACTTTGGAATTTTTGAGGGGAGTTGGTATGATCTATGTTTTAAAAGATACTGTGTGAAAGGTAAAAGGGATGTATAGGGAATAAATAATAGAGGTATTGTAAAAGTTAAAAGGGATGTGTGAGGAATAAATGAGAGATAAGGGAAAACTCAAAGGTATCAGTTGGTCAAGTGGCTTTCAGACTTCATAATCTATAATAAAAAGACATTTTGAAGGGTTTCTTATATTCATGTCTATTTATAAATGACACTACACAATATTTGCCTTTATTACATGTAATGTGCTGTGATATTTTCATTAACTATCTTCTGTTTCATTACACAAAAGATAGTTTGTAAGATATTAATTTTATAACCCATTATTGGATTGTTATCTACTCTTTGAAAAATAGTATTAATCCCCTATGACAAAGCATTCTTGTACAAGAAGAACCTTTGTGGTTCTTATATATGACTTTGTGGACTTATATATGACTTCTTTTTTGAGAAATTCTTTTTGAAGAAAATCTCTCCTAATAGTTGTATTTATGGTATTTTGAATAATCAATAGCTTTTCCTTTAGTATTTACAAGCTACAAAATACAAAGCAATAAATCAGCACAATTTAATTTAAATCAAGTATAAGACATCTTTATGAAAAAAGCATGAAATATAATTGGAAGACATAAAATAAATTTTAAATACATGGAGGGATAGATCATGTTTCTAAATAGAAAATTTTTCCATCATAAAAATGTCAACAATCCAAAATATATAATCAAATGTAATTCCATTCAACATTTCAGTTTTTTGTGGGAGACTACATAAAGCAGTCTTATTTTTGAGTCTGAAATTTTTCATGATAAGTTTTATAAGAAAGGTATCATACTTATCTAACTTCCTTTTTTCTCTTTATTCTTTTTGTAATTTATCCCTGTTGGTAGGTGTACATCTGTTCATTTTATTGGTAGTCTATTGTGTGACTAATCTATAATTTAATCTGTTGATGGATACCTCAATAAAAAAAATTTGTTTCCAATTTTTCATTATTATAAACAATGCTGTAGCTAACACATTTAGATCTATTTCTTTTCTCCTGGAAGGTACCCGTATTTTTTGTTTCGTAGAGCCTATGTATATAGACTAACTCCCTCCCCCCAACTCCATACTATATAGCTATATATGCTTTTGTAGGCCTCCTAATTTACCTATATACATATGCTTATGTAGGTTTGTATAAGCATTGTAGAAATTATGAAAGATTCAAATTATTCTGATGACATTTGTACATTGGTTACATGGATTGAGGAGATATGAAGGGAAGATATTTTCTTTTTATATCTTTTAAATGTAAAAAGTCCAAAGAAATTAAGTTTGTATGAATACCATCTATTTTAAAAAGATTCATCTTATTTCCTTTTTTGTCTAATTTTATGGACAGAAATGATAGTATATTCCTGAGTAGAAGTGGTGATTCTAATGATTGTTTTTTAAATAACAGCTTTAAAGTGTTCAATTCAGTGGTTTTTAGTGTATTCGCAGTTATGCAAACATCACTACAATCAATTTTAGAATATTTTTATCATCCCAAAAAGAAACATTATACCCATTAGCAGTCACTCCCCATTCCCTCTTCCTCCTAACCACTGCAACCACAAATCTACCTCTGTGTGGATTTTCCTCTTCTATACTTTTCATATAAATGGATTATATAATGTATGGCCCTTTTGTGACTTTATCTTTACTTAGCATAATATTTTCAAGGTTTATTTATATTGTAGCATGTCATCAGTACTTCATTCCTTGTTATGACCAAATAATATTCCAGTGTCCCAAAAAATCAAAATAACAAAAAAAAAACAAAAACAAAAAGCAAAAAAATTTCCATTGTCTGGATTTACTTCTCTTGTTTATTCATCATTTGATGGACGTTTAGGTTGTTTCCACTTTTTGCTATTATGAACAATGATGTTATGATATTCATGTACAAGTTTTTATGGAGAATGAGTGGAATTGTTGGATTATATGATAACTATGTTTTAACATGTTGAGGAACTGCCAGACTTGTTTTCCAATGTAGTCGTACCGTTATGCATTTCCACTAGCAATGCATGAGGGTTCCAGTTACTCCACATTGTTGTCAGCACTTGTTGTTTTCCATCTTTTTCATTTTAGCCTCGTTGGAGTGGGTCGTAAATCATTGTGGTTTTGATTTGCTTTTCTCTAATAACTAATAATGTTGAGCATTTTTGCATGTATTTACTGGCTATTTACATATCTCTTTGGAAATACATTTGAATGTCTATTTAATCCTTTGCTCATTTTTAGATTGGGTTGTGTTTTTGTTGTTGAGTTGTAAGAATACCATGTTTCGCTGTATTTTTAAAACCATTGCTTTATTTGTTTGCAAGACTAATTTTTCCTCCTCTTATTGAAAGGTCCTATCCAAAATGTACTGATGTCTTCACAAGTGTCAGTGAGCCAAGGATACAATTCTCAGCTACCAGGATCCTACCCTCATCTAATACCGGCAAAAACTTTGAATCCAGTCTCTGGACAGTCTACCTGCAGTGGTTCTCAGACTGTATCTCCATTAAGTAATTATCAGGGACCTGGGCAGACTCTTTATAGACCACCTGTGGCTTCTAATCCAGTGACACCTTCACTTCATAGTGGTCCTGTTCCCCGAATGCCACAATCTACTTCTCAGAACCCAGCTGCTACATCATGCCTTCTGGTAGCTTTCTTCCTGGAGCCAATGCACCACCACCTTTGAATTGGCAACATAACTATCCATCTGCAGGATCACAGACAAACCATTATCCTCGTGCATCATCTGGACCAAGTATGTCCGGGCATACAACTTTGACAACAACTCATCAATATGTTTCTTCTGGAGATCCTTCACTTCAAAACAACTTCATAAAACCAGGTAGAGTTCTTTTAGGAGAGCTCAAAATATAGAAATTGGAAACTTTTGCTTGTTTAGATGCTTGAATTAATATTTCAAGCCTTAAAACCATATAGAACACTATTAATTTTTAAAATCATTGTTAATCTCTAAATAAATTAATCCTCTAACCTTTGAGTTAACTTAAAATCATAGGTTGTTCCTGCTTTACTTCTTTCTTCTGAAGATATCCTCTGTGTTTCTCTGAGTTACTCATTATATTTCAGGGAATCAGGTATGTACGCAGAACCATTTCCTTAAGTATTGGCCATTATTTTTATTTACTGATTGCATCTTGTATTCTAGGGAAGCTCAATCCCTGTGGTCTCTCTTTGGTCTTGCTCCGAGATTATCTTTTTGTCATGGCTTAGACATTTTTTGGCCTTAGAAACTGTAGGATCCTGGAAGTCAAAACAGATAATACTTCCGGAGTGAGGAATGGTACTGAACACAATTGTAGTCAGAAAGCAGTGGACAGAGATTTATATATATGTTTTTTTCCTAAGAGTTTTATAGTTTCAGCTCTACATTTAGGTCTTTGATGAATTTTGAGTTAATTTTTGTATATGGTGTTAGGGGTTCTACCTTATTCTTGTGCATGTGGACATACAGTTGTCTCAGGACTGTGAAAGAAAGACTATTCTTTCTCCCATTAAATTATCTTGGCACCCTTGTTGAAAATCAATTGATTATAAATGTAAGGGTTTATTTCTGGACTCTGAATTCTATTTTATTGATTTATATGTGTATCTCTTTTTTTAATTAAAAAAATTTATTATTAGTTTCAAGTATACAGTACATTGTTTAGACATTTATATAGTTTATGAAACAATCCCCCTAATTGCTTTCTCTCCTCTGGCTCTCCACCTAGCCATTACATTAATGTTAACTGCATTTGCTATGCCGTGCTCCCCATCCCCATGACCATCTATCAACCACTAATTTGTACTTTAACCCTTCACCCCATTCTCTCAGCCCCCTAACCTCCCTCCCCTCTGGCTGTCACCAGATTAACCTCTATTTTTATGAGTCTGTTTTTGATTAGTTTGTTATTTTTGTTCCTTAGATTCCACATGTAAGTGAAATCATGGTATTTATCTTTGACTTAATTTCACTCAGCATAATAACCTCTAGGTCCATCCATGTCATAGCAAGTGGTAGGATTTCATTTTTTAATGGCTGAATAATATTCCATTATCTATATGAACCATAACTTCTTTTTCCAGTCATCTGTTGCCGGACATTTTGGTTGCTTTCATATCTTAGCTATTGTAAATTGTGCCGCTATGAACATAGGGGTGCATAGATCTTTACAAATTATTGTTTTGGTTTTCTGTGGATAAATACCCAGAAGTGCAGTTGCTGGGTCAAAAGGTATATCCATTTTTAATTTTTTGAGAAACCTCCAGACTGTTTTCCATAGTGGCTTTAGCAATTTGCAATCCTACTGACAGTGTATAAGAGTTCCTTTTTCTCTACATCCTTGCCAACATTTGTTGTTCTTTGATTTATTAATGGTAGCCATTTTGACAGATGCAAGATGATAGTTCATTGTAGTTTTAACCTGCATTTCTCTGATGATTAGTGACCTTGAGCATCTTTTCATATATCTATTAGCTATCTGTATTTACTCTTTGGAGAACTGTCTGTTCAGAATCTATAAATGTATCTTTATATTAGTACAGAACATTTTGATTACTGTAGCTTTGTAGTGAGCTTTGAATTTGGGAAATGTGCTACCAACTTTGTTTTTCTTTTTTAAAGATTGTTTTAGATGTTCTGGGTCCCTTGCATTTCCATAAAAATTTTATAATCAACTTGTCAATTTTTGTAAAAAAAGATAGCTGGAATTTTGATAAGGGATTATGTTGAAACCATATAGCAGTTTGGAAAGAAATCTATATATTATTAGACTGACTTCAATCTTTTTATTTTTAAACTTAGGGTTTGGTTATATCTGGTTCAAAAGTAGGTTCATTTACTCATTTCACTATCCTTTTTTTTGCTATTAAAATTAGTCTTATACACTTACCAACATTAATAGTGTTACTTTGAAAAGCATTTAAAATCCTATATTTGGATCTGCAGATTAATTCTGCTCAACAGACATCCTCAAAGAAATGAACTAGTAAAATCAAGTGAAATAGTAATATCAGTAGTTACCTTTTATACTCATGTATGTCTGCATCTATAAACACTTCATCAGGCTTGTAGTTTTTTAACTGTTGAAACTGCTTATTTTTCTTAGCTTCTTGACCAGCCACTGGCCCTGATGAATGCATTTTGGCCTTGTACAGATTAAGGCTACTTCTAAAAAATTTCTTTGTAGAAATCTTCTGACCCACCATTTTAGAACCAAAATTCTTCTGATTACTTTTTTTCGTATTAATTTGACACCATGAGTGAGCATCAGTCACTTGAAATGAATGACTATTAATTTCACTTCATTAATAATTACAGGTAACATTTATCGAATATTTATTATTTTCTAGCACTTTACCAAACTTTTGTATGTGTTATCTTATTTAATCTTCATAACAGTCTCTTTTACAAGAAATCTGAGGCTTGAATAATTTACCCAAAGCCACAAAATATAATTGAGTAGATGTAGCTTCTTGTTTAACAGCACATGATCAATAATCTGAAATATTTTTGGCTATAACAGAAGACTTCAGGTAGAGCACCTCGACTGCAGCATAGATGTGAAAGGGACATAAGCCAAGTGCCGAAACTTATGAAAGTGTCCATATAAAAGGAGCAAGAAAGATACATAAACTAATAAAATGAACCTAAGATAAATGTATGACTACCCTTCTTTTGTCTTACGAGACCTCTAAAAATTTTTTCTCATTTTCTACCTCTGTTTTTTCAACCATAATTGATAGTAGGTGCCTGATTGTCTGATCTCAAACTGTACGTTACATGAAGTTTCTAGTCCACATTAAAATTCTCCTTTTTTTTTTTTCCCGAATACGCCACCTTTTAGCATCCTTATATTAGCTTTAGGGATCTTAGAAGGCAGATTTTGAAACTCTAGTTATTAGTATTATAAGTAAGAATCATGTAGCTTGAAAAAATAATGTCTATGTTATGAAATTTTCTGGGTTCAAAAATATTTTTCTTAAAGCTGTGGAAAAATCTCTATAACCTCAATTGTATTGTGTTAAACATTAAGTTGTTACATCCTTGTGGCCAGATGTGTCATACATCTTTATTCATGCTGAGTTGGTAATGTACCTTGCCCTTTAGTACCTTTGACTTGTCTGTATTGCCAAAGATACGTGTGGGTGCTTCTTCGATAAGGGAGTTACGTGGTTGTAATCTTTGTCTTCAGTTTTGTCAACAGGGCACTGGTTAGTCTTATTAGGAGCTATAAGGGTTAGTAATACAGTAATTTTTCAATTTGGTCCTGGAGAATTGGGCACTATTGAAGAAGCATATTGAAAGTTTTCATATTTGTATTAGTTTACAGAATACAAGGTTAACTGTAGAATGTACTATAAGTAACATTTATTACCTCTTTCATGTACAAATTCAGAGGATAAAAGAAGCGTCGAATGAAAATTTAAATCATATACTTACCAGTAGTATTTTATCTACTTTGTAAACTTGGTTTCTCTTCTTTGGCAAATGAGAAGATTGGAACAATATTGGTGACTTGAATGAATTAACTGGTGGTTGTGGGTTTTGGAACTTTTGATATCATATAGGAGAATTTCTCCAAGAGTAACACCTCTTGAATAGCAGTGTTTTAGAAAGTATATACATAAACTTTGGATTATTTCCTGGTTTTTAATCTTAGGGATTGTCCTTAGTATAGTATTTACACATTATTGAAAGTAAACTACTTTTGTTACTAGGTTATTGAACATTGTACAAATTTACAGTCTCATTTTCAACTGGTTATACCCCCAATAAAAATGAAGCAAAATGAAATAAAACTTGGAAAATTTAGAGTAATCACAATACTTTGTAGTTTTAATAAGCTAACTTTAAACCTAATTGATAGTAATTGAATGGATAATAGACCATTAATAAAATTTTAATCATGTTAAATTCAACCGGAATTTGACATGGCCTGTTGAAACTGATCAGTTAATGAAAATTAATAAACAGGGTATTATATTCACTCTATAAATGACTTGATGCTGATTTCATACTTACACTGCTTTAGTAATTGACGGGAAGCATGGTAGGAGAGACTTGGAAATGTGTAAAGTATGCATATAAATTAAAAAGTCATAAATCTGCAGAATTAACATTTCTGGTAATTTATTGGTGAATATAATTAAAATGTAAATTTGGAAGTTACTCAAATTTATTAAAAGGATGTTTTGGCTTTTGCCTTAAGTTCTTAAGTGACACATGAAAAACCAATGTTTCCATAGGTTCTGCACCCCCCTTAGTGAATCCGCCTCTGCCTACCACTTTTCAACCAGGAGCTCCTATTGGGCCACCTCCAACCGGAGGACCCCCTCCAGTGAGAGCGCTCACTCCTCAGAAATCATCACATAGAGCTGTGCCACAGCCCTCATTTAATTCAGCTATCAACCAAGAAGGTAAGCATGGCAAAAACCTAGTCAAGTCCTAAAGTTTTGAATTAGAGCCAAAAGGATGAATATTATCTGAATTCTGTGCATCCAAATCATATTTTTCCAGAAAATCTAGTTGTTTTGATTAGGAATGGCTTTCAGAAATATAGAACTTAAAAAAGTTCATCAGAATCCCACTGGCCTATGCTGGGCTGTGGACTAGTATTTGGGAAACACTGCTGTTAAGTTTTTTTTGTTGCTGTGGCTATAAAGTTAGGTGCTTTTTGGGAGAAGGAGTAGAGAGGAGAATTTCTGCTCTTCTAGACATGGTGTTAGAATTATCCTTTAATCTATTGAATCTTTTCCATGGAAGCAGAATTTTGATTGCCATTATTATTATAAATAGCAAATACTTCCAAGTCTAAATAAGAAGTTAAATATACAAGCATTTTGAAGTTTTATATAAAATAATCAAATATTTTAAAGCATTGTCTTGGGATGTAACTTTAAAATGTTTACAAATTTAAACAATATTTAGTAAAGAAATTTGATTTTCCCTGTAAAATAACCATTGCAGCAAAATGTGGAAATAGGAAAACAGGAGGGGGAAAACCATTGACATATTCTACTAAATACTATAAATATTATCATTTTTGTGTTTTCTACTTGAATTTTTTTTAAGAATTGTAAGTAGGAAAAAATACCAACTTGTGAATTGTTTGGAAAGAATGGTGTTAACAGTTACAAATGGTAAAGCCATGTCTCACTGGTTGCCACATTATAACTTTGAAAAGTAAGCTACAATAAATATTTAAAATTTTAACCAATTAAAAATATGTACAATGGTTTTGTTTATTTCTATAAACAGTTTTACTAAGTTTTTCTGTATCAAGATGATCTTGAGAATTGGAAAGAATTTACTGACTTTATTGAAACCGTTAAACTTACCTATTCAGTATTATAATGGCTATTAAAGTTAGCATTTTGTACTTTGGTGTTAGAGGTTGGTGCTATTTACTGATTTTTTAGTTCTTCTGTATCTGAATTAGGGTTCATAAATATACCTAGAAAAAAACTTTTGTTCTTTATAAGTAGATGTCCCTGGCATTTAACTCTTTAAACTGGGGCGGGGGGTGGGGGGGAATAAGATAAAATTTTATTTTATTTTTTTTCACCTTCAAATTAATTCTGGATTCTACTTTGTTCCATATTTTTTAAATAAGGATTTTATAGTTTTATTTTACCTTTTAATAGTATTGATTGGGTGATTTTTTTTTTTCAATGTATACTGTTCCTTAGAGGTTTTTAATGCTGCTCTCATAACAGCTAAAATCTTTCAGATAGTATATAATTTTATAAACTCCACAAAGGACCATCCTTTTTTTAAATTTATTTTGAAATGTTTTTAATTTTTAGTTTTTTTATCTATTTTATTTTTTTATTATGCTGACATTGGTTAACAAAATCCAGTAAGTTTCAGGTGAATAGGACTATCCTTTTTATTTTTTTATATATATATATATTTTTTTGGTTTTCTTTTTCTTTTTTCTTTTTTAATTAAGTTTATTGGGGTAACATTGGTTAATACAATTATATAATTTTCAGGTGTACATTATAATTTGACATCTATATATTCAGGTGCACATTATAATTTAAAATCTATGTATGATTACCACCCAAAGTCTAGTTTCCTTCAATACCATGTATTTGATCCACTTTACCCACTTCACCCTCCCCCAAACCCCTATATTTGACTCCCTTTATCCTGTCTACCTCTCCTCTTCTCCCTTACCTCCTACCCTCTGGTAACCACTAGTCCATTGTTCATGTCCCTGAGTCTCTGTTTGTCCTGTTCATTTGTTGCTTTTAGGTTTATATCCCACATATAAGTGATACCATGTGATTTTTCAACTTTTTCAGTCTGGCTTATTTTGCTTAGCATGATTATCTCGAGGTCCATCCATGTGGTCTTGAATGGCAGTATTTCATCTCTTCTTATGGCTGAGAAATATTCCATTGTATTTATGTACCACAGCTTCTTTAGCCAATCATCTACCGTAGGACACTTCGGTTGCTTCCATGTCCTGACTACTGTGAATAATGCTGCTATGAACATCAGTGTGAAAATATCTTTTTGGATATGGGTTTTCAAGTCTTTGGGATAAATATCCAGTAGTGGGATTGCTGGATCATATATGGTAGATGAATTCTTAGTTTTTTGAGGAACCTCCATACTGTTTTCCATAGTGGCTGTACCAATTTGCAGTCCCACCAGCAGTGTATGAGGGTTTGTTTTTCTCCAAATCCTCTACAACATTTGTTATTACTTGTCTTGTTGATTATAGCTATTTTAACAGGTGTGAGATGGTGTCTCATTGTGGTTTTGATTTGCATTTCCTTAATAGCTAGTGATCTGGAGCATCTTTTCATATGTTTGTTGGCCATTTGTATGTCCTCTAGGAAGAAGTGTCTTTTCAGGTCCTCTGCCCATGTTTTGATTGGATTGTTGTTTTGTTGTTGTTGTTGTTATTGAGTCGTATGAGTTCTTTGTATATTTTGGATATTAGGTCCTTATCGGAGGCGTTGCTTGCAAATATATTTTCTCATTGAGATGGTTGTCTCTTTACCTTGTTGACGATTTCTTTTGCTGAGCAGAAGCTTTTTGTTTTGATGTAATCCCATTCATTTATATTTGCTTTTACTTCCCTTGCCTTTGAGGTCAAATTCATAAAATCTTCTTTAAGTTCAAGGTCCTTGAGTTTCATTCCTATGTTTTCTTCTATGCATTTTATTGTTTCAGGTCTAGGACCATCCTTTTTTAGAAGTTTATAAAATTATCTGTTAAATTGCATGTTTTGTATATTGAAAAAGTTGCATTGTTTGAAATTTTTATTTCAATATATGACATTTTTCTTAGGCTGTGGTTTAAACTGTCATTTGCAAAGGTTTTTTTTTTTTAAATAAATTTATTTATTTAAATTAGTTTCAAGTATACAGTACATTGGTTAGACATCTGTAATGTTCATAAAATGATCTGCCCAATTGCTCCCTCCCTCCCTTGGCCCTCCACTTAGACATCATATTAATGCTAACTGCATTCCCTCTGCTGTGCTCCCCGTCCCCATGCCCAGCTATCAACTATCAATTCGTACTTCTTTAAACCTTCACCCCGTTCTCCCAGCCTCCCAAACTCCCTCCCCTCTGGTCATCACCAAATTGTCCACTATATTTGTGAGTCTGTTTTTGATTAATTCGTTCTTTTTGTTCCTTAGATACTGCTTATAAGTGAAATCATATGGTATTTATCTTTCTCTGTCTGACTTATTTCACTCAGCATAATAAACTCTAGGTCCATCCATGTCATTGCAAATGGTAGGATTTCATTTTTTTTTAATGACTGAGTAATATTCTATTGTATATATGAACCATAATTTCTTTATCCATTCGTCTGTTGATGGGCATTTAGGTTGCTTCCATATCTTGGCTATTGTAAATTGTGCTGCCATGAATATTGGGGTGCATAGATCTTTACAAATTATTGTGTTTTTGTTTTTGTTTTGATAAATACCCAGAAGTGCTATTGTTCGGTCAAAAGGTATATCGATTTTTAATTTTTCGAGAGACCTCCATGCTGTTTTCCATAGCAGCTGTACCAATCTGCAATCCCACCAACAATGTTTAAGGGTTCCCTTTTCTCCGCGTTCTTGCCAACCCTTGATTTATTGATGATAGCCATTCTGACAGATGTGAGGTGATATCTCATTGTGGTTTTTATTTGCATTTCTCTGATGATTAGCGACTTTGATCATCTTTTCATATGTCTGTTAGCCATCTGTATTTTCTTTTTGGAGAAGTATTTGTTCAGGTCTTCTGCCTATTTTTTAATTAGATTATTTGTTTTTTTGTTGTTGAGTTGCAAAGCGATCTTAAATTTTAGACATTAGCTCAAATCTTGCAAAAATTGTAATAATTGTTCTAATTTAAATATTGTTAATAAACTTTCTTCTTAGGTATTACATCAAATAGCAATAATGGATCTATGATGGTTCACAATAGTTATGATGAAATCGAAGGCGGTGGCTTCTTAGGTGAGATGCTGTGAAAGTTTTTTTTTAATATGTGTTCATTTTAGGAAACGGGAAATCTTCATAATCATGTCCTGTAGCAATACCTACTGTTAGCATTTTTTTTTTATGTCCGTGCATTCAAATTTTTTTCATTAGTTTTTTCTTTCCCCTCAGAATTGAGATCATGGGTTTTAATATTATGTTATGACTATAGTGTATTTTCATCTGTTAGATCTATTTATATTTATTTAATCAATTGAACATTTAGTATGTTTTCATTAAGTTGTTTTGAATTAGAATTTTAGTCTGAATACAAAATTTAGTACATATGAAAGTAAAATTATACCAAACTTATTTTTGTGTTTGTAGCTATAGAGTCTGCATTAGCTAGATTTTAATCATTGCTATTATTTTGTTACTAGCGTTTGTCTTATTTTACAGAATTGGTAAATGAAAGTATGAAATAACCCAAGGATTTCGGAGTTATAATTCCTATAATTTAATGTATCTATGTGTTGACTTAAAGTATTCTGAGGTATAAAATAGAACTTATAAGTTACCTTGTTTCTAGCAACACCACAGCTTACTAATAAGAATCCTACAGTAAGCCGAAGTGTTGGATATTCATATCCCTCCTTACCACCTGGTTATCAGAATACAACACCACCTAGCACAATCGGAATGCCACCCTCTTCCTTGAATTACCCAAGTGGGCCACAGACCTTTACTCAGGTAAGATTTTTTTTTAACTTGTTTTCCACTTTTTGTTTTAAACTGTATATACATGGAAAAGTTTTAGGAAGTTAATGAACATTTTTAACCAATTAGAATGATAATGGATGTTTCATAAGGCCTTTGTTCTGTTACGTATCTCCAGAACAAAAAATAAAGTTTTGTTATTTATAGAGCAATTAAGTAATCAAGTTCTTACATACTTCTGTTTTCAACCGAAGGCATGTAAAGCCTACTTAATTTGAAATTATGTGTTTTTAGACTCCTTTAGGTGCTAATCATTTAACTGCAAGCATGAGTGGATTAAGTCTACAGCCAGAAGGGCTAAGAGTTGTCAATCTTCTTCAAGAAAGAAACATGCTACCATCAACGCCTTTGCAGCCTCCAGTTCCAAATTTGCATGAAGATATCCAGAAACTCAACTGTAACCCTGAGTAAGGCTTCAAACAGTGTTCCTTACTAAATGTGACATTTTACTTGTTCTAAAAAAAGTTTTCCAGATTTTTTTGGAGCTTCATGTGTTATGAACAAGTTGTACAGATATGTTAATTTATAAAAGTAGTGCTGTATGCAGAAGACAGAACTGTGTTGGTTGCTTATGTGATATTCAAAATGTTCTAAGTCCAGAAATAGGGTTGATTGCTGCCCTTGTAAGCTCTAATGAGACTGTGATATTCATTATCATTTTAGTAGCTACACTGTTTTTTCAAAGTCCAAAGTATGGGGATTTGATTCTATATAATCCTTTGTTTGCTCTCATTTTTAATTGTTTTTCATAACAAACGTAATATTCTTTTTTTCCCTTAAAATTGACTAAGTTTAAATTTTTATGGTGAATTTTGTTATATTTAAATAATCTTTTAGAACCTTCAGCAAAGCTAAACTTTGCATTTGCAAATTTGGGTCATCACCTTGTTATTCCAGTATAATCTAGATTTGTGTAAAGAAAAACAATAGGTCATTTTATAGTCTGGACTATCTCAGGCACGAGCAGAGTCTTTATTTTAATTATATAATAGAAGGTTGTAACTTTTGACTGTCTCTGAAATGTTTAAATTGGATAAAATTTGAGAGAGGGCCTGTTGAAATATTTTATTTGTTCTGATCCAATGTTAAAATGTGTACCTTTTCAATCTTTTTTTTTTTTTTTTTGCCCAAAAATAATCATAGCAACAACTGACACATGGTTTTTACTTTAATATAGATTATTTCGATGCACGCTGACTAGCATTCCTCAGACTCAGGCCTTACTGAATAAAGCCAAACTTCCTTTGGGACTGCTGCTTCATCCTTTCAAAGACCTAGTGGTATGTTTCACTAGTAAAAGTAAATGTCTTGTGGAAAATTATCTTGGTGGTGAGAACTTTTCTATAAAAGTGTGAGTGTCACATATAGAATTTGTTTAAGCTATCTTTAGGAATTTGACTATTGACAGATTCCTTTGTAATTCAACCAAAAATCTTATTGTCGAACACATTCAAAATGAGGTAAAATAAGCATATTGCTGAAAAATTCAAGAAGTACCGAATAGAATAGAGATAATATTGAAAGAAAATAAATGAACCATATTATTTTAAAAAGTTATAAATTATTTACCCATTAAAATAAATTTACCCGGTCTCCCAGTTTTGCCATTCTTGGAGTAAAATTTCTTGCTTTAAGAAGCTGTTAAAAATAATAAAGCTCTTCCACTTTTGTCCTAAAGCTCTGGGTCCTTGACGTATGACTACATGCTCTTGAGAGGATCAATGTTTAAGTGAATTGACTTTCCCAAAACAAACCTCTTTTGGTGATAGGATTGTATTGCCTTTACTGATTTTTTTTCTTTTTTAACATTAAGACTTTACAACTTTTAATATGTAGGATAACTTCAAATAGGAACATAATTGCAAAGTTTGAGTATTTAAATATAATTTAACTTTACCTTACTTTGTGACAGTTCTTTCATGAGAACTTAGCCTCTTAATGTAACATGAAGAAACTTCCAAATATTTCATTGGTCATTTATTTTAGAATGTTGGTCTTTTCTTTACTACCCATCTCAAAAATACATGGTAAATTTACTGTGTTGGTTTTGCAATGTAAATGTTTAATGAGAAAATAAATACTTTTAAAAGGTAATATTTAAGAGACTAGTCTCAGAGAAAAACAATAGGATTTTAAATCAATATATTTTGCTACGTAATTTTTTTGTGTGGTACTTTGGGAATATCTTTTTACCCTAGATTTTTTCTCCAAAGTAACAACATCCCAGTACTCTCTTAGAAGGTATGATTAATATTTGACCTTTAGTTATGATGATCACTGCCTTTAAAAAATTAGTCCTGTTTTTTCAGCAATTGCCTGTGGTTACCTCCAGTACAATTGTGAGATGCCGTTCATGCAGGACGTACATCAACCCTTTTGTCAGCTTTCTTGATCAAAGGAGATGGAAGTGTAACTTATGTTACCGAGTCAATGATGGTATGTTTTTTTTTTCAAAACAGTAAAAAATTTCTACTTGCATTGTAGGGAAATCAGATAATAATACAAATGTGAATTTAAAAAACAAAACAACCCTGTCTTATTTACCTGTAATTCTTCCACTCAGAGATAACTTCTGTTAAATTTTTTCAGTGCACTTACCGTTACATATATATACCTTATTTTATTTATATATTTGTTTTTTAGGCGAGACAACCCTTGGTTGACCTCACAGATTTCAAGGACCTTGTCAGTTTACAATCCCTTATTTTTTTATTTTTTACTCCTACTGCACCTGGTCTTCCTAGGTGGTCTCCCATCCAAGTACTAACCAGGCCCGACCCTGCTTAGCTTCCGAGATCAGATGAGTTTGGGCTTGTTCAGGGTAGCATGGCCGTAGACTAATTATATACTTTTTAAGCAAAAAAAAAAGATGACAATATTACTTGGATACCACTTTTTTACAGTTATTTGATTGGGTGTATAATAAATGGCATATTTCATGGTAATTAAGCTTGTTATTTAAGAAATATTTTTATTTAAAAATTGTCTCATACCTTTTTTATAGGGTATAAGAAAATAAATCTCACAGAATAGCTGCCATTAGCTTCATTCACTGATGTATGAAGGAAGGTGGGCAGTGCTAGGTTAGTTGAATGTAGTTTTCTCAGTAACTGAGGAGATCTCTTTCAGTAGCTGTTTTTGAGGAAGTATCTATCATCTAATTAACAAAATTCTAACAGGATTATAGAGAAAAAGGGTATGCCATACCCACATTAAAAACTAAGTCTCTGCTTGGAGGGAAATTTCATTAAGCTTTGGTTAATAGAGGACTTGAAGAGATTTTTGAAAACCATTTTTACTGTTCATGTGTTATTTAAGAGTACAGTACAGGATTGTAAGACTAGAGCATGAGCATTCTTTTTACTCTATGATAATTCAGAAAATATATGTATGGTGTTTGGTACACCTTTGAAATCTTATGTATATGTGCTTCAGTATATGAAATGAAATTGTAATAAAGGTTCAAGTCACTTTCATATGCAGCCCAGAACCATTTCATGAATTATGGCTTGCCTTTTGGTATGTATAGGAATTCGAATTTCTAAACGGCGGGAAGAACGATGCAATGATAATTAATTTAGAAAATTATCTCTTTGAGCTGTTTGTGGTAGGAACATGATGTTCCATAGAAGTATAATTAATCAGTGAAATTCACCAAACGCTTAGACTTCATTCAACCTTTGAAGTATTCTTCCCATAGCTTTCTAGGAGCAGCCAGAGTCTGTACATATTCTAAGTCAAATGTCAATATTCTTGTACCATTGTGAAATTTAAGACAAAGTTTAGTCTTGAGTTAAGAAAATTATTGGCTTTTAATGAGTTTTTATCATCTCTTCAAGCTATTTAAGGAAAGCGGTTTTATCAAGAATTAAGATGAAGAGGATATTAGACTACAGAAAAATCAGGAAAAGAAAAATCACAGAGTTTAGTTATAAAAGCAAGACATACTTAGTATTGTTCAGTATATGGGGAACTTGAATGAAGCTCAAAACAAAGTGTATATTTATCCTTTAACATAGAGTCTCTATTGAAGTATTTTTAAATTACTGAATTAAGAAAATGGCCAAATACAAGGTTTATTAAACTCAATTCTTGCAGTTTTATCATTATATATTGTTAACTTACATAGTTCCTGAAGAATTCATGTACAACCCATTGACCAGAATCTATGGTGAACCTCACAGAAGACCTGAAGTTCAAAATGCTACAATTGAGTTTATGGCTCCCTCAGAATACATGGTAGGTTTTCATTTTTTTTTATATAGCTTATTTATTTCATAATACTGGGTTTTAAATAAAACAATATAGCTTCCTTTAACAAAGTTTTGTTATTAAATTTAGAAGAGTTATACTTGTTCATTATAAAATTAGTTAATTCGTATATAAAGGTAAGTGTGAAAAGTGAAAGTATATAAAGTTCCACTTATGTTTCTTGTGTGTTCATCTAGAAATTTGCAATATTATATTGGGATCATATTTACTTTTGAGTCACTTCCAGTTTTTTTCAATTACAAATAATGGTGTGATAAACATCCTCTTGCAAGTGTTTTTATATACTTGTGTGAGTATCTGAGGTCTTGCATTTTAAAAATAATAATTATGCCTAATGTTTAATTAGACTTTACATAGTTTACAAAGCACTTATATGTTTTTTATCACCACCAACAACTTCCTGAAGTAAGCTAAGGAAATACTATTAATCCTATTTTACAGATGTGAAAACAGACTTATTAAGGTTAAGCGACTTGCCAAATATCTTTTAGTAAGTGGTAGAGCTTGCATTAAAATCCAGGCTTTTGATTTGGTCGCTCTCTTACCATGCCATAACTGCCTGTAAGTAAGGTACGACTTAACACCAACTTTTAATATTTCATTTTGTATATTTTTGAGGGATAGTCTTTATTTCTTTACTTGAGCAATTTTGGCCATTTTAGTATAGAAATTATGAGGGTTCCATCTCTTTTCATCATAGAGAAATTTCCGTGTAGAAAAGATTTTTGCGACACTTTAGTGGTTTGTTACAGCTTTCTGCAGTGTACCTGTACCTTTGTTGAATTAAAACCAGAAAAAGCAGAAGCATTTGTTCTTTCGGCTTTCCTGGGTTTCTTTTCTTTTATCACCAGGTTTTGTAAATATGGATTTCTTTAAATTTGGAACTTGCCTATAGCAAGAGGTTTTGCTTCTTTCTGACTTACCGGATTCTATGATTCAACAAGTGATACATATAAAAAAATATGAAAATTAATACATTACATGCCTAGCTCTGGTTGTGGTTATTTGATGCTTTTTATTGAATTGAGAACAAATCTTTGAATTTGTACATTTAAAAATATAGTCATGTTTTTTTTTTTTTTTTTTTATGAAACTTGGCTGAAATGTGTTGGTTAAATAACCTGCTCAGGCTAACTTGATTTGTCACTTTCAGAACTGTAATTTCCCTAAACTGTGAAATAAAATGCACATATGGAAAAGTCTATAAAACATAAATATATAGGTTACCAAGTACTTATAAATGCGTGTTTTAGCACCACCCAGATCAAGAAATTGAACATTAGTCAATATGCCCAGAAGCCCTTCTGATCACATCTCCTCACATTCCTGTTCTAGAGAAAACACTGTTCTGACTATGGCAATCACATCCTCGTTTTTCTTTTTCTCGGTGTGCATCTGAAAACAATATAGTTTTGCCTGTTTTTTAAACTTCTGTTATTTTCTTATCCATTATTATTTATTATAATTTCCACTTATTTTGTAAATCATGCTTATTTTATTATTTTGTTGTATGTGGACATGGCAAATGATAATTTTAATCCTGTTAAATGTACTTAATGAGATCCCTTTTTTCTTTAGTTACGACCACCTCAACCTCCAGTGTACCTCTTTGTATTTGATGTATCTCACAATGCAGTTGAAACTGGATACTTGAATTCAGTTTGCCAGAGTTTGTTAGACAATCTAGAATTGTAAGTATCTTAATTCAGCTTAAATTTAAACTATTTACTAAATGGATAAGTAGTTTCAAAATATAAAAAAAATTGCTGTGAAATTATGTTCTAAAAGCCTACTTATATCAGTTGTGAACTTTAGGGCTTGCTTTCTCTGAGAAACTTTAACTTTTTATTATGGAAAATTTTTTAACATATAGTAAATAGAATGTAGTGAATGAACTTCCAGATCTCCATCTCTCAACTTTAGCATTTTTAGCATTTAGCTGTTCTTGCTTTATCTAATTATACATGTGCGCATACACGCACACACTGATTTAATGCAAATTTCAATCAGTATATCATTTTAGCCATAAATACTTGGAATTATTTTTAGCCCTAAGTAAAATATGAATGTCACACCAAACAAAATTAGCAATAATTTAATAGTATAATCTAATACCCAGTTCAATTTTTGTTCCTGGTTATCTCAAAATCTTTTTACTGAACATTTTTTGGAATAAGAACTCAGACAGTATTCACACATTGCATTTGATTGTCATATTTCTATATATCTTTTAAAACATCTATACTTTAAATGGTGTTTAGATACTTAGTATAGCCTATAAAAGCTTGTGTGACCTTTCTGTGAAATATAGTGTTCTTTTGTGGGTGGAAGAATGTGGAGGGCCAAATCTCATCAGAAATGGACTAACTCCCTCACCTTGATGAAAGAAAGGGACATCCTTGTTTTTGCCAGCATTTGTATTTTTGGGTGAATTGGAGAGAGTCCCAATTCACCCAAGCATGGGTAAAATTTTTTAAAGATACATGCATTACCTAAATTTATATTACATTTTAGAGTTGACATATGATAATTTTTCATGTATTTTTGTAAATTAAAATCATCTACAGTTTTGTATATGCGTTCCAATATTTTTATATGCCATTTCTCAAATGATTTATATAGGTATAATGAGTTTCAAACTGCTGTATTATTGCTGGGTTTTGTTAATTGTTTGACTTATGCGTGGTGTTTTCACTTTGAGTACAGTATGTTTTAGTGGTAATTAAACATTGAGCCGATTAAACACTTATGTTGGGACAATTTCCATAATATAAAAGTAGATATTTATATGTAACTCTTAGCAGTTATTTTATATATGTGTGTATATGGGAAAACGTGATAAAATACTCTTCTAAATTTGTTTTTAGGCTTCCTGGCAACACTAGGACAAAAATTGGCTTCATAACATTTGATAGTACAATCCACTTCTACAGTCTTCAGGAAGGTCTCTCTCAGCCTCAGATGCTAATAGTTTCAGATATTGAAGGTATATATTAAACACTTAAAATTATTGAACTGTCTTAGGAATTTTTGGTTCTAGAAGTATTTCATGAATATTTGACAACTAGGAGTGTATGGTATAATTCTACTATATTGAGGAAAACCTTAAGTATAAGATCATAAGATTGTTAGAATTGAAAGAGTCCTTTAGTCCAACCCCTCATTTTATTAAAGAGGAAACAGAGTTATGGAGGTAAAGTGAATTCTGAAAAAGACAACAAAAACAAGTTGATGTTAAAATTCAGATTAACTCTTTTTCCCTTTAGTCATTCATTCAAGGATATTTAAGGATAGATACGTAGACCAATGAAATAGAATAGAAAGCCCAGAAATAAACCCTCACATATACGATCAGTTGTTTTTGACAAGGATGTCAAAAACATTCAATGGGGAAAAGATAGTTTTTTCAACAAATGGTTTTGGGAAAACTGAACATGCCAGATAAGTTGGACCCGTACCTTAAACCAGATAAAAATAAGTAACTCAATGGATGAAAGACCTAAACCCTAAGAGCTAAAACTGTAAAACTCTTAGAAGAAAACACAAGGGAAAATCTTCGTGACATTGGATTTGGCAGTGATTTCCTGGTTGTGACACCAAAAGCAGAGGCAACAAAAGAAAAAATAAATAAATTGGACTTCATCAATATTAAAAACTTTTGTACATCAAAGAACATTATCAACAGAATGAAAAGACGACTCACAGAATGGGAGAAAATATATGAAAATTGTATATCTGATGAACGATAAATATCCAGAACATGTAAGGAACTCCCTCAACTCAACAACAAAAAAATAACATAAGTCAAAAATGGGCAAAGGATTGAATAACGTTTCTCCAAAGAAGATGTACAAATGACCAATAATGAACTAATGACAAAATACTTAACGTCATTAGTCATTAAGGAAATGCAAATCAAAACCACAGTGACATACTACTTCTCATCCATTAGTGTTGCTGTAATCCAAAAAATGGAAAATAACAAATGTTCTCAAGGATGTGGAAACATTAAAACTGCTGTGCATTGCTAGTGGTAGTGTAAAATGGTGTAGTGCTGGTGCAGCCACTATGGAAAACAGTACAGAGAATCCTCAAAAAATTAAAAATATAGCTGCCATATGGGCCAGCAGTTTTGTTTCTGGGTTTTTATTCGAAGAAAGCAAAAACTAATTTGAAAAGGTATATGCTCTCCTGTGTTCATTGCAGCATTTCTGAAAATAGCCAAGATGGAAGACAACCTAGATGTCCTTTGATAGATGAATGGATAATGATAATGTCACACACACACACAACACACAATGAAATATTACTCAGCAATAAAAAAGAATGTAGTCTTGGCGTTTAAATAAATGGGTGAACCTAGAGGGTATTATGCTAGGTGAAATAAGTCAGAGAAAGAAATAAATTATAATCTCACTTATATGGAATCTAAAAAAAAAAAAAAACAACAAACAGATCCATAGATACAGAGAACAAGCTGATGGTTGCCAAAGGTGAGGGGATGGGGAGATGGTGAAAATAAATATTAAAAAATTAAAATGATTTAGTACTGTGGTAAATAGTTTGGCGGTTCCTGAAAAAAGTTAAATGCACAATTACCATTGTGATCTAGTAATTCTATTTTTTTTTTGTATGTACCTAAAATAATTGAAAACAGCCACTCAAACAAATACTTGTATACCAGTGTCCATAGCAACATTATTTACAATAGCCAAAAGATAGAAACAACCCAAGTATTTATCAATTTATGAATGGATAAATGATATGCTATATACGTATAATGGAATATTCATCCTCAAGATTGAAGTCCTGATGCATGCTACAACTTGGATGAACCTTGAAAACATTATGCAAAATGAAATAAGCCAAATATAAAAGAACAAGTACTGTGTGATTTCACTTATATGAAGTACCAAGAGTAGGCAAATTCATAGAGATTGAAAGTAGAATACAGGTTAACAGGGGCTGGGGGGAAAGAGGAATAGTGAGTTATATTTAATGATACAATGTTTATGTTTGGGATGATGAAAAAGTTTGAAAATATAAAATGGCAATGGTTATATAACTTTGTGATTGTACTTAATTGTATACTTAAAATGGTTAAGATGACAGATTTTGTATATTATGTGAATTTACCACAATTTAAAAAATTAACTCAAATTGGATAATAGACCTGAGCATGACACTGAAGCTATAAAACTGAAGAAAACATGGAAGTAAATCTTTGTGACCTTGGATTAGGCCACAATTTCTTAGATATAACACCAAAAGCACAAACAAGAAAAAAGAAAAAAGATAAATTGAGCTTCTTCAAAATTAAAAACCTGTGCCTCAAAGGACACCATCAAGAAAGTGAACCAACCCACAGAATGGGAGAAAATATTTGCAAACATATCAGATCAGGGATTTATATCTAAATTATATAAAGAACTCGTACGACTTAACAAAAAGACAACCTAATCAAAAAGTGGGCAAAGGCATTAAATAGACATGTCTCTATTCATAACATAGTTTTGAATATTATCTGTATACAATTGGCCAATAAGCACTTGAAAAGAATCTCTATATCATGAGTTTTTAGGGAAATGCAAATGAAAACCATCATATGCCACCTCACAAAAATTTTCAAACTCAAAATTTCCCTTTGAGCATGTCTGAATGACTGAAAGCACCACGAATATTGGTTTTGAGGTTACAAATTTTATCGAATAGGCAAATTCGCAAGTATGGAATCCACAGTGAGGATTGTCTGTTCTTCTTTAAGGGGGAGTAGTTGAGGAGAGCCCCCTTCTGTCTTGGTGGTTTTAAATTTCACATAAGCTCAGTCACATCAGTTATTCATTCCCTAATCTTTTCACCCAGATACTTAATTTGGCATAAAATAAAATCTGCTGAACAGGTGATTCTGATGATAGGCCAAGTTGTGCATTCACTGTTGTGGTCTAGCCTCTCAATTTTATTAGCTGAAAAATGGAATATCCCTTGCTAAATGTCAAATAGCAAAAAAAAAAAAACAAACAAAAAACAAAGTGACATAAGTATTTATAAGGATGTGGGAATGGAAAGTGGTTCAGCCACAATGGAAAACAGTATGTCAGTTCTTCCAGAAGTTAAACATAGTTACTATGTGACCTAGCAATTCCACTCAATAGGTGTATTCTCAGGAAAATTAAAACATGTCCACACAAAAGTGTACACATAAATATCACAGCAACTTAGCTGTAAGTGGAAACAATCCAAATGCCTATCATTTGATGAGTGGGTAAACAAAATGTATAGGCATACAATGAAATGTTATTTAGCAATAAAAAAGGAATAAAGTACTGATAGATGCAGCAACATGGATGAACCTTGAAAATATGATGCTAACTCTGAGAATGAGTCAAAAAGGATCACATAGTGTGACTCCATTCATTTGAAATGTCCAGAAACAGACTGGAGGCCGCCTAGAGCTGTGGGAGTAGGCAGGGAAGTAAGGAGTGACTGCAAATTGGTGAGCTTTTTCTTTTGGGGATGAAAAGGATCTGGAATTAGAAAGTGGTGATGGTTGTACAACTCTGAATGTGTTAAAAATCACCAATTGTATCTTCTACAAGGGTGAATTACATCTCAATAAAACTATTAAGTTTTTTATTTTAAAGAAAAAGGAAATTAGAGTTTTTATATGACAGCTAAAGTAAATACTTTTAATGTTTCAAATTATTTGTTGGTATTTTTTTACAATCATAATGAGCCTTATTTTTTGTAATAAAAAACAGTACAAAAATGTGGAACGTGAGACCCTTCATAATCCTCCACCACCACTCACATTTCCTTCTCAGTTTGCTTCCTCCCCAAGAAGGGAATATAATTCCTAAGCAAGAATAAATTTAAATCCCAAGAAGTTTGTCTGATGTGGTCATTAGCATATCTTCTGATTCACTTGAGTTTGTAACCCCATAAGTAGACGCACTGGTGGGCACCTTCTTTATGAAAAAGTATCTGCTATTTGAATGGCAGAGCTATTGGTGGGTTGTATAATGTCTGTGTAAAGACATAGCATTCTCGTGTGTCATCTTCGTCCCATATTTTTTTTAATGCCATGAGTGTTTCTTTGGCTGGTTTCTAGGGCTAAGCAAGAACGTAAAGCAGGATTCTGAATTTCTGTCTTTAAACTAAGAAGCACTTGCACGAACCTTAAGAATGCTTACAGATCAATATTTTCTAATTGGAAGGCTATTTACCTTTTACACAGTAACAGTAAAGTTGTAATAAATTCCTAAATCAATGCTTCTTTGATGCTTCTTTGAACATATGTAGACAGTGCTATAATAGTGGAGGAGGTTGTTTTTCTGTAAGTATGGGAGTGGTTGATTATATCAGTATTATGTATTTGGGACATCTTTAACGAGTTTTGTTTAAATGAAATGTTTATTTATTCTTTCAGATGTATTTATACCTATGCCAGAGAACTTACTAGTAAATTTAAATGAAAGTAAAGAGGTAAGGCACATTTTCCTATCTGGCATGTTTAATTGAAATATTAAAGGAATGTATTTTTGAAATGAACCTTAAATAAAAATTTCTTTCTGCTTCTTTCTGTGACATTTCTTAGACTTGTAGCATTTTATATTTCGCTGTTAGTTAATTCGCTGTTAGCTAATCCGAAGAATAGCTCTTGAGTTTGCCCTTGAACTGATTGCTTTTAAGTCTAATGTAGCAAGTTATTTGGAGTAGGGTAGAAGATAAGCCTGTTCCATTAAGGAAGAAAACCTGAAGGAAATCTGCTTTGCCAGCCATTTGGGAAATTGGGAGGGTTGCTGAGATAAGCTTCTGGTCACTACATGGAAGCACTTTAGGTAGTCTGCTTTCAGTGCCCTTTGCTTTTCTGATTCACAGAGTGTCATTGGGGTCAGTTCAGAAGAAACTCTTATTACCTGCCTGGAAATTGCCATGACATAATACAGTGAGAGGTGAACAGAATGTGTCTGAAGGGGGGATGTTGTCTACCCTGTACATGCATATATGCCGTAGGGGTAACATTTTAACTAGCAAGTCTATGGTCTCAGCTGTTGGCAATGGTGACTTTGCATTAGTGCAAAGTATTTTTTTTACATTAACTCTCTTTATTGGTACAACCTAACCTGAATAGGTAGTTATGTTTCTTTTTTTTCCTCTTTTGTTGTAATATTGCTAGTTGGCAAATTTGCTGGATATTTTAGATTTTGTAATAGGGAAGAATTAAACTCACTTTGCAACTGATAAGTGTGTAGAGGTGATTGAGAAGGCCATATTTCATGGCATTAAAATAAATCAAATCTCTAAACTGTGATGGTTCTTTTGGACACATTTTGGACTTATAGTCTTGCTGGACTACTGCATGTGCAAGAACTGTAAGGCCCCAATTTTGGTTTGTCTTGCTTGCCAATTTATAATGTTGATTTAAAATGGCTTTCTTGTCATTTGACCAACTTCATTGTTTACTGTACTGTCTGTAGATTCTCTGACCATCATCATGACTCAGTGTCTTGTCTATTGTATTAGTTACTGACTATGTGGAAAAAAATTTTAATTGTAACACTCTTGAGTTTTCTTGGTTTATTTCACAAGCTTGTCCAAGATTTACTGAAAACTTTGCCGCAAATGTTCACCAAGACCCTGGAGACCCAGAGTGCCTTGGGTCCTGCACTTCAGGCTGCCTTTAAGCTGATGTCCCCAACTGGTGGTCGAATGTCTGTCTTTCAAACACAACTCCCAACTCTTGGAGTGGGAGCCCTGAAACCACGAGAGGAACCCAGTCAAAGGTCATCTGCTAAGGTTAGAAGGTCGTCAAATTTATGATAAGATTTATGCTAGTGCTCTGTTCCTTTGACCACACAGCTTGTATGTTATTTGGTTTTCAGTTGTGGAGAGGAGAGAATTTAAGGAAATGGATAAAATGTTTCTCTTTTACGTAGATTTTTCTATTTTATTACATTATTTTCTACATGATTCACCTTTACCTTGTTTTTAGATCTTTAGCAGGCCACTAGCAATGCAGTCTGCTTTGATGAGACAGGGAGACTAAGAGAATATGCTTGCTAGGGACAAAGTAGAACCTGGATGACCAGTAAAAAGTAGTTGTAGTTCAGTATATTGACTGACATGGATGGCTTTTGAGCACCTCGTATGTATAAACTTAGTTCGAGATGTGTATTTCTCCAAAGATTATGAGAGTGAGATCATATAATAATTATGGTATCTGTCCTGGAGTCAGTCTGCCTAAGTTCCACTGCTTTTTAGATGTGTGAGCTTAAATAGCTACTTAATTTCTTTGCCCCTCTGTTTTCTTATATTTATTAAGTGAAAGTAATGGTAGTACCCTCTCTTAATGATAGTTGAAAGGACTAAATATATATTACATTTGAATTGTTTAAAACAGTTACTAGCATACTAAGCATTTAATAGATTATCAAAATTAGTATAATAGATTTATTTTTTAAAAAGTAAAACAAAAAAAAAAAGGAAGGTTCATAAGCAATACATGTTCCTTTCTCACTGGAAAACTAGAAAATATTACAAAGCAAAAGAATTTTGTAGACTGCCCAAAGAAAATTAATACCTTGATATTTATAGATAGGTACTTAAATTTTATGACAATTTAATGATTTAAATTTTTTTCTTTTTGTAATTTATTATTAATAGGATATTCACTTGACACCATCCACTGACTTCTATAAGAAATTAGCCTTGGACTGTTCTGGTCAGCAGGTAGCCGTTGACTTATTCCTTCTCAGTGGACAGTATTCTGATTTAGCTTCATTGGGTAAGTTTTCCTAATGATTATTTTTCTCGAATGTCAAAATGATATCTGTATAATGGTATTCTAAATAGAGGATAAAGTGAAAGAAATTTTATTATCTTGGGAAAGTTAGTTTGGTCTATTATAAACCTTATAGCCTTCTACTCTAAACATTTATAATAGAGAAATTTCTATACTACTACTTAAAGGAATTAAATTTTCTTTTTTGACAATGCCTTGGGAGATTACAGAAAGATTTATTTAAATGCCTGTAGTTACTTGGGTACAGTAATGGTAATTAATGGCAAAATTTAAAAGGAGGTATGTTCTCTTTCAGGTTGTATTTCTCGGTATTCAGCAGGTAGTGTTTATTTCTATCCCTCTTACCACCATCAGCACAACCCAGTTCAAGTACAAAAATTGCGGAAAGAACTACAGAGATACCTCACTCGGAAGATTGGCTTTGAGGCAGTCATGAGGATTCGGTGCACCAAAGGTGGGGGCACTTTATTTACATTAATAAAGGAGGAAGTGTTGCTTTTGATACCAGTAAATATATGTTTTCACCTAGTCTTATCTCATTAAATTTACTTTCTAAGATATTTTACTAACTGATGGAATATGCAATTAGGAATAAGAAAAAAATTTTTAAAAGGGGACTGTTGAATATACTAAAAACCACTGAACACTTGAAAACTGATTTTTTTTTTAATAGTAAATGAATTATATCTCAATGAAAAAAGATCACATCCCCAAAGAAAATAAAGCATACTACTCATGGATTTTTATTCTACTTATTAAACAGTAGTAGTGGAAAATCTTATTTTTTAAACAATTTTTTTAATTGTGGTAAAATATACATAGCATAAATTTACTGTTTTAACCATTTTAGCTATGCAGTTGAGTGGCATTAAACCCATTCTCATTGTGCAGCCATCACTACTATTCATCTCCAGATGTAGGAGATCTTTTAATATGTGCTCTTCTCATCCAGCACCTGCTACCAAATACAGTGCCACCTGTTGCTTGGAAATAGTCTGTTTCAGAAAGCCTATGTCCAGTTTGTTTTCCTGGATAAATATTTTGTGGCTGCTAAATGATAAGTATTTTCTTATGAAAATGGGAAATTATATAATTCTTGATATTTCATTTGTCCATATTATCAACCTGGTTCTGATCTTTTGTTCAGATTTTAAAATATCATTGCTCAGGCATGCTACCCTAAACATGCCTGATCCCAGCAATCCCATCTGATTTTGGAAACTAAGCAGGGTCCGGCCTGGTTAGTACGTGGATGGGAGACTACCCAGGAAGACCAGATGCTGTAGGTGCATAAATAAATAAATAAATAAATAAATAGATAAATAGATAAATAGATAAATAGATAAATAGATAAATAGATAAATAGATAAATAAATAAATAAATAAATCATTGCTCTGTAAGAGAGTATGTAGCAATCATATTTTAAAGTGGAAAGATTATATGAAATATGTAGAAAAAAATAGATACCAAAAGCTAAAGATCTAGAAACCTGCCCACTAGATAAATGTTGAAATCTATTGGTCAAACCATGTGCCAAATGAAGTGATCTGTTATCCATTACTATAATAAAAATAAAAAGTGATTGAGTGAAACTGATACGGTATCAAGTAAATACTTGAAAGGTTGCCACATCCCCAAATAACTCATGGTATTAACATCATGCAAAACCAGGCAGTTACCGCAATAACCTTCTGTTTCTGCTTTCTTTTTTTTATAACAGCTTTATTGATATAAAATTTACATACCATACAATTCACCAATTTGAAATGTATAATTCAGTGGTTTTCAATATATTTACCACAATATTACCACAATGAATTTTAGAACATTTCCATCATCTCCAAAAGAAACCCTGTACTGATTAGCAGTCACTCATTCCCCACCCTCTCTACTCTCCCTCGCACAGCTCTGGCAGCTTTAGGAAACGCCAGTCTATTTTCAGTCTCTATTCTGGTTATTTCACATAAATGGTGGGATCATACAATATGAGTCCCTTTGTGACTGGCTTCTTACACTTAGCAAAATGTTTTTAAGGTTAATATTGTAGCATCTATCAGTATTTCATTCCTTTTTTGCTTTTTTTTTTTTAATATTTCATGTGTTTTTATTGCCCAGTAATATTCCATTGTATAGATATACTTCATTTTGTTATCTGTTCATCAGTTGATGAGTATTTGGGTTGTTTCCACTTTTGAGACATTATGGATAATATTGCTACAAACATTTGTGTAGAGGTTTTGGGACATGTTTTTATTTCTCTTGGATGTATATCTGGGTCATAAGGTAACTGTATGTTTAACTTTAAGAAACTGCCAGAGTGTTTTCCACACCTGCCCCATTTTATATTCCCACTAACTGTGTGTTGAGGGTACTGATTTCTCCACATTCTTTTCAGTACTTGTTGTCCTTTTTTATTTTAGCCATCCTGGTGGGTGTGATGTGATATCTTATTGAGGTTTTGACTTATATTTCTCTGTTGATGAATGACGAACATCTTTTCTGATGTTTAGTATATCTTCTTTGGAGAAATGTCTATTCAGATTATATTCCTGTTTTAAAATTTAGTTTGTCTTTTTATTATTGAGTTGTAAAAGCTATTTATATAATTTTAGATACAAGGCCTCTATCAGGTATATGATTGGCAAAAATTTTTTCTACTTCATAGTTTTGCCTTTTTACTTAATGATATTCTTTGAAGCATAGTTGTTTTTGATTTGGTGATGTTTCGTTTTTTATTTTTCTGTTTGTGCTTTTGGTGTTAGAGTATTAAACCATTGCTTAATCAAGGTTATGAAAATTTACACTTACAACGTCTCCTAAAAGTTTTATAGTTATACTGATATTTAAATCTTTGACGTACTTAAGTTAATTTTTGTCCTTGATTTGAGATAGATACTTGATTTCATTCTTCTGCATGTGGATATATAGTTGTCCCAGTACCATTTGTTCGAAAGACTATTTTTCCACCATTGAATTGTCTTGGCACTATGTCCCCTTGCTGAAATCATTTGATCATAAATGTGAGAGTTCATTTCTGGATTCTGAATTTTATTCTTTTAATCTGTATGGCTTCCCTTATGTCTAGTACCAAACTGTCTTGATTAGTCTAATTTTCTAATAAGTTTGAAATTAGGAAGTATGAGTCCTCCCAGCTTTTTTTTTTTTTTTTTCCCAAAATTGTTGTGGTATTCTAGGTCCTTTGTGTTAATTTTAGGTTCAATTTGTTAACTTCTACAAAGAAGCTAACTGGGATTTTGATAGGGATTGCATTTATTAATAGGTAGATCAATTTGGGAAATATTGCCATCTTAACAGTATTAAGTCTTCTCATCCATAAACATGGTTTGTGTTTACATTTATTTAGGTCTTCAATTTCTTTCAACAATGTTGTATAGTTTTTAAAGTTTTGTATTTTTTTTCTTGAATTTATTCCTAAATATTTTTGATGCAATTGTAAATGGAATTTTTTTACATTACATTGCTTCTTTATATAAATATAATTAATCCTTTGCATATTTATCTTATATCCTGCAGCCTTGCTGAACTTGTTTATTAATTCAAATAGTTTTTTAGTGTTTGTTTTAAAGGGCCTATTTGTTGTATCCCATTTATTCAAGATTGATAGATCTTAAAAATGATTATTTCTGCAGATATTGGCTGTAAATTAGTGGAAATGTACATCCTAAAGGATGGACATGTTAAAACTTTTTCTATTTGGCAGGACAGAAGCTATTTTATATGTATCTAACTTTGCATAAAGAGCTTGGGGGTCCACCAACAAACCAAGGTTTGCCTTCTTTATAGAGTGCTTAATTTAATAATCTTTGTGGTTACTTGCTTAAGTTTTGCTTTTTCTTTTATGATAAATTTCATTACAAATGAAATAATATGCTCTTAGTAAAGTTAAAAAAAGGGCACAGTACAAAAAGATATAAAATAAAAAATCAAAATTAACCTAGTATGTTCTATCTCAGTTTCTCATATGCCTTTGAAAAGTTTTCCCATGCATATATAAGCATATATTTTAGCCTTCAAATAAAAGCAATGGGAATTACATCTGGCTTCTTTTTAATTATACCATTCTATTTTTGTAGATACAGATCTACATCCTTTTTTTTAATTATTACTGTTTTAAAATTGGTTTTTATTTTATAAGCAAAACATGCATCGGTTCTTATAAAGAGTAATAACATTGATATAGCTAAAGTCCCCTTGCATTAGGTCGTGTGTGCATGTACTTTCACTTTCATTCCAGCCTTACTCTTCTGGTGTGCATATCAGGCTCTTCTATACATTTACATACTTCTGTACCTCTCCATGGAAAATATATATAGTGTATTAGCATAAATAACATTGTATAATTTTTCAGCAAGTTTTGAAGATCCATTAAATCTAGTATTCAGTAGAATGTACAAATCAACAATTTAGTTATTTTCTTACTGATTGGCATTGAGGGTATTTCTGATTTTTTTTTTTATGACAAATGAAAACAATACTGCTTAATTTTTTTTTACACATATAATTTGGCACTTGAATAAGTGTATCTGTAGAATAAATTCATAGATATGGAATCACTAGGATCAAAGAAGTTTTCATTTAGAATTTTAGTAGATGTCAACTTATCCTCCAAAAATGTTTTTGAAAATTTGAATCCTTATCTTTTAAGAAGATATCTTTTACCAACTCCCTCACCTTCACTAAATACTGTGTATAATCTAATACATTCTGCTTCCAGTTCCAATGTGTGGGTTGCTTTTCCCCATACCACCAAGCAGTTAGCTCAAGTCTGACACTATCTACCTGGAGATAGCATCAGACTCCATAGGTTAAAGGACTCAGTCTCTAAGACTCCTCCTCCCTCAGCCCCCGGCGTGCCCCATGTCCCCCCGTACCCCAATCCACACGTGCACTGCAGAACCAATTCCAACTCCAGGGTGTTAACTGTGGTTGTGACTGACTGGGTATAGATTGGGGGTTGCAGTGACCCCTCCTTGGTTTTCATTAATTTCTTAGAGTGGCTTTTAGAACTCAGAGAAACAGTTTACTTACTAGATTACTGATTTATTGTTAAAAAGATATAACTCAGGAACAGCCAAATGGAAGAGATGTAAAGGGCAAGCAAGGTGTAGGGAAAGGGAAAGGGCACAGAGCTTTCATGCTCTTAGTGCTCCACCCTCCCTAAATATCCACCAACCCTGGAATTTTCTGAACTGCATCCTTTTGTGTTTTTGTGGAGACTTCATTACATAGTCATGATTGATTAAATTTTTGGCCATTGGTGATTGATTCAACCTCTAGAGCCCCTCTCCCTGCCCTGTAGGTGGGGGGTAGCCAGTAAGTTGAAAGTTCTGATCTTCTAATCACATAGTTAGGTCTTCAGGCAACCAGTACCCATCCTTATGTTACGTAGGTGCTTTCCAAAAGTCACCTCATTAACATAGCAAAAGACACCCTTATCATTCCTTATTACTTGGGAAATTCTAAGGGTTTTAGGAGTTCTTTGCCAGAAATGGGCAAAGACCAAATATATATTATAAACCACAATATCACATCTAAACTTTTTTATTCTCTGCCAGTCTGATAAGTGACAAGGATAAAATATCAATATCCATATGTAGGTGTATATAAATCACTTTGATAAATTTTTCTTTTCTAGGTCTTTCCATCCATACTTTCCATGGGAACTTCTTTGTTCGGTCAACAGATTTACTGTCTTTGCCTAATGTAAACCCAGATGCTGGGTATGCAGTACAGATGTCAGTGGAAGAGAGTCTTACTGATACTCATTTGGTTTCCTTTCAGTCAGCACTCTTGTATACATCCAGCAAAGGTAAGTTGTTTTTTTTTATTGTGGCAAAAAACACATACATGAGATCTACCCTCTTGAGAAGTTTTTAAGTATACAGTACAGTATTGCTAAATGTAAGAACAATATTGTAGCAGAGGTAAGTTTTTTGATTTAGTTATATATTCTATGACTTGTGATAACTCCCTCTTCTTTGGAGATACTCATTTCTATGAAGCCAAAAGAGTATTCCTGGCCTTAAGAGCTTTGTTGCTGTTCTTAGTAAAGTGAAGATGTTTAGTATTTATTTTACTTAACAGGTATTTGTTGAGAGTCTACTTAGTGTCAGGCACTGAAGTATGTTCAGATGATACAACAGTCAATAAAACTGAATTTAAAAAATCTTTTTCCTCATAGAGCTTAGTAGAGGAGACAGATAAGAGGATAAATAAGTAGAATAATAGTATATTATATGGTGATAGTAATTGAGGAGAAATATAAAGCAGGTAAAGCATTTAGGAAGTGCTGAGAGGATGGTCTTTTAAGATAGTGTAGCCAGGAGAGGCCTCACAGAAGTGATACTTGAGTTACATTTTAATGGAGCTCAAATAGATAGGAAATATTTTTTAAGGGTATAATTTGTTTATTAGTAATTTATTTATAATGTTTGTCATAAAGATGATATGAAAGCCAGTTAAATTTATTTTTTTTATGATAAAGATTTACACTCCCACCTTCTAACTCTGCTTTACTTCCTTAAAAAAAAAGTTGCGGGAGTGTTTCTGTGCTATGTCTACTTACCCTCACAGCTTCTTAAATATAGAAAAAGTGTGTAATAAAGGCATTTGAATGAAAACCTTTAGTATTAGAGAAGTTCAGTTTTTTATTATGATTATAATTAATACAACATACCATAGATGTAAAAGTAGGAGAGATTTCTGTCTCTTGATGCCTTTTTTAAAAATTTGACAAAAGAACATCCTCATCCCTTTTCTGCTTATTGTTTTTCTTAACATTAAAAAAATTAACATATAATTTTGACATATGGTAAAGTCTACCATTTTAGTGTACAGTTCCACAAGCTTGACAAATGTATTGTGTAACCACCACTCCAGTCAAGATATCACAATCAGTTCTGTTCTCCCAAAACCTCCTCATGTTTTTGTAGTCAGCCTCTTTCCCATCTCCAGCCCCTGGCAACCATTGATGTTTTCTAACCCTGTAGTTTTGCTGTTGCAAGAATGTCATATAAATGGAGTTATACAGTAGATAATTTTTGTATCTGCCTTCTTTCACTTAGCATAGTGCATTCGAGATTCATCTGTGTTGCATCTACCAGTAGTTTGTTATTTTTTATTCCTAAGTAGTATTCCATTGTACCTCATTTGTTTATTCACTTTCAGATGAGGTCCATTTGGGTTGTTCTCAGTTTTTGGCAATTTCAAATTTAGCCACTGTAAACATATACATCCAGATTTTGTGTAAGCATAAGTTTTCATTTCACTTGGGTAAATACCTGGGAGACAGATTTCTAGGTTATATGTTGAGTGTATGTTTAACTTTTTAAGAACCTGCCAGACTGTTTCCAAAGTGGCTGTACCATTTTGCATTCCCACCAGCAGCATATGAAAGTTCCAGATGCTCTGCATTCTCACCAGCATCTGCTGTTTCAGTGTGTAGTTTTTGTTTGTTTTTGGTTTGAGGTTTTTGTTTTGTTCTGTTTTTAGCCATTTAAAGTATGATGGTATCTCTTTTGGTTTTATGTTTCCCTGATAACTAATGTTGGATATCTTTTCATATACTTATTGTTAGAAGTTTAGGTTGTTTTAATGTTTTGTTTTCATGTAAAATGATTATAATATTTATTCATGTACACAAGTTTTTGTCAATTTTAATAATTTCCCTAAGATGGATTTCTAGAATTAGAAATATAGGATGCAGAGATGAACTTTTTAGGAAAATCATGATATTTCCAGATTGCTATTGAGAAAGATTTTGCCAATTTATGGTTTAATAAAGTGTCCTTTTCATTCCAGGCTCTGGTTTTGTATGGGTATAGTTGTTGCCAATGTGATAGACTAAACATCTTTTTTCTTTTAGTTAACATTGTTTATATCTAGAACAAAAACTCAAAAATATTACCCTTTTTTTGCAGACAATATTCCTCTTTTTAAAGTAATTTGTATGTGCTCATAGGTACTTTCATTAGTCTTTATGTGTCAGTACAGGTTGTATTATGGGTATCATCTCTAATTTTTTCACTTATTCTTTTTCTTTGGTGTTCAGGGTCTTGCTGATCAGAAATTTTTAAAAGGTTGACATGATGTTTCATATTTGATGGTTCTCAGAAGGTTTTGATTTTTGTTTTTTGTATTTATTGGTTTTTGTTGTTGTGGGTATATTACCAAAGAGAAAGTATCGTGACCGTTAGTTTCTTTTAAATATTTTTCTTAAAAAATAAAAAATAAAAAAATTTTTCCTGTGATTAGAGTAAAAAGTATAAAACTTCTCTGGATGTTAAATATCAAAACAAACTCTAGAACCCATGTTGGAGTAGTGTTGTCTTTATATATATATATACACATTCAAAATTTTTATTACAAAAAAATAACAAAAATGTTCAGAAAAGAGGTTTTTTTTAAAAAAGCTCGCAAGTACCATCATTTGAATACGATCCCTGTTGTCTTTTCAGTAATAACTCGAATTTGCGGTAAATAAAAGAAATAAAACTTTAGAGTTTTCACATTAAAGTTTTGATAGTATCTCTACTTGCTATATAACTGTATTTGGTGCTAAATTGAAAAGAATTGACTTTTTTCCAAGTGATTTTAATATAAACTTTTGAAATATAGTTGTCTCTTACTATCATTTATGTGCTTTCCTTAAAGGTGAAAGAAGAATTCGTGTTCATACTTTGTGTTTGCCAGTAGTTTCAACTCTGAATGAAGTCTTCCTTGGAGCTGATGTTCAAGCAATTTCAGGGTTATTGGCCAATATGGGTAAGAATCGTTATCACCTATTTGAAATATTTTGCAAGTAATAACATTAGAAAACTCCACACAGTTTTTTCTTTAAATAATTAACTTTAAGGGTTTCAGTGTTTTGGATCTCATGCATGCCTGCTAAGTAACTATTTGAATAAAGGATCTACTGCAGATAGCCTTTTTTTTAATATTTAAACAGCTTTATTGAGATATATATACCATATCACTTAACCCTTAAGTGTACAATTCTATTATTTTTAGTATATTTGTAGAGTTGTGTGGCCATCACCTCAATCTAATCTTAGGACATTTCTATCACCCCAAAAAGAACCTCATCCCCATTAACAGTTGACTGTCTACTTCTTCCTCCTTTCCTCTTTGGCCTTAGACAACTACTAAACTGCTTTCTGTATCATAATCTGCCTACTATGGACTTAAATAACCATCTTTATTTAATGTTTAATATTAGTGGTTAGTAGCTTTTTTTTATGAGCTCTGTAAGTTTGATTACAAAAGAGCTTGTACTCTAAAGATTATTAGACTTGGAGTTCTGGAATTTGGGATTGAAAACCAGTTTACTGTCACATGTAAGTTAGCAGCCTTTGCCAGATAACATGGGCTAACAGAAATCTTACTAATATCTTCATATCTTTATTTCCATATCAGATTTAGTTGCCTTCTTGATTTTTTTTTCTTTTTTTTCTTTTTGGTCCCTTTCTCAAATAGAGCTTAACATCATTTCGGTTCTCGCCCTTTTTATCCTTCAGGGAAGAGTGCTAGGGGGTCCATTTGCTTCAAACTCAAATTTATCTATAATTGGAATATTTATCCATTTTCTTGAATTTCTTACTGGGAATTTTTTCTTTAATGGAGCTTGGTAAAGGGTCCAACCCCATGTTAGTGTCATGTTGTTAAAAGTTAAAGATTGTAACTGAAGAAATTTGAGTTTCACTGCCTTTATTTTTTTTGTGGTTGAACTAATACTCTTGATAGCATATAATCATTATGGTTTTTATTATTATCAACAACTGTGTTTTCACAACAGTTTGCTTCACTGTTACTAAATTTGATTGATCTCAATATGCACATTTTTTCACATTTTATCAAAATCTTTAAAATCAGGAATTTCTTAAATTTATGAAGTCTTGAAGTTACTGTTGAGCAGGTAATAGTAGTCTTCATTCTTTCTTGCCTATGTACAAATTTGGTCATAACAGTTAATGACATTAATTCATCGAGTGTATTTTTGGTACTACATGAATTGAATTTAGTTGTAGTTTCAGAAGTTTTCAAAACAAGTAGTGTTTTTAGTATTAAAATTTTTCTAGTGTGCAGAATGCATATAAACAGAGTGGCATGATAGATGATGGAAATCATCTAAATCTCTAAGAACTCTTTTAATAAATACAAGATAAAAATTCTCTGTTAAGAAAGCATGTATGTTTAATTACAGTTTTTCTCAGTAGTATACAAAATAAAATGATGGATTAAAATTAATAACACTTCAGATTCTGTGAAATAGTTTTCCATTTTACACATAAGGAAACTGAGGCATATGAAGGTTAATTGCCAAATTGTCATACAGCTAGGAATTAGCAGAGCAGCATTTCAACAGAGATTGGTTTGATTCTCCAAAATATGTGCTTTTAACTGCTATGTTTGGCTCCTTGTGTACGTAATAAATTGGAGAGAGAACTTATATAATTAACGAACTTACTTTTTCTATTCTTAACGTTGGAGTAGTTGTGTCTAATTTTTCTTTTGTCTCTATCCCCACTTCTATTAGCTGTTGACAGGTCTGTGACTGCCAGTCTGAGTGATGCTCGGGACGCCCTAGTGAATGCCGTCATAGACTCTCTTTCAGCTTATCGTTCTTCAGTCCTAAGTAACCACCAGCCTGGACTCATGGTTCCTTTTTCTTTGCGGCTTTTTCCACTCTTTGTGTTAGCTCTCCTTAAACAGGTAAGAGAATCAAAACCAGAAACTAACAGTGAAGATGTCAAAAAGCCAAAATTTTTATCCTGTGAACTCCCCTAAACATCGTATATATAACTTTCTGCCAGCTAAATTTTCTGAGAGCAGGGACGGAAATTCTTAATGGAACTTTGGAAGGATTTGTAACTAAAAGTTACAAAATACTGATTTAAAGTATGTCCCTGGTTTGTAAGAGATGCTAAGTATTCACCGATATTTTCAAAGAGGCAAATGATAATCAGTTTTCTAGTTTTCTAAAACAAGAACTGTATATTTTGTTGCTGGACAAGAAGTCACACATGAGACTCTTCTTTTGGCCCTTTTCCTGTTCCCTGCAATATTTCAGCTACATTCTACTTCTTAATCTTAGATATGCCTTCTCATACCTGTCTGCCTGTTTCCATAGCCTACATTGCACCTTCCTATCCTTGTCTTTGAGCTCAAATGTTATCTCTCTGGCATTTGCCTTTCTTTCTATGGTCCTGTAGCTGTTTATGCATGTATTTATTTACACTTTTTCTTTTGATACCTTTTTGTCTCCTTTGCCTGCCCTTTGCCCCTACACCTGACTCTCCAAAAAAGAAAGAAAATTTTATTTTTCCAGTGTCCAAAATATAATGCCCAAGCTTGTAGACTCAGGATAACATTCCCTTATAACATTTTATTTAAAAGCTCATGTTAATAAATCACCTAGGGAATCATCCCAGATTCCAGAATTGATCAAGGACTGCTGGATCTTGTCAATTTGTATACTTTTCTGAAATCTGAGATCAACCCGTCTGGTGTATGTTGTCTCACCCGGTGAAAAGGGCAACCTGCTACACCCTATTAGTAATGGCTTTTGAATCTACTTCTAGTTTCTCCAACTCAAATTATATGATTCCATTTTTGAATATAGTATAAATTCACAGAGATTACATAAATATTTAAATTTTAACATTTAAAAATCTAAGTTCTTCCATCTTCAGGTGGAAAGACCATTGACATATCACATATTTAAGATTTAATTTTCCCTTACTAGGATTTTTGTCTTTTTCCTTCACTTCAGCACCAAGAACAGTTCCTACTACATAGTAGGCACTCAGTAAATATTTTCTGAGTGAAAAAATGGAACTTTTCTTTCATTTCCCACACTATTCTTTCTTCTTTTAGTGACTACCCACATACCAATTTAAAATATCTTAAGAGCCTTTTCTTTATAATCAATGCATTTGTTTTAAAGCATAATTTTATTACTGTCATCTCTCTGCCTCTTTCTGTTTTTTTCCATTAATAGGAATGCTTAAAACTTTACCTCAAAACTTCATTATTCTCCATGAAGCTAATATACCAGTTAAAACTCACAATTACTTATTAACTCTATTCTAAGTAGTTGTCCTCATTTATATTATTATTTTTCCTGGTTGACATGTAAGCTTTGTTCCGTTGTTTAATCTCTCTAAATGTGGGAGAAATAAGTATAGTTAACCGTTAACCACCATTAATCATTACTCAACATTTATAGAACATTTAGATCCTTGGTTCTTCATATGTGTATTTAGTTTGTCATCTGTGGTAATCTTTAGTCTTGTGATGATGTTTGTTTTTACATCACTATTACTGTATGGTAGATAGAGTGTTTAGATCTATTTTACTGATAAGGAAACAGACTTCAGAGAGATCAAATGACTTTGCCATGGTTAGGTAGTTAATTTCTCAAGACTTTTATGGGGAAATATGGCCGCAATTTAATAGATGTGTATGACTTCTTAAAAGATACTTTTCAAAGAATAACAGTAAATTTGCTAATTCTGTCAGAAGATGTTCTTTTAACAACTGATATTTGCAAAGTTTTATATGTATTTGTTAAATATCTTTTATTTTTGGATGGAAGATATTTTGTTTGTTTATTTACAGAAATCATTCCAGACTGGGACAAATGCAAGTCTAGATGAACGCATTTTTGCTATGTGTCAAGTGAAAAACCAGCCCTTGATTTACCTTATGCTCACAACTCATCCCAGTTTGTATAGAATTGACAATCTCTCAGATGAGGTAAAATTGCTTCTTTTTTTTAGTATTTTTTACTTGAAGATTTGTAAGCTTAATTATATTGAATCCATTGTAGAAACAAGGAAAGATTTGTGTTTTAAAACTTTTTATTTATTGCTTTGCTAGTTCTGTGGGAAAAAAGTTTTGATTTTGGGAAGCTCCTTAAAATAGTACCTTTATTTAAGTTCCCTAAGACATATCTATAGAGTAGATCTAAGTAAATGAAGAGATTATCAGGTTGACCAGAACAACCTATGATTTATTTGTTTAAATAAATTGATCTGAAAGGAGTATCCTACGAGTGAAATTACATGAAACACCACAGGTCAATGTTTAGTGTAATAGTGTTCTTGAATTAAAGAAAGTATATTTATCTAAGTTGTAACATTATTTGCCTTTGGTAGGAAATTTACCTGAATTAAAGTCCCAAGCACGAAAGTGTGAAATCATAATCTTTCTTTCTAGAATTGTGATCAAGTTAGGATATATATGATGGAAGTAATATTTTGGTTAAAAACCTTTCAGAGTTTAAAGAATTTAAGATGTCTTACATATACAAAGGAGAGATTGCCTATGAAATTTGAGGTAAAAATTTTGCAAATGAAAACTGTTAAGAACATTATTAGTTCCTATGACAGAAATAATAACTCAAGATTAATTCTGTGTTTGAGAAGTTCAACTAATTGGGCCTACCTTGTCCTCACATTAAAAAATGGCAAATTAACATAAAAATATAAATGTAATATATTTTATGTTTATAATATGAAAACCACCAGAAAGAAGAAAAAGAAATCATTCATATTTACACCCAAAGACAAGTACTAATAGCATATCAGTTTGTATTTATCAGGATTCTTGGTTGCAAATAAGCTTAGGAAAGAAAGGGAGGGGACTCAAGAACAAACCACAGAAAAGGCTAGGATAGAGCTAGACTCAGATGTAGCTCAGATTCCGACTGACTTTGCATTGCCTCATTCTTTCAGTCTTCTCTGTAAGACTAGCCACTGATAGCTTCCCTTCTTTACTACCAGAGAAAGATGAGTTTTCTTAGTTCACAATTATAATCAATTTCTGGCCTTAATAAATAAATGTGAAATTGGAGAGAGCTATTCAAATCTCATTTGAATAGGCTTTTATTCCTCTCTCAGAATGTGCACATGAGTCAAGCCATGCATTCAGCCATTATTATCAACTATAATTAAATTGCATACTTTATTTGGATCTCACTGTCATTTATCTAAGATACATGGATATTGATTGCATTTATTGTATTAATTTTTAAAATAATAGAAGTTAATTTGGCTTTATTGAGATTCACAGTAGCTTTGTTTAGATAAATGATGTTTTTTCATTTTTATATTTAAATATGAATAATTATGTAAAAAAGTTTTGATTGATTGTGACTCTATATGACCTGTATCTAAAAGCTTTAATCTTCTGTTTAATTCCTCAGGGAGCTCTCAACATCAATGATCGCACCATACCTCAGCCACCTATTCTTCAGCTTTCAGTGGAGAAGCTGAGCAGGGATGGAGCTTTTCTCATGGATGCAGGCTCTGTGAGTAGTCTGATCCAATCCTTCTCTCTGCAGACTACTGTACCTTCATTCCTCTTAGTACCTTTCTTCCCGAACAGATTATTTGTTATTTAATTTATATATTTTTGTATTAGCCACCTTCTCCTTCCATAGCTGCCTTTTAAACCAAGCATAAAACATCTCATTTTGGTAAAAAGTAGTTATTGTTAGTTCAGTTGAAGGCTCTACAGTCTCACTAAACTTACTCAGCATTTTGATTTTTTAAAACACCCTCAGTGGTAAAGGTGAGTCATTAGCTCACTCTTATGCTACAGTTCAAAATAATTTTCTTCCTGTCCTCCAGGTACTGATGCTTTGGGTTGGAAAAAATTGTGGACAGAATTTTCTTAGCCAAGTTCTAGGAGTTCAAAACTATGCATCAATTCCACAGACTATGGTAAGACTGTATTATTATAGTGATTGTAGTAGACTTAAAGGGCATTTCAAATTTGGCAAAAACATGAATAGCCCATTTTGAAATCATAGCATAATACTAAAAGTTTTGCCAAAAAAAGCGTTCCCATAGATTGTTTCTCTTTCAATTGAAAATAACGCATTTTATGTTTTAAAAGCATATTGTACGTTTTCTTTTGCATCATGGATTACTCTTTTATTAATATTTTTTTATTTTTTAATTATAGTTGACATACAATATTATATTATTTCAGGTGTCCAACATTGTGATTATTTATATAACTTAAGAAGTGATCACCCTGATGACTTATCTGTTCTTTTGTGTCTGTGACAGTACACTATTTTACAGAGGAAATAATGCATTTAGTTGATGGCAAAAAAAAATTATAATAAGTTGCTCCAACTGGCATTAGGGTTATGGCTATTTTTGTTTTTGTGTTTTGGGCACATATTTTCATTGTTTTTTGGCAGGATCCTTTAACTGCTGTTGGATTAAGAACTAAGCTAATTGCCACACAAGCAAATGACTTGTGATCATAGTCAGTTGGATTAGTATTGATTATTGAAGAAAGTGATAATAGACTATCACGAGCTCTGTGACCTTGGACAAGTAATTAACAGCCTCATTTGTAAAATAAGAATGCTGTTGTGCATGGAGGAGCAACTGAATCCATGAGAAAGCTTTTGTTAAAAGTATATAGCATTTGGATAGTTTTGAATTTTAGAGTTAGAATTAATTACAACATGGCCTTTTGTAGTCCCTACTATCAGTTTGTCACCAACTTTGGAATATGTGTTTTATGTCAGCATTTTTCCCACATTTATGGGTTTAATTTCATTCATAGAAGCCATTAAGAGAATTTTATATTTAAAAGACATATATGTTGGGATTATAGCTAGGATTAGCACTAGCCTTCAGGCTTTGAGTAACACTGCTGGTTATTGAATGACTCAACATTTTAAGCAATGAAGAGATAAGAAATTGTCTATTTGTAACAACTGCCTGAATGAATCATTTAATTCTAGATGTCATAATAAAATGAAGAGAAGAGTTAGGATGTTAGATCAGGGCTCAGCAAACTATGTCCACGGGGCCCTGCCACCTGTTTTTGTGAATAAAGTTTTATTGGAACATATCCATGTCTATTCACTTATATATCTCTGGCTACCTTAGTAGAACACAGCAGAGTTGAGTAGTTGCAACAGAGACCAAATGACCTGCAAGCCTAAAGTATTTACTGTCTGGCCTTTTAAGAATTTTGCCCACCCCTTACTAGAAAATTGTGATATGCAGAATTTCAAGCTCCTCCCTATACTTCCTAAATCAAAATCTGCAGTTTAGCAAGATCCCCATGCGATTCATTTACAGTAGTCTCCCTTATCTATGGTTTCACTCTCTCTGGTTTCAGTTACCCACAGTCAACTGTGGTCTGAAAATACTTAAAAATCCAGAAATAAATAATTTATAAGTTTTAAATTATGTACTGTTTTTAGTAGTGTGATGAAATCCTGTGCCATCCCACTCCATTGCCTGGAATGTGAATCTTTTCTTTTCTAGTGTATCTCCATACTGTCATATGTCACCTGCCCATTAGTAGCTGTCACTTAGTAGCTGTCTCAGTTATCAAATAGTCTGTCAGGGTATCAGAGGGTTTGTGTTCAAGTAGCCCATTTTTTTCCTTAATGGCCCAAAACGGAAAGAGTAGTGATGCTGGCATCAGATATGCCAAAGAGAAGCCATGAAGTGCTTTCTTTAAGTGAAAAGGTATGTATGTATAGGAAACAAATATAGTATATATAGGGTTTGGTACTATCCATGGTTTTAGGCATTAACTGGGGATCTTGGACTGTATTTCCCATGGATAAGAGGGGGACTACTGTACATGACAAAGTTTGAGAATCATTATAGATGATACATTACCTATATGGGTAGAGTAAATTGGATGTTGCTGGTTTTTGTTTAATAGACAGACCTTCCAGAACTTGATACACCAGAATCTGCCAGAACAATAGCTTTCATCTCTTGGCTTAGAGAGCAGAGACCATTTTTCCCAATATTTTATGTAATAAGGTGAGTTGAATTTTTCATTTGCTAATAGTGAAACAATTTGGCCTTGCAAGGACCTGTTTTGAGTCAAAGATATGTGACCTGTTGCTTAAGCAAACCCTTTAGAAAAATATAGAAAAAAAGGAAAAATTTTAAACAATACTAAATTATGCTTTACATCCAGTTATTAGTAAAAAGTATGTCAAAAGACTTGTGACAAATCCACTGTTTATTTTACCATCACATTTTATCTAATGTATATAAATACGTTTTTTTATTCCTAAGGGATGAGAGTCCAATGAAAGCAAACTTCCTTCAAAACATGGTAGAAGACAGAACAGAATCTGCATTATCATATTATGAATTTCTTTTGCACATACAACAGCAAGTGAATAAATGAACAAATGAAGATATTTGACTTGGTTATTTCTAAGGAAAGTCACAATAATGCAGAACACCTGAGAATGTATCATACCTTCCTTTTCTATTAGGTTTGTGGACTGATGTGATGATTATATGTTCTCACTGTGATTTCAACAACCTATAGCAAATAAAGGACCACAGCAAAGAATCAAACATGCAACTCTGAAATACTGTATTTTTCAAATCAAAATATATCTACATATGATGGGATACCTTTTTTTCTTTGCCAATTATGTTTGAGTTCTGGATTGAAATAAGATGAGACAATATTGCAGAGGCAAAGTACATTTTGTAAAATAAAGACTTCTGTGTTCCAAATGTATATTTCTCATTTTTTCCTGAATTTTTGGCTGCTACATTTAAAACCTCACAAGACTAAGTGTTGCAGGGAAGTTACAAATCTATTGATAATGATCCTTCTAAAATAATAAAGTTACATAAGTATGTAGAAAAACTAGAATCCATCCCCCATATCTTTTTTTTTTCTTATTTAAGGAAGAAAAAGGATCATGTTAACTAAAACTAGAGTAAACAAACTAGCTTGAGAAGAATATGAGATAATATAGTCAAGCTGTAACATCTGTCAGTATTCTCTATACTTGAAGAACAAAGTCACCTTGATTTGAAGTGAAAACTAAGTAGTTTTCTGATTTGACTGCAAAAGACTTGAACACACTATCGCATTCTACAGTGAAAAGAATCTGAGTTGTCTTCATTAAAAATATTGGGACTGGCAATGATAATAGGGAGATGAAAAGCTAGTTGTCTTGATCCTTCAAGTGGGATTTTTTTGGTACATTTCTGCTCTGTGATATGTAATCAAAGTGTTATATTGGAGAAATGAAGATAAAGAAATTAAAGTTTTCTTAAATGCTGTCTCAAATGCATCAGTAACATTTTTCTAAGGATTTTAATAATTGAAAGCCGCTCATAAAATGTTTATTCTTGGGTCTTAAAACTTATTAAAGCATGAATGCTGCTGTTTGATTTGATGGATATTAAGATTACACAAATCCAGTATATTGAATTTATGAAAGAAACTTGATTTCTGAACATTCTCAAGAGACTCTGTTTTTGATTCAGCCAGAGAAATGTTATCGTCAAAACCATTAAGTGAATTTTGTTTACAAATAGATAAATTATACATCTGTATACATGAAGTGCTGTGATGGAATATCTTTAAAAGTTTGTCCCAGTTTTCACAGATGCATCTTGTCTTGTATGAACTTCTTAAAGATGTTCTTGTGTAATACTTGATGAAAAGATTATTTCTTTGCTTTAATGGGTTAGGAAAATGTGTTTACAATCTCGATCTCATATGATCATCATTGAAATAATAACTTTCAGGTTTACATCAATATGAGCTGACTTTAACTGAGTTGTTCTGGGATAGGGAAGAAGCAGATCCCACTAGAAGATACACTACTGCTTGTCAGCTGGATCAGAATAATTGTTTGTGTTTTATAAAGATATCATCTCCCTTAAGCAGTGTTAAGGTTTATTTTCAGTATGCAAGTGGTATATTGAACTGGAAATATTCTTGAAAGCTGCTTCATTTATTAGGAAGCAATTTTCAAAGTATGGCTAATTTGTATTTTCCCCTCTTTTAAAGAAACAGTCATTATTATGCACTGATGTTTCCTAAAATAACTAAAATTCTCTTCTTAATGTGAATTTTAAAAGTTGATATTTGTAGGTCCTTTCTTAATGGTAGTAAAGAATCTTCCAGAGGGAAAAGTTTGTGCTTCTAGGGACAATAATCTTCCTTGTGCCTCACTTCATCCCTAAGTGGGTGTGACTCTTGTTATTACTACATGCTTTGTTAAACTATTTCACAAATTTACTTTTAAAATTTTACTTTAAAAGATTATTTTAGATATTGTGTAACATGTGCAATCCAGAATTATTTTATAATAGCCAGGTCATAAAAGAAAAATAACTTTAAGATTCACAATATTTGTTCTCTGGATAATGAGGGAATGAATGAACCTTGTGGAGATATCGATATTAAGCAATTATTTTTTGCAATATTGAACGTGTTTTTTTAGTTCGATTTTTTTTTTTTTTTTGCAGTAGGGCACTACCTGCTATCTCATCTTTATTACTTTTTTATGTAAAGCAACTAATATTTACACTGTTATTTTTTTTTATTGTAGTTGTAAATTATGAAAGATCCTTGAATTTTCTACAGATCTACAAATACTAAAGTAACAGACAAGGGCAATCTTGGTATTTAAATCTGAGCATGGCAGTTCTACCATAAAAAGTACTCTATTTTTCTAATTTCTAGGATTTTTAAAATAACATTTCTGTAAGTCCGACATATTAATATTCACTCAAGTTCTACCATTGATTTTAGTTTGCATATATTTTGTTTTAATTTAATGTATTGAGTCTAATAGACTGTTTTACAATAATTAGAATAAAAGAGTTATTTCTTCTAATCAAAGATGCATAACAGCTATTATCTAGGGGACCATCAAATGTGATTTCAAGATTTTGTTAACTATTACAAATATAATCCTTATATGGAAATTTTAATTTTGTAAAGTAGTGTATAATATTATAACATTAAATTCTTGTTCTCAAATTCAAATATGTATTGATCTTCAACGTGCTGTTAAATCTTGCTACTCTGAAATGTTAGAGACAAGATTTGTCTTCCTTTCTACAGTTTGTAATTTTCACTGTTTTATTCCTGTAAAAGAAAAATCATTTGTAACCCATGAAAAATAATTGTTTCAACTGTGCTAACTTATCAGTTTGGCTATTCAATAAAGTTAATTGAAAGAACATATAGTGACTAGTTATTTAAAGTGATAAGAATAACTTGTGAGTAGGGTGCATCCAGGTTGTCAGTGATAAACTATTGCCGAAGATGTTTTAAATCTAAGTCTGTGTCTAAGAGTTTAGAAACCGAATTCTTGATGCTCACTCCTTAAGGCTAGCTGGTTTTAAAATTCCAGATGAAAAGTTTTTTGTTCTAAATATGTTTAACATACTACTTGTCTTCTGGACCCTTTTGTTATTGGTAAAATGTGTACTGTCAGTCTAATTGTTTATTTGAAAATAATTTCTCTTTTAAGATTTTTCTTTCATCCTTATTCTATAGTTTTACTACTCTGAGTTTATTGTTAATCCTGCTCGTTTTTCAGAGCACTGTTTAATCCAAAAATCCTTGTCCATCTTCAACTGTGGAAAATTCTCAGCTACTTTATATGTATTTTTTTAAAATTTTTTAAAGTTTAAGTGTAAGTGACATACAAAGCTCTTTAAATATTTGCTTCTCTTTCATTCGCTCTATTTTTTTACCTTTGGAATTCTTACAAAATGTACGGTTTCACTGATTTGTGACTATGTCCAGATTTGAGTTTAATCTTACCTATTGAATTTTATACTTATCTATCGCATAACTACATTTTTCAATTCCAAGATTGATTTTTATATCCATCTGTTTATTTCTGCCATTTTTGTTCAATAATGTATTAAAACGTCTACAAAATTATTTCCAGAATGAATTCCAATTTTTAATTTGGCTATATTTAAATGTATATCTTCACATTTGTTAGAATTTGGGTTTGTAGGCTCATTTGAGAGGGAAGGTTTTCATTTTTGTTTTAGCTCATCTCACTCTGTCAGTACTTTCCCTCTCCCTATCTATGGGTTTTTTAGCTGCACTTCTTGGCCCCTTCCCCAAAACTAGCACTTAATGGTGGTGTTTTAGAGCCCCTGTCTTGCAATGATTTGGGGATATCACCATTTCAGTCACCACCAGTGGGGAAGTCTAGTTGTTTGCCCTCTCTTCTGCCTCCTTACAAAGTTGAAGTCCAAGGCTATGTAAGTCAATAGCAAATGATTTTTAAATATTTTTGGAGGGAGGGCAGATAAGTAGTGAGTTTGGCCTATTTGTCCCTGTGTCATATGGAGCACTTTGAGTGCCACTTACGCATAGAATGTGCTACCATTGCCTGCTTCTGGACCTACAGCCCAATAGGCACCAAACTTCAGCTCCACAATACTTTGTGTTTCCAATACTTTGGTCTGCTGAGATGTTTCTCTTGTTTTTGAGTCCCATCAGTTTTTCTCCTTTAACTGTTAACTGTTATTGCTGTGTGGAGTGGAGAGGGGCCCAAGTGTGAATTTACTGCCTAAATTTAATCCCAGAAACTGAATTCTAGTTTTATCTCCTGTCACTCAATCTGTTCAGCTTTGTACCTGCAGTTTATTAATAAAGTATTAATATTAGCCTACTTAATGCTAGGATCTAATAAAAATTATATATAAAACTCATTGAAAATGCCAAGTTTGAACACTTCTTCTAAAAGAGAAATTTCTGCAACTATTCAGGTAACTTTAACCTAGTGCTCTCATTGCTAGGTTTGGGGAAAAGTGGTAAAAAAAAAAGGATGGGTTTGCCGTTACAAAGTCTATAGTGAGGGAGATAGAAATTAATACAAGAATTGTAAGTATGCATATAATTTATCAAAGAATCACATGCACCATTGAGAAATACTAGGACATTCAATTAATAAACTACAAGAACCCCACAGGGAAATGGTTTCTCAGAAATAAGTGTGTAATATGAAATCTTGACACTTTTCTTACTTGACTAAATGAGCCATCATACATCAACACACCTATCTGAAGAACCCAAATTTTCATTTGGCTTGTATAGACTCAAATAAATAAGATTTTGTTTATCCTTAAACTTATTTGATCTGAACTCATCAGGATTGTATCTCATCAAGTTCTGCACATTTGTTACTACTTAGCAATGATTCGAACTGTAGAATTTTTAAAAAGACACTATGGTCCTCAGAGATGTAGATCTCTACACATATGCAGGAGAATATCTAATAATGCTTTAAAATTGTTAACTATGGTATGTCCCTGGGATTTAGCTTTCATCCAATCAAGGGGGAAATTTCAGTGTTTATACTTGAGTTCCTTATGCTGTTGAATTCAAAAGATAAGTTGTCTTTTTGTATACTTTCTTCCTCAAACTATCTAGGACAGGATTGATGATTAACAGTTAAATATGGTATTTTATAACCTTCTGAGAGGGGTTTCACGTGTCTCCTGATTTTGAGCGTGATTATGTAGCCGGCTTCATTGCAGGGGGCGCACTAGGGGGCTTCAACCTCTGAGTTGACGGGAGATTCGATTCCTTCATTCATTTACTCATTTTCTTAGTCATTACTGAGTCCCACCGCTGCATTTGCAGTTCCTCGACACTTTGTTTTTGTGGGCTCCTTCCTCCGTAAAAGCTAATTTAGAATTATATATTATGACTGCGTTGATATATAGATGCCTATAATCCAGCCTGGATTCATTATTATATATTAATTACTATTACATATTTTCCCACAATTTTAAAAGAGGTTAAAAACATTTTCTTGGTTTCCTAAGACTATCGTGGACCCTCAACACTGCCTAATGGATAAGTCGGCCCTGCTGAGCATTCACACTGTTCTAGGAGTTGCAGCCTTGAACAAAATACATTGCTTGTCTTTATGGAGCTTGCATTCCAGCGAGAAATAGACACTAAACAAAATAAGTATGTTTAGCTTGCGAGTAGGTTAAGGAGAAAAATAAGGCAGATGAAGAGAATAGGTATTAGACTTACTGGGGTGATCACTTCATAAGTTGTATAAATGTCTACTACGTTGTACACCTGAAACGGATCTAAGATTGTATGTGAACTGTAATTGAAATTTTAAAATTATTTTTAAAAAAGAGAAGAGGGAGTGTAGAGAGGGTGTGGTGACAATTTAAATAGAATGAACTGGGAAAGTTTCCCTGGCAAAGTCTTGAACAAAGACGTAAGGAAAGCCCGGAACAACCAACCAGGCCTGTTTGGGAGACGAGCGGTTGAGGATGAGGAATCAGCACCAAGAAGAGATCCCAAACGCCACGCTTCCTAAAGCGTCGCTTCTGGAGTTACGTAATTACCGAGGCCTAGAAGCGAGACCACAGAAGGTCAATGGAAACAAGTACCTGCCGTTGCAACCGCCATTTTGCTTTCTGGCACCAATCTGAGATGAGTGTACTCCTCGCTCTCATCTCTTTTCTGTTGGTCAGGCTAGGTGCCGACTTTCTTCACTTCCGAATGGGCAGTAGCGGGGCCTGGTGGAGGCGGGAGAGGAGCGGCCCGTGGGGGAGAAAATGGGAGTATCCCGCTCTGCCCTCATTCAAGATGGCGGCGCAAGCCTCCGCTCGCTCCCATCAGGTGGCGCGCATGTTTAGTCCGCAGTCTCCAGCCCGCGAGGCGGGTCTACGGTGGGAGGAGGACGCGCACCGTGCGGCCGGGCCTGAAGTCATCGGCTCGGCCGCTGCAGCCACCCGCACAACCACCGCCACTCCCTGATTATGGAAGGGAAGATGGAGCTGGTAACTGTCGCTCCTGACAGCGGGGACCAGCCGGGGGCCCCAGTCGGCTCAGGCCTGTCGGCTTCCCAGCGTCGGGCCGAGCTGCGGCGGAGAAAGCTGCTCATGAACTCGGAACAGCGCATCAACCGAATCATGGGCTTTCACAGGCCCGGCAGCGGCGCGGGTGAGGACCTCCGTTTCCCATCAGTGTCCCCTCCACCTCTTTCAGTCTTCAGGATCATTCTTTCCCTCCGCCCCGCTTATCTTTTTGACCAAGTCCTGCTTTCTGACCCCACGGCCCCATCTGTCCCCGCTCCTTAGGTTATGTCCTAAGTTCTCTCTCAAGCCCTGGACATTTCTAGTCGCTCTCCTCAATTTTCCGGAGGCTTCGCCCAGAGGTGGTCCCACCTCCGCCTCGGGCTGCGCAGACCTTGCTTCAGAGTCCCTCTGCCTTCGTGCCCTTTGCCTAGTTTACTAAGACGACCCCGTCTTGCTTCCCCACCCCTTCGCCTCTTGAAGGGCGCACATGCTATAACCAGGTCGACTTCTCTCACTATTGTGCATCTCAGGAAGATCGCTTTCCTTTCTTTCTGTTCCAGATGTTTTTCCTTCTAGTGCCTTCCCTAGTTTCTGCCTTTTTTGCCTTTTGCTATGACTCTGTCGGCCCACATGAGCTTGTCTTTACTCACCTGCCCCCAAGTCCTCCCTATATGGATCAGGGACTCTTACGGTCATATCCTAGTGTCTGTGTTCAGTGCCCTCTGCACTGTCATCTTCAGGCCTTCTGAAACAGGTGAAAAAAATTGGAGCGATCATTCTTTATAGACCCAACCAGTGGGACTTGCCCACTCGAGGTCTTCTCTCCTACTGTGCTGAGGTTGGTGTGATTGATGTCAGAAACTGCATTTAACCCTAATGAGAGTTCCTCATTTCTCCCCAATGGCATGTACAGTGAGTTCCTTTAAATTATTTTTCATGTGAATATTTATTGAACATGTAGAATGTGCTAATTTTCTCTTAAGTTTCCGTTGTTTTTTCTTTAGTAACTGGCCTTTAGTCACTGGTTACAAGCTCCTTAGATCCTTGTGACTTCTGTTTGGTGAAGATTTAGATATATGGTTCTGAACTTAAAGATAGTTAACAGGTTTGCAGCTGAAAACTACTAAAAGAGATGAGAATGCTGTTTCAGATTCTCCTAGAACCATAGTTAGAAGACATATTTCTTCTTTTAATGACTAATAGAATATTTATTCTTTTCCAAAGAAAATATTTACTTTTTCTTGAGGTACATTCCATATCTTGTTCTTTCGCTTTGAAAATTTTGTCAGTAAGGTTTTGTTTTGTTTTAAAGCAGAACTGCATCCTTAAACTGCTCAAGTCCCTACCCCTGACTACAGTAGAAGGATTATGTAAACAATAGCTGTAGGATATGCCACACCCTATGCTGATAGGAGTCTGGATTCAGAAATGTAACATTAAAATACAGATTTCAGAACATTTTAATAATTTTTTATTTTTAGCCAAATAAACTAGAGCAGGCAATGCAGTCATACTTCGGGGACATGTTTATCCATGAAAACTTGGTCTTTATAGCTTGCTCCATTCCTGACTCTTCTCTAGTTTGTCTACTAGTCTTCTATACCCCAAAGTTTAGACTATACCCCAAAGTTTAGATTATATCCTCTGCAGGAACGCTCTTTTTGGGTGATATATTTTGAGGGTGTAGAAGAAGGAACTAGTTTCTTTTATGCAGAATCAGTATTAATTTACATTCAGAGTTCTAGCTCAGTGGCATATTTTAAAATATTAATATGAAAAGTGTTTGCCAGTATGTAGTACATAAGGCTTCTGAATTTCTTTTTTCAGAAGAAGAAAGTGAAACAAAATCAAAACAGCAGGACAGTGATAAACTGAACTCTCTCACTATTCCTTCAGTTTCAAAGCGAATAGTGCTGGGTGATTCGGTCAGTACAGGAACAACTGACCAGCAGAGTGATGTGACCGAGGTAAAGGGGACTGAGCTGGGAGACAAACTGGACTCTTTCATTAAACCACCTGAGGGCAGTAATGACGCAAACCTTGAGCTCCGGCAGCGGAACAGAGGGAACCTGACAGCAGACACTGTCCAGAGGGGTTCTCGCCATGGCTTAGAACAGTACCTCTCCAGATTTGAAGAAGCAATGAAGCTAAGGAAACAGCTGATTAGTGAAAAACCCAATCAAGAGGATGGAAATACAACAGAAGAATTTGACTCTTTCCGAATATTTAGATTGGTGGGATGTGCTCTTCTTGCCTTTGGAGTCAGAGCTTTTGTTTGCAGATACTTGGTAAGAAACATAATGGAAAATGCAAATGAGTTATAATAATGAGTGTTTTTAATCCATAGAATTCATTGCCGATATTAACTTAATATTTACCAGATTCACGGGGCTATTTGGAGGTATATTATAAACTGCTATTTACCTTAGTTACAGAATGAGATGTTCTGTTTAAATACAGAGCCTAATAATAATTGCAAAACCCTTTCTACATGTAGGTACCAATTCTAAGTGATTTACATATATTGATTAATTTAACCTCATTCTTATACACTAGGCATCATTGGAATCTGTGTTTTATAGATGAGGCAGTCAAGACTCAGAGAAGTTAAATCATTTGCCCAAAGTCATACAGCTACTAAGTGACAGCTGAGATTAAACCCAGGCAATTTAATTCTAAAACCAAAGAGTAAAGTACCTACATACACTATATGTTAAATACGACTTTTAATAATTCTAAGCATTAAAATGCAGTTCCTGTGGTTTTGAACATGATATAATTTTTTATGGTTCAGAAGGCATTTCAACATTTTATAATGTAGTATTATCATAAAATGTAATCTGTTTTTGTTCTACCTTCATGTGCCAATGGCTATTCTTTGAAAGTTGGGTATTACTGGTCCTATTGTTTTCAGTATGTGGAGGAATGAAGAAAAGCAAAGCTATAGTTCAATGTCTTGCTCTTTGAGATATTTCCATTCAATAGACATTTTAAAAATACCTATCAAGTACTAGGAACATAAGTAAATTTTCTAGATAATTAAGATTTATATTATTACACAAAAAAGTTTTTAAAAATCTATTTTTATACAAATCTTTTCTTAAAGTGAATCTGTTGAACAAATTTGACTTTTTCCCCCCTGATGATAAATTCTCATTATAGCTTTCAGCATTTAGTGAGATGCATAGCTGCTTTTTTTCTCTTGTCTTAAAGGGCTTTATGCTTTCTTTCATGCTTTAAAGTTGTCCTATTTTTGTGCCTTGTTTTTGTGTGAGGTTTTTTTGGCTTTCTGGTTTTCTTTGCTGTCAGATTTTCAAATATTTTTCACTGCTTTCACTTGTTTCCATTTAAGTAATGTCTGCTCTTTCACTCTCTTCATAATATTTTTAATTTTAAATATAAATTAAGTATTATTTTGATCTTTTCTATTTTACTGTGTGAGAAGCAAGAAAACCAGGCTGTTTCATCTTTAGTAAGAATAGCTCGTCATTTGAGGGCTAGAGCTGTAGCTAGCTATATGAGTTAAGTTCTTGTCCCAAAGTCTGAGGAATGTATAGCATTTATTTTGAGTAGGCCTTTTATGTGTGCTTTCAAATTGTCAGTTAATTATCTCTAGATAAGAGAGATGTTACTATATGATATATTATACATGTATCACCATTGAATACTTTAAGTCTTTTAAAAGATAAGTTTTTATGAGAGAAGACATTTTTGGGGACATTAAAGAATGTGACTTGACTTGAGAAACATGCTTTATGTTAAGGAAATCAAATCCTTTTATTTTCTTTATTCTTCTGCAGAAACAAGACTGCTTTCAGCCACTAAAATTAAATATTTTATTGCAGTTCTTTTGCTTGGAATTTAAAGTTGATTTATTATGATTTGAATGATGATGTTGGAAATATATAATTGTATCTTCTATCTTCACAGTCCATATTCGCTCCATTTCTTACTTTACAACTTGCATACATGGGACTATACAAATATTTTCCCAAGGTAAATTACATTTTTTTCCCTAAATTATGGTGATGTATTTAGATTGATTAATGACTAAATAATCTTAAGAACTTGTAAAAACTTTCTCATACTTATGGTCTGAATCAATGCTACTCAAAGTATGATTGGCCACCATTGCTGATCTTCAAACTATTTGTTCTGGTTGTAATGATTTAAGTTCAGAAAGTGAGTAATTCGAAACTTTTATAGTAATTTGACATTGCCATAACATTTTCATTGTATTTTACAAGACTATTGGTTCATCACAGATTGGGGGAAAAACCTCATGACAAAGTTTGAATAGTACTTGTATAAAAATGTTCAATTTAACTGCTTAGTAAAAATTTAGCAATACATCTTGTTTATGTTAAAGGAAATTAATTTAGAAATGGGTTCAGTTATCTTACTGTGCTCCTTACTTAGTGGACACTTTATAACAATGCACTTTATCTTTAATGCTGAGGACCTGATATTTGCAAAAAATATTTGGCCAAAACGACAGAACAGAATCATGGAGAGTGTCAGTGTTTACGTGGTCTACTTGACTACAGCTACATACACAGTTTTTTGGGACTTGGCTTAGCTGACATAGAAGATAACTCTACATATGTAATTGAGTTTTATGTGAGTTTTTTTGCTGAGAAAGGGCAATTTGCTTAGTGATTTTTAATGCACTGATAGACCTCATGCTTGTTTTTAATAGATATGAAATGTTTATTTTTGAGGGGTCAAATATGTCAAATACACAAAGTAAAAGAGAGAAAAAAGAAATGTTATTTTATTTTTAATTTAAAAATTTCTTCGATAATACAGATGTGTATTTATTGACCCACCCCCAAAAGTATAATTTTAATAAAAGCATTTGTTTAGAAATTTACTCTTGAAACATTAATTGCAATAGTGAAAGTTTGGAAACAATCTAAATGTCTACTAATAAGTGACTAGTTATAGCATAACAATTCAGAATGATGACGCTGCTCTTGTACTGATAATGATAAGCTTGCCAAGAAATACTAAGAGAAAAAGTAAAAATGCAGAGTAGGGTCTATAGTATACTCTTTTTTTTGTTGTTGTTAAAAGGAGGAAAATAATATATATTTGATTTTGTTTATATATATATGTACACATATATATGTAAACTCTGGAAGAATATTATATGAAACTTATTAACTGGTTATTTGTGATAGGAGCGTATATGGGTTACTAGGTGAATGGAGGACAGAGAAAGAAGAGAGACTGCTGTATACTTTTCTCTCAACAAACCATTTTGTTTAAATAGTTTTTAAATCCAGAAAAGTTGAAAGAATTGTGCATTGAACACCCATTTATAATTAACCACCTCGATTCTATAATTAACATTTCATTATATTTATCATGTATCAAATCTTCTATCTCTTTTCAATACATTTTTCTCTTGATATAGACATCAAGATATACACTTTACCCCTACACATTTCAGCTTACATATCATTAACGACAATTCAATGTATGTGGACATAGGCTTTGATTTCTCTTGAGTAACCATAGCTTTTTATATTTAAAAAATTTTTGAACTGTGTGACTAGATTTGGTGACACCAAATCAATAAATGAAAATTCAGCCTTGAATGTCTTATAAGACTAGAAAAATTACATTAGGAAATAAATGTTCAGTGATATCTTCTTGCGTGTATGATTAAGTGTGATTGTTTTGCTTGGCAATTATGGCTCTACAGAATGTTCCTATGATTCTGGTACAAATTACACACTGTCCTCCAGTATACCTGTCACTCCTTTGACTTTTTTGTCATGAGACTTAAAGTAAGATTTCTCCTCTTCTACCCATCTAAATCTTGCTCATTCTCGAAGGCCTGTTTTTAATTCTACTTCCTCCTAAAATCCTTCCCTCTGCTTTATTTATACATAAAACCCTGGATTAAGTTTCATCTCCTTTGAGCCACTATGCCATGCATTATCCATGTCATTCATTTAGCAGTTATTTATGTCCTGTCTAGTAATGTTTTTTCTATGCTGTTGTATCTATCTTAGATTGTTGTTTATGTCTTGCCTCTAAGATAAGACATTTTTTAAAACTTTTGATAACAAGAATGGTATCTTTTTTTCCCTACTGCCTAGCAGTTTGCTTCTTGACATATTATATGCTCAGTAAATGTTTGTTAATATGTTATTGATTGATATTTTGAAACTTCAATAACAGTTTTTAAATAGCATGTATATTAGCAAAATATAGCAAAGTAGCAGCACCGATAACGTTTTTATAGGGCTTAAGACTTCTGAAAACTATAAGATTTATTTGTCTTTCTCTGTACAGGGTGAAAAGAAGATAAAGACAACAGTACTAACAGCTGCACTTCTATTATCTGGAATTCCTGCTGAAGTGATAAATCGATCAGTGGATACCTACAGCAAAATGGGCGAAGTTTTCACAGATCTCTGTGTCTACTTTTTCACTTTTATCTTTTGTCACGAACTGCTTAATTATTGGGGCTCTGAAGTACCATGAAGCCTGCAGAACTCAGAAGCAGAAGCTTACAAAAAACAATTTCTCTTCTGTATTGCAATGTCTCTAAAGAAGGCAACTCAGTTTACACCTTTATATAATTCTTTTACTTTATAGGGTTTGTAAAACTACTTAATTAGGGATAGAATGGCAGGTTCCCTGATTTAAAAGGGTTGAGTTTGTATTAATACTGATGTGAAGACTAGAGTCACAGTGTCATTAACTGATTTTTCTTATTTAACTAGAATTCCTAGTCTGTACCTTTCCTTAACTTCTCAAATTTGTAATTCTTCTTTTGGGGACTGAGCTAGTGCTTTTAGAGGAGCAGATAAACATGTTCCTAGCCAGCCCCCTGCGTTTGGGGACTGCATCTTGTATTTGTGTTGTTCTGTCCTGAGAAATGGAGCCATTTTAAAAATAAAACGAAAGAAACTGAATTGTCTAATGTTAAGTCTGCACATTTTAACTTATAACGGCTGAATAAGGTAGCTAAATTTATCTTTTATTATTGAGTCAGCATCTTAATTTTTACTCCAGTGCAAATATTTTAGTGAAAGAAAGGATTAAGGTTCATACATGTGAAATTAGAGGGTATTTGTGAGATCTTTATTTATTTTAATTTTTATTTATGAAAATTTTTTTATTACCAATCTCGGAGTTGGAAATTTTCACTTTTGAGTTTTCAATTTTTAGAAGTATTTTTTTTATGCAAACTAGACTAGAATGCTTAGATATATAAAAGGAGTATTTGAAGAATTGACTGAGGTATGCAGCCCAATGGCATAAATATCCTTTTAACTAACTTGGTAACACTATCATATTTTGAAGGTTTGTCTTCTTAAAAGAATAGAAAACAAGTATTTTTTCTCTTGGTATTCCATTTCCTTACAGATTTTTGTATGGTCTATTTGATTAGTCCTTGTGGTATTAAAAACATATATACTTTTTTTTGATTACTCACAAAGTCTTGATTTTTGTCATTTTATTTGAACCAGAATAATGGAGAGTAAGTATAATAATTTAAGTCTAGTTCTCTGACTTAGGATAGGATTATAAGCACACATTTTTCCTGATTCCATAGCATCTAGAATATTGGAAAGCATTTTTGGATTTGTTACTTTCCCCCAACCTCTGAGAAGATACTAAAAAAAAAAAATTAGCCAGTTGACACATACAGAGTTTTAGTAATTGGAGATCATTATCAAATTTATTTCAAAGAGAAGAGTTGTAAGATATCTTTGTTAATCGGTGCCACTTGAAATGTGTTGAGTAATATCAAACAGAAATGGAAGTTTCTTAGTGTTTGGAATAATTAAAAAGAATTTTTTATTTGGAAATTTCAGGGACTTGAAATATACATGGATTAAAACTAGATCGACAAGGATGCTTATTGAGAAGTGACATCTTCTATTAGGTTTTTAATCTGACTAGTTGTATACAAGTTGGTGCTAAAAACAGTAAGGGGGTTATGAGATACTCAGAACTGGGTTAAGTAGTTAGAATCAAAATCTGCTTTGGAAGCCAGGACTGTTTGCTAAAAGTGACGTATTGGAGACATAGTGGACTATAATTACGGGCATACCTCGAGATACTGTGTGTTCAGTTCCAAACCACTACAATATAGTGAATATCCAGAAAGCAAGTCACACGAATTTTTTGGTTTCCCAGTCCACATAGAAGTTGTATTTACATTATGCTTTAGTTCATTAAGTGTGCAATAGCATTATGTCTAAAAAAATGTACATACCTTAATTAAAAAATATAGCTAAAAAAATGCAGACCATCATCTGAGCCTGTTGGGAAAATGGTGCCAATAGACTTGCTTGACACAGGGTTGTCACAAACCTTCAATTTGCAAAAACCACAGTATCTGTGAAGCTTCGTGGAGCAAAGCACAATGAAACAAGGTATGCCTGTACTTCTTTCCCTTGTGCTAATAGACAAAAGTTGCTTCTTTGGGGAGTTTGGGAGTGCTGTGAACTTACCATACATATATTGTGGGCATTAAAAAGCCAGTCTGAATTGTCACTTTAATGTGTTTTTTTAAAGGAGAGTTAGAAACAATATCTTGAAAAGAGCTCTGGCCAGGGTATCATGCCTAGGTTCTGGTTCCAGCTTAGATTCCAAAAAGATTAGTGATCTAAGATTAAATTTGTTTTACAAGTCTCAGTTTTACACTTCAAAATCAAGATTTAAAAAATCTGTTTCAGCTCTAACCAATGTCTGCATGGCCTCTTCCAGTTCCATGGCTTCAAATACCACATATGATTATATTCTATAAAATGCTATGACCCTTATCTCTCCAACCTCTACTTCTCCCTTGAACTCCAGACTCATATATCCCCTCATGTAGCCGTTACCTCCTTCTGGATATCTAGTAGGCATTTCAAACATTATATCACAAAAACAAATTTACTGATTTTCTCTTGTTCCCCTCCAATTCTGTGGCTCTCACGCATTTCTCATCTCCACAAATTTAGCACAATCCATAGTAGTTGTGTTCAAAACCAGGGAGTCATCTTTATTTCTCCCTTTCCCTTAGAATTCACATCCAATTTACCAACTAGTGTTTAGAGAGATGCCTCTGGAATATACATAGAATCTGACCACCTCTAGGTATCTCCACTGTTTGTCACTAGTGGTTTTCTATATGTTTTAGACAAACCCACATGCCTTACCTTTAGCTCACAAACAATTTACGGTAGCTCTGAAATCTGCCGCTCACTGGTGTCCATTCAGTCATATATTGGCTCAGGCCTTCTTTATCCTGGGCATGGACTGCACTGCTTTCATGGGTGGGCAGTAAGCCATAGGGGAAGGGCAGAAGCTCATCTTGGAGTCTTTAACTCTTTGGTTCATTTTTCTAAAAATCAGATGTTTTCAGGTAAAATTTATATACAGCGAAATGCACCCATTTAAAGTGAGTTCAGTGAATTTTGACAAATGTATACAATGACCGTCAACCATCAAGAACTTTTCTATCGGGTGTAAGAAAGTAAAATTTTAGCACTTAGGTATGTAGAGTAAATGAGAGCCTTTCCCTAAGTCCATTACAGCTTTCTGCTAGAACTCAACATTTCCATATGCGTCCCACTAGGTGAGTCGTTCTCAACCTTGACTGTATTTCAGAATCACCTGGAGAGTTTGAAAATGTCCAATGCACAGGAAGCATCCTAGAGCAGTTAAATCAGAATATTGGGTTGGAGCACGTGTCCGTATTTTTTTCCCCCAAGCTTCCAAGCGCAGGCAATGTTGAGAACCATTATAATCTTGCGAATGTATTTTTAGTTCTTCGTCCTCTTCTCTACCCAGTTAACTCTTACTCAGTCTTCGAATTTCCTCTGAAAGGTTACTCAGGGAACTCTTTCTGCACCCCTTACAGTGGAATCTCTTGTTATATTACATTTGCTTGTGTTTTTGTAATGTCTATGTCCTCCACTAGATGGTAAGCTCGCCGGAATTTAGCACACGCTAGACAAATAATGTATATAAATGAATTAATGCATAAATGAATGAGAGCGAATAGAGATGTTTGTAGCATCACTTAGCGCAGGTTAAGGCAGATGTCAGTATAGGTCCTGGGACAGCTCCAGGATACAATATGGCGCTTCGGTGACCCTTGCAGGAAAGACCCTCCTAGGGCCTGCAAGGGTGAGGCGCCCCGCTGCATCGCTCCAACGCGCGGGGCCTCGCTCGGCAGTGCAGAGAAGATCCCACTAAGGCTTTTTTTGGAGTGGGGAGGATGCGGGGGGCCGAGGCTGGCGCTGTGCAGCCTCCAGCCAAGAGGCGGCGCTGTGAGGAGGCGGCAGCTTCCGGCGCGCCTTTTCCGTCCTGCTGCCGGCGCCAGCACGTCCTGTTTTCGTTGGCCGCGCTCGGATGGCTGCTGCTGCTGTGTAGCTGCTGCCACGACTTAGTGCTGCTGCTCTCCTAGCGAGCGGAGGGCAGTGTGGCCTTCTCCTTTGTCCGGTTACCCTGCGCGTCGTCTCGAAGACCAGCGCTTTCCTGCGGCCGATAGCATGGGCCGGGAGTCACGGTGAGGCGGCGCGTTGAGCGGGCCAGCAGGCCAGCGGCTTCCTTGGAGGCGGGGAAGAGGCGGGAGTTGAGGTGGCCGCGGGACCAGGCCTGGCCGGGCCCCACGTGCAGCCAGCTCTGCCCGAATCCACTGAAAGGGTTGGGGGATCTTGGTTGAAGGAGTGGCTGTACTTGGGCAGACGACAGGCACAGGGTTCCCCCGCACTACTGTCCACCAGTTCGTGCCTCTGGAGTAATTGTAGATTGTGTTATCTTTTTAATATGTTGTTGGATTCGATATGTTTATCTTTATGTTTAGATTGAGTATAGACTATAATTTTCTTTTCTCATACTGCTCTAGTATAAAAGAGCACACCTACTTCTCATTCTCTTTCATCTGTTTCTCTACGGCACCACATGGCATATGTATATTTTTTTACTTGCTTGTTGTCTCTTCTTTTACAGAATGCCAGTTACTTGGGGCCCAAAGGCAGGAGTTTGGTCTGTTTTGTTTACTGACTTTGCTTCCCTTTCAAGACAGTTTCTCCCCCAGCCCCTCACATGTGCTGTAGTGGGAAGGTTCATGCTTTCCTCTAATTTATTTTGTCTGCTGAGGTTTTTTTGTTTTTTTCGGAAAAATGTAATTAAATAAATAAAATAAAGTAGAACCTGTTTGCTAAACTTAATCTTTAACTTAATATTCTAGCCACTATCGGAAACGATCAGCATCACGGGGACGCTCGGGAAGTCGATCTAGAAGTCGCTCACCCTCAGACAAAAGAAGTAAACGTGGAGATGACAGACGGTCTAGAAGCAGAGATAGAGATAGAAGAAGAGAGAGATCTCGTAGCAGGGATAAAAGAAGATCTCGATCAAGAGACAGGAAGCGTCTGAGGTAGGACATTAATTTCCAAATAAGCCATAATAAGTTGAGCCTTCTCAGCTAAATTGGGCTTCTTCAGAAGGGTGTTTTGGACTAGAATTTAGTGGCCCCTTTACAGACCTTCTGCTTTAGCATGTTTAATTAGGTCCAGAAGTGATTCGCCTAGAACAAAGATCCTCAAGCAGTATTTTAAGTTTGGAGACTTTAGGCTGTATTTTCTGTTTTCCAAAGAGAATCTTTGAAAGTCCCCTTGAGAAAGGTTTAAAAAAAGAAGCGAAAGGTATAGTAATATGCCATCAAGGGGTTCTATTCTAATTCTGTCTCAAGAAAGCTGACCACTGTGTTCAGAGCAGCCTAAAAGCCAACAGAAGGAAACAGGGCAGAGTACTCTCCAAGCCCTGCCTACTGTTTGAAACTATTTTAAATTTAAACCAAAGAACAGCCTAATTTTTATTTTACTTTTACTTGATTACGTAGACCTTGCACCAGCCAAGCAGCCATAATCTTTCTGGGGGTGAAAAACAGTCTTTAAATAAAAATAATTTTCACACACCCAAAAATTAAACAAATAAACAAAATTTTAAGTTACTTGTTAAAATAGGAAAGAAGACATGGTTTTACAGTTATTGTGAACTGATCACAGAAAGAACTTTAATTTTTTTTTTCCAAACGTTGGAAGGAGAGATTTGAAAGGTATTAGATAGTACTCAGGGAAAATATTGACCCTTGACAATGGATAGTGCCAGCTTACTCAATTTCATATTAAGTGGTCTCAGGAACAGTTTCATACAGTTCAGTTAAGTACTTTAACAAGGGAAATTGGTCATTTAAGATTTGGTCTTTCACTTTGTTGGTATGAAAGTAGACACAAGATTTTGGAACAAGAAGGATTTTGAGATTATCTCGTGAAGTCTCCATATTTTATAGATGAGGAAACTGAGACTCAGAGAGTTCATCTGCTCCATATCATATCACTAGTTAGTAGCAGCAGCAGACAGGTATTCTTGTCTCCTTATCTTCCTATCTGATTTTTCCACAGCCCCATTTTGTCCATCCTTATACTTAGGTTTAGGCTGTTTTTGAAATTTAGATGTTCTATTATAGGCCATAGATTTCAAATAGTTATTATTGTAGACTTGACATGATTTTCAATAAACATCATTTGAAATTAGTATCCTTATATTTTTTCATTGACCACTTGTAAGAATTGGCATTACTTGTTCCCTATTTAGCCAGTTTGATAGTTAATTGAAATCTCTTCCTTTAATAATGGTAAAAATTAAGAAGCTTCTTTCAAGATGGAACAGAACCGTAATCTGAAATAGTTCCACTTGATCATAGACTATATGAAAAGTGTCCCCTTTTCAGGCGTTCCAGAAGTAGAGAGAGAGACAGAAGTCGAGAGCGAAGAAGATCTCGAAGTCGAGACAGAAGGCGCTCGAGGAGTAGAAGCCGGGGCCGGCGATCCCGATCTTCCAGTCCTGGCAATAAAAGCAAGAAAGCCGAGAATAGGTAATGTTAACATTGCGCTGTATCTGTCATGCAGGTTGGGAACTGTCTTCCTTATTCTTTATTTAAAAAAAAAAAAAACCTTTAAAAATAATTACTGAGTTTGGCTCCTATCATGAATTGTTGGCTGAATTTTATTTTAATAGGTTTTAAAGCTTATAATTCAATCGGAAAGTACTAGATTCTGCACTCAATGCATTGTACCTTTATTTAATACCTACTATTGGTCAGAAATATGTTTCATAAACATTTCTGTAGGAACTATGTTTTTTCCTTTGAAATTATTTATTTAGTATTTCTGACATTGATTGGCAGATAACTTTAATTCATGGTATACATTCCTGCTATTCAGGATGAGTGGACTTTGCTTTTGTAAATGTACATGTTTCGATTTGAAATATTTATGTTAGACATAATCTGTTTACTCTTTATGGTTCTCTTGTCAGTGGTTTGTTCTTTGCCTGTTTTTAAAGTGGTGTCATAGGATGGTTGATATATGGTCATCGTATTAGTCATGAGTATTTTCCCCATGTTGTTTATTTTACTTTTTAAATTTTATTTTTATTTTACCAAGGTCAGTGTAATAATACCCATTGGGGTTATTTTAAGTTAAAAAATACGTAAATTCAGAAAAGTGAATAAAATATAAACATGCAGTTTATTAAATAATTATAAAGCAACATCCATGTAACCACCACCAAGGTCAAGAACATTGACATTACCCCCAGAAGCCCTCCACATTCCTTCTCTAACTCAGCTGTCTACTTCCCTGGATAAAATCACTCCTGACTTCTGTGCTGGTAATTTCTTTGTATGGCTGCATTTGTATCTGGAAAAAGAGTAGTTTAGACTTCTGTGTTTTTTAACTTTACATGAATGAGTCATGTATTTTGTGTCTTTACTCAACGTTGTTTGAAACTCATCTGCGTTGCTTATAGAAGTAGTACATTTTCATTGCTGAATACTATTATGTAGTATAAATGTACCATTATTTACCTATTCTACTGAGCTAGATGTTTAGGTGGTTTTAACTTTTGGGCTATTATGAACATTTTTGTGTGTATAATCCTAGTATACAAGTGCATGAATTTTCCTAGAGTCTATTATCTAGAAGTGAAATTACATGGTTGTAGAATAAACATAACTTTATTTTTACTAAGTAATCCCAGATACTTTCCAAAGAGTATGTACTAATTAAACTCCCACTAGCAGTATATGAAATTGCTCCATACCCTTGCCAGTATTTGGTATTGTCAGTCCTTTTAGTTTTTGTTAATTGAGTAGATAGATATCTAATACCAATATCATTGTGGTTTTAATTTGCATTTTCTTGATTGCTAATGAGATTGAACATCGTTTCATACGTTTATTGGTCATTCACATTTCCTCTTTTCTGAAGTACATGTACATCTTTTATTCATTTTCCTATTGTGTTGTTTCTCTCTTTAAAAATGGATTTATATTATCAAAGAAATCACTTTGTAAATTATATAAATGTCTAATCATTATGCTGTACACTTGAAACTAATATAATATTGAATGTCAAATGTAATTGAAAAAAATGAATTGATAGGATTTTGGTTTTGTTTTTAAATAATCCTGAATAGTTGTTTTTTGTCAGTTATATGAGTGGCAAATGTATTTTTTTACTCTAGTTTGTCTTTTCTCTCTGTAATGATACTTTTGACAGAGACTTAAGAAAGAAGAAAAATTTACTTTATGAATTGAGAGGAACATAGGTAATTAAACCTGACAAGAGCTGTTAGTAAAAAGAAAATTATAGTCTATATTCAATCTAAACATAAAGAGTAGCACACCAAATCCACCAATATTAAAAAAGATAACAATCATGAGCTAGTTGGATTTATTCCAGGAATGGAAAATTGATTTAACATTAGAAAATCAGTTTGTAATGCTCTATATTCATAAGATTAAAGGAGAAAAGTCATGCTTATTTAAGTAGAGTCAGGGAAGGTGTTTTATTAACTTCAACTTATATTCATGTTTAAAGGTCATTAACAGACATGGATAGAAAAGTGTTTGAAAAACTTGTAAAATTTGAAATGCAGAGGACAAACACTCTTGAAGAGCCAACAAGATACCAACAATTCTCATAAAGTTATAGAAATTAAGATAGTGTGGTTTTAGTGTGGGGGTAGACAAATGGATCAGAAGGAACAATATAGAGTTGAGAAACATCCACACATACATGGTTATTTGATAAATGACAGTGGTGACATAATTAGTGGGAAAAAGGTTTTTCAATAAATGGTGCTGTGGTCATTTGGTATCCTAGAATGATATAGGACTGCCTACCTCATTCTGTACACAGAAAGCATTTCCATGCAGATTAAAGACCAAATTAGATGGTAAAACTGTAAATTAGATGGTAAAATATTTTTGAAGTTTATACTAAAGAATGTCTTATTTATCTCTGGGTATTTTGACCAAATCTGAAAGGATTTCTAAGGTACTTTTAAAAGCACTGATCATAAAAAAAAAATTAACTAATTTGATAACATTAAAATTAAATTTTATTCATTTTAAGATACCATAGGTAGGGTCAAAATATAGACCTATTGGGATTTCAAATATTACATATATAAATTATAGAATATTAATGTCTTGCTGTATTTGTCCATTTGTTAAATTTTACCTCTCCTATTTAAATTTTATAATTTTTATATAATATGTCCAGTTTTTCTTATGTGAATTTACAATATTTAATAATATTTGCAATTAGTGTCAGGGCATTATTTTTTCATTATATTTCCAAAGTGTTTATTAATGGAATATAAAAATGCAGTTGACTCTTGAAAGTTTCTTTCTTACCTAAAAAGTAAAGTACAAGTCTTTTTAAAATGAATATTTCCAAACAAATAAATGATGTCTCTCTCTCTCTCTTTTTTGGTAGGTCTAGGTCCAAAGAGAAAACAGATAGTGGGGAAAGTTCTAAAGAGAAGAAAAAAGACAAAGATGACAAGGAGGATGAAAAAGAAAAAGATGCCGGAGTATGTTTACTAACATAAATAATCAAATAATTATATAATAGCAAACTTTTCTGCAATGACAAGTTCTTATTTGTTTTTTTAATGCTGTTTTATTTTGAATAAATAACATATAAAAGATAAACATAATAGTTGTACCCATGAGAAAATTTTTTTTCTGATAAAAGTTGCATATTTATACACATTATCTGTTTTTACTTAGAAAATATGATCATACCATATACACCATTCTGTACCTTGTTTTTGTTCATTTTTAAATTATAAATTATTTTATCAATATATAAAGTCTTAAGAATAATAAGCAGCCTTATACCCACCATCCAACTTAGAAGTAGAATACCTTGCTATTTTCATTTGTTATGTATTGGAGATCATTAAATAGCTGCATGCATAGATATGGTTGATTAATTTAAATACCTGCATAGACTTCTTTAGAAACAAGATAGGGAGAGATCACTTGATGGTTATTTAGGTTGTTTTCAATCTGCAGTTACAAACAATGGTGCATTAATCCTTGTACATATGCCTTTTGTGAATATAGAATAAGGTAAATTGGTATCAGTGAAATGGCTTTATCAGTGGGTATATATATTTAACAATTTGGTAAATAGTATCAAATTGCTTTCCAGAAAAGTTATATAATTTGACTTATGATATAGACATATGAAAATGTCTGTTTCCATGCTTCCTTGCCGACATGAGAATTTCAAAATTTAACTTTTACCAATATGTGAGTGAATAGTTTTAAATACTATGAACATAATATAAATTTATAATATATAATGTATTTTAAGTTTAATTACCTTCTGCACTTTTTTTGAATTGCCTACTCATACCTTGTTTTGTTATTTTGTGTTTCTTCTATGTTTTTAGTGTTCCTTTTTTTTTTTTTAAGGGAGCTGGGACCTGCTTGCTGAGCAGGATAGCTAAGAAAGATACAGCAGGAGCAGTCAGGGGGGATCTGGTTTCTGATCCAGTTTTTTTCTGTTGAATGACTGGGTGACCTCGAAAAAAGCACAAGTTTTCTGGGGCTTATCTTTACAGAGGATGGAATATTATAAATTATATTAAAAATAAGAATATAAATTCAAGAGCAAAGCTTTTTTGTTTAAGAAATTTATTTTTAAAATATAAGTATTATGTAACTGTATTATAAGATATTTGGAAAATCAGAAATAATTCTCTGTAATGCCAGGTGCCTGAAACACCATCACCATTACAATTTTGTAATATTCTCTTTGACTGTTTTTTACATATATATTTTCATACCTATCTATAATAGTAACATATATATAAAATTTTGACTTTTATAATGCTTAATCTTTAAGTTGCTGATTATGGCTATGAAAATGACTTGCTGTCCCCTCCTAAGAATATTATTAATAATCTTGATAAGGGCTTTAGAATGGCTCTTTCTAAGAACTTTAGACCTGAAGGCTACAGAAGACCATGATTAATCCTTAATCATGTTGAAAAAATGCTTTTTATTGAACCAGTCCTGGAGGAGTTCAGAGGATTTAAAGTTGAGAATAACTAATAAGTAGAGAACTTTGCCGATAATTCATTTAGTTTCTACTTTGAGGAAGAAATTGAATTCATGTGTATATATTGCTTGTAACTAAAAAGATTAATTTATGGTGTTTGAAGTACATCTGCTTTCTTAGTTAATGCTTTTTTGTGATTTCATTTTGCTGGTATATTCATGGATATATTTAAAAAAGACACACATCTTAATCTGGTCTTAATATAGGAGTTTGTATATACATCTATTTTTTTTCCTCTTTTATACATTGGAGAAATTACTTGGAATGTCACTTGGAGTGAAATTGTTAATCCTTGCTTTCCTCTCTTTCTTTCTTTTTTCCCCTCAAGAACTTTGACCAAAATAAGCTGGAAGAAGAAATGAGAAAGCGAAAAGAAAGAGTAGAAAAATGGCGAGAAGAGCAACGCAAAAAGGCCATGGAAAACATAGGGGAACTGAAAAAGGAAATTGAAGAAATGAAACAAGGGAAAAAATGGAGTTTAGAAGATGACGATGGTACATTCATTTGTTAGACTGATAGTCTATATAGCAATTTACGTAGAATATTCTAGAATCATGAGTAATATTTTATATTAGGATTTTTAAGGCCATTTTTTATTGTGGAAAAATATATATAACAGTGTTTACCATTTTAACCATTTTTAAGTGTACAATTCAGTGGCATTAAATACATTCTCAGTGTTGTGTGACCATTACCACTATCCATTGCCAGAACTTTTCTCATCATCCAAACAGGAACTCTGTACCTATTAAATAATTCCTAATCCTATGGCTGCCTCCCCACCTCATCCCTGGTTCTTCTGTTCTGCTTTCTGCCTCTGTGAATTTGCCTATCTAGGTAATTCATGAAAGTGGAACCATACAATATTTATTCTTTGTGTCTAGCTTATTTCACTTAGCATAATGTCTTCAGGGTTCATCCATGTTATAGCATGTATGAGAATTCCATTCCTTTTTATGGCTGAATAATAATCCATCGTATGTATATACCACATTTTGTTTGCCTGTTCATCTGTTAGATATATGGGTTGTTTACACCTTTTGGCTGTGAATAATATGGTGAATAATGCTGCTGTGAATATTGGTGTGCAAGTATCCGTTTGAGTCCCTGCATTCTGTTTTTTGGGGTATATGCTTAGAACTGGAATTGCTGGATTCATATGGTGGTTTTAAATGCCTCTTTAAATATTTATGTTAAATTTAAAATTGTAAATTAGTGTTCGGTAAGGATCATTAGTTTTACTTTAGAGAGGTGAGTTGGGTGCTTATGGCATAGTAAATAGCTTTTTGCTTTTTACTACAAATAAAATGTTAGTAATGAGAGTAAATTAAGGGCATGTTTTCAGGTCTTTCCTCTCATTTTTTAATGTCTTAACATTTCCCCTCCATAGCTGATTTTAACTTTTGAGGTTTTAGTAAGGAGGAAAAATGTGGAATTTTATAGGAAAAAGGAATTTTACTCCATTTTCTGAGAAAATTCCTATGAATTATTTTCTCTGAAAGTTCCACAGAGTAGTTCAAATAGATGAATGGATTGTATCTTTAAGTAGTGGTGATGTCTTGGTTACGTAGAAAAAGTTAGATTGTCTTGAATTAAGAAGGCGTTACTATTTTTTCTTTGATTTAAAGAAAGCTAATTGGAAGAAAAAGAAGCATATCAGTTAGTAGAAAGAAGTTCTGCTTTTAGTAGTGTAGTTGTAAGATTTAATACTGGACATCTATTTTTTTTTTAGGTATAATTAACCTTTTTGCTTCTTGTCAATTTAATAATTTATAATTTATTATAATTTGTTTCTTGTATCATTATTAAAAACTACATGCTTAATTTAAAAACTTCTAAATGTGAGTATTCGAACTGCAGTGTACCTTGGTTAATTGGAAAACAGGATATTTGGGTAGCGAGAAAAGGTTAGAATGGTAGGGTGTGGTTGGATTGTGAAGTATTTCCTTTTGAAATGTGAACAAAGAAGTGTTTTCTAAAATTTAAGATGATGAAGATGATCCTGCAGAAGCTGAAAAGGAAGGAAATGAAATGGAAGGTGAGGAGTTAGATCCATTAGATGCTTACATGGAAGAAGTGAAAGAGGAAGTAAAAAAGTTTAATATGAGAAGTGTAAAAGGTGGTGGAGGAAATGAAAAGGTATGGAATTTTCTTTTTAAAGATTTATGTTCCTACTTGAATAACTTGATTTCATTGTTACATTGACCAACTACTGACTTGCATGACTTTATATAATGTTTTTGTTTCCTCCCATATCCTAGAAATACCAGTACTTTTTCTAAGTACCATAGATGCTAGTGAATTTTAACTGTACGTGTTCTTATTTCAGAAGTCAGTCTCAGCATTATCATCTTTGTTCAGTACCTTTGCTTCTTGTTGCCTTCTCAGTAGGTCCTCTCCAGACTTCTTCAGCACTTTCATACTTCTATCCTCTGTATCCTAGTCTGTTTTTCATTTTAGTAGCATTTATTACATTTTGACAAATTATGGAATGTAATTTTTTTTTATCATGTTTATTGTTTGCCCCTTCTTCTAAAATAAAAGCTCCTCAAGAGCAGTGACTTTTACTGTTTTATTGATTTATCCTAAACTCCTAGAACAGAGTCTGGCTTGTCAAATGAGTGAAAAGTACCGTTTAGTAGTATTTTTAAATAAATTATATTACATAATATTATATAAAATTATATGTTGTACAATAAACTACATATTAATGTATTATAAAATAACATGAATATATTTTATTTTAACATTTAAACAAATTAAGACTACTTTTTGTGTGTTCATTAAGGTGCCGCTAACAACTTTTATTCGAATTATAAATTATGGCAGTTATCATTGTGTGTCAGCTGGCATGTAATTTGTATTTCAGCTTTGCAAAATATTTTATATTCCTTTTTTATTTCAGAAGTCCGGGCCAACGGTCACAAAAGTTGTCACTGTTGTGACAACCAAAAAAGCTGTTGTAGATTCTGATAAGAAGAAAGGTGAGCTGATGGAGAATGACCAGGATGCCATGGAGGTAATTCTTCAGTTTTGATTTTGTTCATGATACTACCCTAGAAGTATTTATTAGAAAGACTGATGGAAATGTGCTTTTCCTATATTCAAACTACTGTTGGAGAATTCTTGCTATTCTCAGTAGCATTGTAGCTGAATATCCAGTTGGTATAGCATTCTGACATCTTTGACCTTCTGTATGCCCACATTTTGATTCCCCCTTGCCCTTCATCAGCTCATCTCAACGCAAAATAAGGAAAGAGAGGAAGTCAAAATGAATTTTCTTTCTATTAACATGCACATAAAGATTTCTCTAGGGAGAAATATAGCAAAACTTCATTAAAGCCATATTAGAATTATTTTATTATTTTAGTTTTATATTGTTATAACTTTCTATAAGGGGAAAGAAAAAAGGAAAAAGTTGAAAAAGTCAGAAAGTAAAAAAATAAAAGCCAAAACATATTTTCTAGAAGAGGGTGATTTTAAAAACTAGGATTCCTTCATATAAAGAAAAAATAGTAATGCATTTAACTCTTTACTTTTTTTTTTTTTTCCCCCAAAATTGTAGTACTCTTCAGAGGAGGAAGAAGTTGATCTTCAGACAGCCCTTACAGGCTATCAAACCAAACAGAGAAAGCTTCTAGAACCAGTAGATCATGGAAAGATTGAATATGAACCATTCAGAAAAAACTTTTATGTTGAAGTTCCAGAGCTAGCAAAAATGTCTCAAGAGGGTAAAATGCTTTTATTCATTTACTGCTTATTGTGGGAACAGAAGGATTCACTTTTTTGTCCGGGAGGAATGTGAGTTGATACATGAGTAGAGAGAATTTGCTTGGCTTACCTGGAGAAGCGAGAGAGGGAACTAGAAGTTGAGAAGTCATTGTAGAAAGTGGGAAAATCATCTGCAAAGATTCAGAGCTGTGAGAAATCTATGTGTTTTTGGAAGTATAAAAAATGAACAAAATTAGTTTGGTTTATGTAGGTGAGATTTTTATGATTGAAAATACTTTCCATGTGAGGTTAGCAAATAAAATACTGTTATTAGCCTTTTCCTTCTGGGATTTGAGTGTTAGGAACCAATGTGAATCTATGTAATGGTAGAATAAGGATAATCTGGGCAACTCTTGCTTAGAAAAGAAGTGGTTGTAGTACTTGTCAGTCATTGGTCTTTTATTGCTGGTGCAGTTTAAGACAAAAGCCAGTTGTAGAAATTAAGATACTTCTTTTCATCTCTAGTTGGTTGCAACAGTAATCGCTTTAACTCACTGAGATTTCAGTGCTTTGTCCTATAGCTTTTCTATGGAATAATCTTGGGTAGCACTAAAAAAAAACAGAGGCTCTCAATCTTACCGTGCCTAATTGAAAAATAGAAGGCACCAGTAGAACCATAAGAGTTTTTAATCTGGATTTTGTTTTGTAGAGGTGAATGTATTTCGGTTGGAAATGGAGGGCATTACTGTCAAGGGGAAAGGTTGCCCCAAACCAATTAAATCTTGGGTCCAGTGTGGAATTTCCATGAAGATCTTAAATTCTCTCAAAAAGTAAGTAGATAGTGGTTGTCCACATTTTGCAAAGTCTTGCCACTCCAAAGTAGCCCTTTCACACAAATATCTCCTTTGGTTATAATTTTACTCAAATAGAAAAACTGATTTGTTTTTTCTTAAATAGCTTCATAAAATTGACCCTTTAAAGTGTACAATTCAATGATTTTTTAGTGTATTTACGGAGTTATACAGTTCTCACCATAAACTAATTTTAGAACATTTTTATCATCCCCAAAAGAGACCTATGTCCATTAATGGTCAGTCATCTCCCTTCTTCTCCACCCTAGGCAACCACTAACCTCTTGTCTATAGATTTGTCTATTTTGGTTATTTCATATAAATGGGAGCGTACCAGTGTAGTTTTTTGTGACTGACTTCTTTTACTTAGCATAATATTTTCAGAGTTCATCCATGATATAGAGTGTGTCAGTGTTTTTATTCCTTGTTGCCAAATAATATTTCATTGTATGGAAAATACCACATTTTTGGGAAATCTTACTCTTGAACTTTGAGAGCCCCAGAGATCTCAACTTTTACCTTGTCTTCTTTTGGTTTGCTTTTTAAGGCATGGCTATGAAAAGCCCACACCAATCCAAACCCAGGCGATCCCTGCTATTATGTCTGGACGAGATTTGATTGGTATTGCCAAGACGGGAAGCGGAAAGACCATTGCTTTTCTGTTGCCCATGTTTAGACACATCATGGATCAGAGGTCATTAGAAGAAGGAGAGGGGCCGATAGGTACAAATTCTTTCATTAAACTATTTTTTCAGATAACGATTTTGTTGTCAGTTAATCAGAAAGACCTGATACTTTATATTGTTCTTAATTATAACATAAAGATGTCTTTATATACATTTCCTCTATAAATTTGGCACTTTGGGGCTGATTTCCCCTTACCAGCAGGTGGAGTGAGAATCTTCAGAGCTCTGGAGTGACATCTCAGAAGTACAAAAACAGCCTCTCCTGGCACAGCTCAGTTTTTAAACTCTGACTCGGCAGGTAGACTCCTCGTGCATCTATCTGTTTTTTTATGTTGAGGTTTGCTCTTAATCCCAGTATCAGTGGATCTATAAACTCAACATAGAAGATTGTAGGGAAATGTATTTTCTTTTTTTGGCCTTAAAAGGCTGTATAGTGCCAGCATTTCATTCAGGACTTAGTCTTCAGATTCACATTTCTTGATTCATTTGGTAGAGATCTGTTCTGCAAATTCGGATAGGGTTTTGGAAAGTTGTTACCAGTTCTTCTCTTGAAAAAAAGAGGGCATAGTATATTTTTCCTCTATCTGTGCCCCTCAGACCAAGGTTGTTTCCGGAAGCAGTGGAATGGCTCAGTGGCACAGTGAGTCGTTTGATTATCTTTGCTCTGTGATTTGCAGTTGAGAATGATTTGCATTCTTTTCAACCAGGTATTTTCTTGATGGTTGCATAGGCATTTAAATCTGATTTATCTTCCTATAGCATGTTCTTAAAATCTACTTAAAATTAACCTTCCCCACAATCTCTACTATTATAAAGCTTTTGAAATAGGTTTTCAGAGGTGCAGAAAACAAAACAGAAACAACAATTAGACAAAGAGATTTAAACTTTATTGCTGAAGTTAAATTTAACACTTTAAAGCATAGTCTTAAGAATTTTGGTGGTTAGGCTTTTAACATATTTATCTTTTCAGCTGTCATCATGACTCCAACCCGAGAACTGGCTTTACAGATTACTAAAGAATGTAAAAAATTTTCAAAGACTTTGGGACTTAGAGTTGTCTGTGTTTATGGAGGAACAGGAATCAGTGAGCAGGTATTTATAAAATGAACATTTAGATTTTTCACTTTCTTAAATTGAGTGATTTAATAATTTAAAAGTGAGTTTTTGTTTTAGCATTTTATATAGTGATTGCTTCTACAATCTGAAAAAGCATGAGGTGTGAAAATAATAGTAAGAATGTAAATGTTAATATTTTGGAATTTTTGAGTTGTTCTGATACCTTAGCTTTCCCTTTCCTCTTCGTCTTTCTTTGCTCAAGGAAGGCAGATTTTTTTTTTTTTTTCCATTTTACAGATAAATGTTCAGAAAGGTTAAGCAAGTTGACCAAAGTCTTTAAGAGTTAAGAAGACATAGTTTGTCCTGGAACCTAGATTGGACCAGCCTTTATTTTCTCTCTTCTGCTTGGGATCTTTGAAAGGTGGTGATAAGTGGGATGCATTAATATCAGTTTCATCTGCATTCTTAAATGATTTTTAGCAAGAATTATTTAAATATACCTTCATTCACTCTTTCTAGTTTGACATTTCTTCAAGTGTCTTTTAAAGAATGATAGTCATTGGATATTTTGTTTAAACTAGAAGAAGGAAAAACCTGGGTTCTGTGATCAAATAAGCTTTGGAAATGTTGGATTATACAAAATTATAACAGATTTCTTTCCAAGATTTATTAGTCTTTAGTAAGCCAATATATATTGTATTGCTAGAAAAATGGGATAAATTAAATGGCATTTTTGAACTTATTTAACCACAAAACCTTTCTGTGTTCTAGTGTTCTCAGGTTCTAGAACATACTTTGGGAATATTTGCTTCTGTTAACCTAATAATATTTTAAACACTTGAACTTAGTTTTCTGAGTTTGTCAATTTTTTTGACCACAGCCTAGAATAAGAAATTTATTTACAAAATAACCTGGTACATGCATACTATATTTATACATAATTGAAGTAAAAGTTTTATGTCTAACAGATTCTAATATTTTTCATTCTATTCCATTTTAAAAACGCTGATTATAACTTATCACTAATGGAAACAACTCTTCATTTTGAAAAACATTGATCTTTTAATTGCTTTATTTACTTCTCATGTTCCTTTCTTGGTTTTAAGGGATTGTGTCAAAATTGGTGAAAATATTTGGTTTTCATTGACTTCAAAGTTATAGCACTATGTGGTCATGTTGCGTCATGTCGCCACTACCTGTTCCTTTAATAGTGCTCCATCATTCTAAACAATTAAGCAAGAAGCTATGGAGTCTTCTAATTAGGCCTCACTGTCTTAGCTTATGGATAAGTGATCTGTGCAAGGACCCCAGGTAGTATTTTCAAATCTCTTAAATAAGCATTAGTTATAAATAGACTATAAATTTCTTCTTTTTTATTAGATTGCTGAATTGAAAAGAGGTGCCGAAATTATTGTTTGTACACCTGGTCGAATGATTGACATGTTAGCAGCTAACAGTGGTAAGTCCGGGGTATTTTTTGTTCTCTTTTTTCCTTTTTAAATTCTGTACATTTTTGTTAAAGCAGATACAAGAAACCAACAAAAGGTTTCTATGTTTCTTCTCAAAGCTGTAATATCTTAAATTTTGTATTGCAACAAGCTCATTGTTGCAAGTGTTCAAAATATTTTTGCAGTTTTAATTAAAATTTCTTGTCAGAAGTAATTCCATCATCTTTTAAGCACTTACCTGGATTTTAAATCCAATTTTGGTTTAACTTTCCTTCTAATAGAGTGGGGGATTATCTTTTTTTTTCATTGTAAAATTTAGACTTTTTCTCTACAGGAGCTAGTATTTTCTTACAGTACTGGAAAAATTAAGATATTGCAGCTTCAAGAAATTTTATCTTTTGTAATATTGCATGTTTTTAGCTCATATGTTGTGCTTTGTTAAATTATTCCCTATCAAAACTGTTACTAAACTGTTGACATTATTTAACTTCTGTGGAGAAAGGCCCTTCAAGATTTATAGAACTGGGCTTCCGAGACTTAAACCATCAAAGGTAGGTAATTTAATGCTGTTCCCAATCTTGGGGCTGCAGATGTTAGTATGAAATACTTAAATATTAGAAAGCATTTATTTGGACTTGTTTCTATTTTTTGAAGAAAATGCTTTCAAAGGTTTCCATTGCAGTAGTTAATATATACATAATAGAGTATTAAAAACTGTAATGCATGTTTCTAATAGCATTCTGCTTGAATTTCTGTATATATTCTAATTTTACATGAAGTTGCCAAAATGACATCAAAATTGTTTGATAAGTCATTGCGCTTGTACAGCATATGAAAAATTTTGGGTTGAATGTTGGTGAAATAATCCCTTGTTTTTTCTCAATGCTGCATTGATAAGTCTTCTCCTGAAACTCATCTCAATTAATTTTACCTTTTTCCATTATCTGTCCTTTTGATTTATATTTAATAACTATACACGTTTTTGCCAGGTGATTGATTCAACCATTGATAGAATGCTTGTGTTAATTTTTTAGAAGGGGTTTCCCGTGTATGTATTTAATTTCCACTGGCTAAGAAGCCTTTTGTATTTATTTAAACCAGTGGGAGCACTTAATAAAGTTGGATTTGTATTTTTGTATTGAAAAATATACATATGTAATATATTTGGTATTTTGTGTATAATATGTTAGTTACCTAATGATGTTGCATAGCTTCTCATTAATGTTTTGATGTGCCCATTAGAAGTTTCTAACTATATAGAAGTAGGTTATAAAGTAATATAGAGATTTTCTACATCTGAAATAGTTAGCACTGGAACTTGCTTTCCACACATACGCTGTAATCTCTAATATGTTTTTTCCTAGGTGATGCTGTCAGATAATGGCTGATGTGGCTCGATGCTTCATCTCAGTCTTAGTTTTATGATGTGTTTTGGAGAGGGCTGTTTTCTGAATTTTACAGGTTCTTCAGGCCCTATGATGGTATGCAAGAGACGAGTTTGACAAAATAAAGGGCCTCATATACCCATTGTCAGAAAGTATTTGCCATTAGATTAAGACATTGTAGACCAAAATTTCTTTTCACTGTTTAAAGATACCTAACTTACCCCTCTGGTTAAGTCAGGCATTTTAGTTCCCTTTACAGTTTTTTAATGTTCTTGGTAGCCATAAAATGAATTGTGACTGATTTTTAGTTTTCTTTTTCTTTTTTTTCCCCTCATCTTAGGTCGAGTCACTAATCTTCGAAGAGTGACATATGTTGTTTTAGATGAAGCTGACAGAATGTTTGACATGGGTTTTGAACCACAGGTAATCATTAAATTCCTTAATGCTTTGACCTATAAAATAAACCATTTAATTGCTATGACAATGGAATATTTGGTTTCTTGAAATTCTTACACACATTTCTCTTATATGATAGTAGAGGAGGTTGGGGACTTATGTAATTGAAATAGATATTTATGTTTTTAATTCCTTATAAAACTTGTTCAAGAGGTGTTCGTGCAGGCTTTCCTTAGCCATCTAAAACCATCATTGGTAAAATTAGAATTGGAATGCTAATAATAGAAGCTTGAGCTTTCATATTTTGTAATTTCATTGTAATTTCAGTTTACTTCCAAGTAAGTTGCTTTGAGTCATGCCTTTAACTGCTTCATGGTCTAGATAGCACATGTTGTTTACATTCTCCAGATGGAAAAACCGAAGCCAAAAGCTTAGACTTTTAGATTCCTCATGCATGCTACTTGCTCAGATATCAAATTTCAGTGATATAAACTTAGCGAAAGAGCAGTGTGAATTATCACTGTGCTATGGATGCCAAAAACTTTTTTTTTTTAAATCACAAACTACAGTAATAGAAATGGGGTGTTGGAAAGGGATAAGGTTAAAGTCGTGTGCATTCTTTTCAGTTATTCATATATTCTCCAAAAGCATACTTTCTGTCATGATAGTGCATGTATTGTGTTTAAAATTAAGGACTACATTCTAAAAGAGAGAAGCTCGAAAGAGTAAATAGGATTATGGTAACTCTTGAACCATATGAGAAACAGTTAAAGGAGTGAGGAATATTTAGCTTGAAGTAGAGGACTTAATAGCAGCTTTTAACATTTTGAAAAAACACTCTCACACAAATGAAGTATTGAATTTACCTGTTGGGTCCTAAGGAATAGAACTGGAACCCAGTGGGGAAACTATGGGGAGCTTGATAATGTGAAAAAGGACTGGATAAGCATTATTTGGAGATGAAATATTACTTTGTGGGAGAGGGCAGACTTGAGTTTGCTGTTCATACATGTGTTAGAATAGAGACAAGGGGTCCATTTGTGGAAAGAGTAGAGGGATCGAAGAATCAGCTGGAAGATGGAACTAGGCACCCTTTGATGTCATGGCAAATCATAGATTTTATGATAATGCTTAAGGTAGGTAAAGGGGTCCTATGCTTACCAATATATAGGTCTGATTAAGCCTTTCTAGTAAATCAAGTTATTCCAGAATGAGGTCAAAACATTTCTCATTGATAATGCAAAATGTGAATCTTCCCTTGCCATAAGTATATACGTGAGGGAGAAATGCCGAGTAATTGTTTATTTATTGATCACTGAAAACTTGTTGAAGAGAAGAAATTTTGGAATAAGTTAATAATTATTTTGTGAGCTGTAGAGGAGATTAAAGAAACTGGGTGTGGGTTCAGTGCCACGGAACACTGGTTAGACATTTAGCAAGTAAAGGCATGTCCATGCGAATCAAAGCTGGTGCTACTGAATGAAAATCTGCACACTGACTTACATCTAGAGAAGAGTTGGTAGGCAGCAGTATGCCTCCAGATGTGATTCTGTATTGAAGAAAATAGTGAAAACTGAGAATTAAATAAAATATGGCTGATGTGTGTATGTCTTTCAGGGTATTGATTTACGCTAAGTGTACCCATCGTAGTGTGACATGGGTGGCAGGTAAAGGGCTCCACTTTTCTACATGGCAGTGTATATCGTACAGGCTGGTAGGTAGAAATGCACATAGGTAGATTTTTGTGAATTGTTTTAAATTTAACTCAGAGCCAAAACAAAAGTTTTATTGTGAAGGATAAGATGATGGGATTTCTTTAGAAGACCAAACTGGTACAAATGTCTTGATTGCTTAGTTTGCCTCTACCTTAAACCTTATTTATATTATTATTTTTTGAACTTAAGAAAAACTATAGACTTACTAGTGAACATCTTTCTAAGCACTAGAACAAAATGCGAAGAATACTTTCAGAAGCAAATACAACTGAAGAGTAGATTAGAAATCCATTTGTTCTTGTATCTAAAATTGGGATCTTATTGAAATTAGCATCTGAAAGAATATTAAGAAGTGATTTTCCAAAAGAAATCACTCCATAGTTTTTTTTTTTATTTATTTAGTTAAAATAAAGAATAAGAGAAGAAATTGATTGAATATGGAAATTGATCTTTAGCTCAAGTCACCCATTATGGAGCTGGATATATGTACTTTGCTGAAAGGGTGTAAATAATATTCCTATTAAGTACAAAAGACATTTATGTTTTATTTTTATTATGAAGTTTAGAATTTTGACCTCAATTTATTGTTCATCCTATGCCTAATGCAAAATGAAGTGAGCCGAAGATTCTGAAAAAGTTTACTCCAAGTTTTCACTTTCTTTAAAATACCAATCACATAGTAAAGTGAGACCATGAATATACTTGTCAGTTGTACACTGCAAAGCACCGTACTTGTGTCAGTTATCTTATGGATCTCACTCTCTTATAGATGATTATTGTAACTTTGAATGCCATCTTCAAGTTGGCATAAAAAATAAGTAACTAGATAGATGATTAAACACCTCAGCATCTCTGAGCCATCTCTGTTCAGACCGCCTGTGAATGGTTTAGTGCATAAGCAGTTATTATTTAATAACATAGATGCTACTTAAGGAAATTGAGGTATTAAAAAATGAGGGATTTTTAAACTTATTTTTAAGTCACATAATCCTTTACATTAGAGGATACATAATCAGGCAAGTAATGACAGGGACTTTCTTCCCCCCCAAGTTTTATTCCTATCTCAAAGTATGATTTAGTCCAAGGTAGTTTTTACCGACATACATTCAATATCCCAAAGATCACATTTGAGATATAAAATTTAGGGTCGTGATATTTACATTGATGAGTAAAATCATTAACTTCTTTGTAGCAAATTATCTTCTGCATTGTATATTGTCTAGAGAAGTGTAAGACAGAGTGGGATAAACTTTCAGAATATCTTTAAAAGGAGCATATGCCAATGATTTAGACTTTGAATTAATTAAAAGTGGAAAAATTACCAATTTTGTAACATAAGTGACTTATTGGTCTGATGTATTGTTTTAGCCTATGAGTGTGAAAGGAGAAGTTTATGGACTTACTTGGCAGTCCATAGCTGACTTACAGTATTTGCGTACAGTGAGATAGAGGGAGAGCATATTGAAAAGTTTCAGGAACCTCTTCTCACCAATAGCCAACAATCTGGTAATTACGTGAAAGGAAGAAAGCAATCAAAACCCTGACCAGTCATAACTGAAAAGTGTTTCACTACTCTGGTGTCATTCTAGGGGCATCCTCACAACTCTAAGCAGTAATTAATTATTATTCATAAGGTAAACCTAAGCTCCCATGTGCAGTAGACTGTTATATGAAGTATAGGATTTGTAACTTAGGAAGATTTCTGTTCATATTATGATGAGTGAAGGAGTTAGCTTTGGTTCTCCTGAAAACTTTTATGCTTTGACATTACCTTTTTGCATATGCCGAAAGCAAAAGGTCATTTGTGAACATTCTAGGAAGGAAGAATGTTACATATGCGTATAAGTTTAACAGTAGTCCCTCCCATACTTCTTTTTCATCGCTTAGCTGGCTGTTTGGATATTTACCTTTCTTCTCTGAATAGTATACTTTTATTTCTACTTTTTGATTTTCTGTTTTTGATATTATTTATTGACTTCCCACAATGGTATATAACTTTAACTGTTTTCTTCTTTCCTCTGTCACATTCTCGCATCATTTTTATCCCTTATTTCCCCAGTAGAATTGTGTTGCTTTTAATTGGATCATTATGCAATGTTATGACCATCTAAATGTTATTCACAGCTGAGCAATATAGTAAATGATTATTTTTAATTTTCTATATAACTTTTTTTCCTTTGGAGTTCATAATTGTCTTTATATTTGTTGGCTGGATTTCTTAAATCTGTATATACTTAAAACTAATTCAGTTTTAAACTCTAGATACATAAATCACCTATCAAATAGCTGAGACATACAAAATTTCATATCAGTCTCATCTTCCTTAAGAAGTTTCTTCAGAGCCTCTTGACCTGTTCCAGTTGGGGTTTGTTGTTTTCTGTACCTGACATCGTGCTGTCATCCTGCAATCTCCATCATTCTCAGGATCTCCTTTATTTCTTAGCTGTGTTGGGATCCCCAAAGTTCTGTAACTCAAGAGTAGATCTTTTCTTAGTTAACTCATTTTTAAAGATTGCCTTATACCTGCATAGGGTTTGTGTCCTCCAAGTTGATTTTCTGTTTGTTCTGATCTCTGTATTTAGATTGGAGGCTTTCTGTAAATGTCTGGAATTTGTAGTTATCTACTTATTCTTAAGGAGTAAAGAAAAGGTGACTTAAAATTCAAAGCTGCGTGCGCCAGAGTGGGACTTGCTGACTCTGAGCTTCACTGTTGTCATCTAGCTGGGTCTTTTAGCTGGATCTTAATATCTTCTGCCTGTCTTATTGAGCTGAGCCAGTTCCTCCAGAGAAATTTGGTGAGTCTTCTGCCTGCAGTGTGAAGGTCTGTCTGCTAGTTCTGGAGTTGGGAAAGAGAGCCAGAGGGAGAGTTGGAAGTGTCTCAGTATCTATGATGCATTTCTTTAATACATTTCTTTTTAGAATGTTATTCTTCAGCAGTGTATGAAGTTCCCTCATTTAGACATACTCTGTTTTATTCTCTCCAGAAACTAAATCTTTATGTCTTTTGCTTGGGCGAAAGAGGGACCATTGCCTAGTTGAGTAGAGTCAGGTGGAGGTCTGCTGATGTGATAATTTCTTAAACAGACTTTTTATCAGTTCTAGCATCCCACCTTTTATATAAGGAAAATAAGTGCTTGACTTTTCCCCACTGCTAGCATAGGATTCTTTGCACATAGCATAGGAGTCTTTGCACAATGACTCTATTCTCACATTTGACATTTAGTTAGATATATAATTCTAAGGTGAGAATAATTTTCCTTCAGAATTTTTCAGTTTTCATTGTTTTTCTTGAGAAATCCAATGTTACTCTGATTATTAAACTTCTATATATAATTTGTATTATTTGTCCTTTGAAACTTTTCAGGTCTTTCTTTTCGCCCTAATGTTTTGTAATTTCAAGTGATATTCTATAGTGTAGGTTTGTTTTACCCAATTGTCTGGACAATTCGGTGGATTCTATAAAACTTCAAATTCTTTAGTTTGAGAAAGTTTCTTTAATTACTTTTTTGATAATTTCCTTCTGTTTTCTGGAACTCTTATTATTTGGATGTTGGATCTCTTGGACTCATCCTTTAATATTCTTAATTTTTCTTACATATTTTCCATCTCTGTTTTCTATTGAATTTTTGAATTCTGCTTGTATAGTTTTGATTTCTAAAGGCTCTTTTCTCTGAGTATTTTAAATGGCATCCTGTTCTGGTTTTATAGGTGCAGAAATTTCTTAAGTTTCTCTGGATACCGATAGTAATTTTTAAAAATTTTTATCTCTTTGCAAAGTCTATTTTCTCCATGTTGCTTTTTTCTGTTTGTGTATGCCACTATATTTGAAAGCTTTATCCAGACACAAGAACAAGAACACTAAAGTAGTCTTACATTTATTAAAGAAATCAAGGAAAACACTGGTTCCTGACTATTTTATTTTTTTCTAGCAAGTTCTACTGGGAACGAATAATTATATTCCTAGTCATAGTTTACTTCAAAGTATACGATCATTGTAAACTTTTATTTTTAAAAGAGTTCTGTTAAGGTCTTATTATATAGCATGAAACTCACCTATTTTGAGTGTGTAATACAGTGTTTTTCAGTATACATACAGCTTTGTGCAGCCATCACCACAATCTGGTTTTAGAACATTTCCATCACCAGAAAGATGCCTTGTGCCCATTTGCGGTCATTTCTTATTTCCACCCAGCCCGAGGCAGCCACCAATCTGCTTTCTGTTTTTATAGATTTGCCTTTTCATCCAAGTAGAAAGAACTTTTGAGAACCTCTTCACCTATGTCATAGCATGTGTTAATAATACTTCATTTCTTTTATTGCTGAGTAGTTAGTATCTCATTGGATATATGAACATTTGTAATATTTCCACTTTTTGGCTATTATGAATAATGCTACTATGAACATTTGCATGTAAGTCTTTGTTGGGACCTCTGTCTTCATTTCTCTTGAGTAGATAGATACCAAGAATTAGAATTGATGGATTTGATGGTAATTTATGTTTGATGGTAATTTATATTAACATCAAAGAAATGAAGTTACAGTTTCATGTACAGTGATGCAAAGACCCTCAAAAATATGTTAAGAAACCAAATATAGCAATACTTAAAATAGATAATAAATCATACTGAAGTTAGTATCTTTTGGATGCAAAGCTGGTTTAACATTAGAAAAATCGAGTAATATAATCTACCCTATTATCAGAATAGAAGGAAAAAACCATGCCATTATCTCAATTGTAGAAAAGGCATTTGATGAAATTTCACTTATGATTTAAAAATTCAGCACACTAAGACTAGTCAGGAACCTCTCCTTTAATAAAGAGTATCTACAAAAAAAGCCTATAGCAAACATACTTTGAAACTTAACATAAGAAACAAAGTAAAATACTTAACACCTCTTCAGTATTTCACAGGAGGTTCTAGCACAGGAAGCAAGGAAAAGGTATAATGTTTGGAAAGGAAGAAATAAGTGTTATTTGCAGATGATATGACTATTTTTGTAGAAGACTCAATAACTTATGGATAATAATAAAGTTTCTGGACACAAAGTTAGTAAACAAAATCATTTACTACATTTGTTTTCCCAGTGAGTTAGAAAATGTATTTTAAAAAACATAATTTGTAAAAACATGAAAAAATAAACCTTGACAAAAGATGTGTAAGATATAGCTGGAGAAAATTATGGAACTTTACTGGAAAACATTAAAGAGGACTTAAGTTGACTGTCAATTTTATGTAAAGGTCAGGTGGTGAAGAGTGACCCTCCTGAAGAGGGTGTGAGGGAAACCACTTCTTGAAAATCTAGTTTGTTCTCATGTTAGTGATTCCTTTCCTTGAGTCTGCTAAGTCAGGTATCACTTAATCAACATATTCTTGCTACCATCTCATGTCTTATTTTCTTTGTTGGTTTGTGCAGTTTTTAAAAACAATGCCTGTATTAATGTTTTTACAGAGATTTTCAAGGGAAGAGAAGTAAATGTATGTGCTCAACCAGTAGACTTTAATAGAAAGTACTGGCCTATGTTTTAAAGCCATCATTCTGGCTGCTGAGTTGAGAACAGATTTCAGACTGGGCAGGAGTAAAGGCGGTACGAGTTATTAAGACAGTTGAAATGATCCAGATGAAATGGTTGAGGTTTAGGCCAGGAACCCAGGATTTACAAGTGCCTTGGGTCGGACTGTCCCTTTCTTAGAATTCATATAATCTTTGATTAGAGTGAAAATGTAGTCCTAGAATTCTTTATATTCTTGGCAAAACCTTTACCCTTCCCAGTTTCCAACCATTCACCACTACCTACTTTGAAACCATCATTAGCTTTTTTTCCTTGTTTAAACCAGTTACCACAAGAATTCTATGACTCCCTAATTCCTCCAGGGCTCCATGGACACTGAGGCAGTTTGTGCCTGTATCCTAGCCCTTCAGCAGTCTGTCCACATTTATTGTTCTGTTTCTGTAGCTTTTATCACCATTTGAGACAATATATTTTTCTGTCTACCTCATTAGAGTATAAGCTCCATGAAGACAAATTTTTGACTATTTTTATTGCATATTTCAAGCACTTAGAACAATGCCTGGCACATAATGATTGCTCAATAAAAATGTGTTGAATAAATGAAGGAAAACAGTGATACCAAATGGAGAGTGGTGGTATCCTAGAAACAGTTGGAAGGTTGAGACTACTGAATTTGTTGATGGCTTGGGTGTGAGACGAGTAAGAGAGAGCATAGTCAAAGATGGCTTCTAGATTTTGGCAAAACAGGTGGATGACTAGAGTTGTCATTTCTTGAGACAGGGAAACTACAGGAGGAGCAAATTATGGTGTAATTGTATTCTTCTTAGGTAACAAGTTTAAAAGTCACTGAAAAGAGGTTCTCAAAAGTTCTTTCTACTTGGTTTTAACATTTGGTTTTTGGAGACTACTCACCATATTGACTTTTATAATGTTTTCTCAGGTCATGCGCATTGTGGATAATGTCCGTCCTGATCGACAGACAGTTATGTTTTCAGCTACTTTTCCCAGAGCTATGGAGGCTTTGGCTCGCAGAATCCTGAGTAAACCCATTGAAGTGCAGGTTGGAGGCAGGAGTGTGGTTTGCTCGGATGTGGAGCAACAAGTGGTGGGTACAGTCCTTAGGAAATCCCCAGTTCCCTGGATGCTTAAGCAGTATGTGATCCTTTTGGGATCATTGTTTGTGATGTAGGTAGATAATTTCTAAAATTAAATAGCATACATCGACTCTAGTCTTTAATGTTTTACCAGATACACTTGAATATGCTAGTCCATGGAACTGACTGTCTAAAATGCTCTTTCAATTACACCCACCATAAGTGATGGGCTGGTAGATAGAAATGTCCATAAGCTATCATATTCTTTGGTTAATAGGATGTTAAGAGGCAGAGAGGACAGTTGATCATTTACAAGCCTCTTACTCTGAAAGTTACAAAATTTTTCTTGTCTTATTGGTTTACTAATTAAAATCAATATATATTTTTTTGCTCTTTCCTAATGATATAGCAAGGTGCTATTATTTATCCATTTGCCACAAATAAAATGAATATTTTTGTTCAAGAGATGTATTTGTTTTTATTCCATTAACTTGGTGCAATTTGGTGTTTTCAGATTGTGATTGAAGAAGAAAAGAAATTCTTGAAGTTACTTGAGCTTCTGGGCCATTATCAAGAATCAGGATCTGTCATTATATTTGTGGATAAGCAGGAACATGCCGATGGTCTCTTGAAAGATTTAATGAGAGCATCTTATCCTTGCATGTCTCTTCACGGAGGTAGTATTTAATACAATTTCTGTTTAGTACTTAACTTGACCAAGTAGTGTGCTGTGTTCAGGATGATACTATTTACTTTCTACTCTTAATTTAGAACTAAAATTTATATCATCTAAGTTTTAATTCACAGAAGCTCTGTGGGGGTAAGTATTATTAGAAATAAAGAAAACAAAAAAACAATACATTGGTTTGACCAAATTCCATGGCCATTAATTAGCTAAGGAAGAATTGAACTTAAAATTTTCTGATTCATATTATATTCTTTTCCATTGTATCCTTGTTACCTAGAGATTTTTATGATTCACATTAGAGCTTTAATAAAAAATTTTAAATAACATTTTAATTTCTTTGTAACATCACCATTATATGTATGTGGGAGTTTTGTTTTATTTTTAAACAAGGGCATTAACTTAGTTGGACCCATATTCTAAACTCAGTCTTTGTAATGGACAAAATCTGAAATCTCTTAATTTTTGTTAGCTGTAGCTGGGGTGCTTGGATTCTGTCTCATGCATATGTAGTTTAGGGGTCAGATATTTGGGCAGCATTTTTACACATAATTGAGTGTGCCCACTCTGTTCTTTCTGGGATTTATTCCCTCTTTTCTGGTCCTGAGTTTGTTTTGAAATCTTTCTTCTGTTTCTTGTCAGTAAGACTGTTTCTACTCAAGTTTTGACTTCCCTACCTGTGCTGGCCAGGGCCTGCCCTACTCTCCGTCAAAACAAAGTTTAAAATAAATAATAACATTCTGTAACCTCAACCAGTATCATTACATTTTTCCAAGTATCAACGCCCAGTTTCTACCTGCTTTTAGTCACTCTCTAGTGCCTTTAGATAGTTGTCCTATATATTTTGTCCAGAATTTATAGTTATTATCTGTAGGAGAGTTGGTCCAATAAGAGTTTCTGCTACATTAGTGGAAATGTGTGTTTTTTATATAAATGAGGAAATGTTCTCTCATAATCCCCTGTCTGTACTTTTCTCTCTTAGGTCAGAATTGCATTACATGCTTATGCCTAAATCATTCATAGGCAAGAGGAATGATCAATGGTTTTATGTGCTGGGATCCCTGAGGGTCTCTGACATTTTCAGGGGGTTCACGAAGTCAAAAGTATTTCTGTAATAACCCCAACATGTTATTCTCCTTTTTTAAAAAATTTGTTTGTTTGTTTATTTTTTAGGCGAGGCAACCCTTGGTTGAACTCATAGATTGCAAAGACCTTGTCAGCTTACAATCCCTTCTTTTTTTTTATTTTTTATACCTACAGCACCTGGTCATCTTAGGTGGTTTCTCATCCAAGTACTAACCAGGCCCGACCCTGCTTAGCTTCTGAGATCAGATGGAATCGGGCTTCTTCAGGGTAGCATGGCTGTAGATGTTATTTTCCTTTTTAACTCTCATCTCATGAGTGTTTAGTTTTCTAGAGGCTGCGTGGCAATAGTGAAACATTGAATGCAGAAGATAGGAGACTCCAACTACTATTAAGCCAGACGTTAAAGAAATTTGCAAAATTATAAAACAATTCCATGCTTCTAATAAATTATTTTATTGTTTGGGAAAGTTATTTTTCACAAAAACTTTTAACAAGTAATTGCTTTATTGTTATTTTTAAATACGTTAATAAGTATTTTAAAATGTCCTCAGTTCTAGTTTCCAATACATTAAATATTGATAGAGATGAACTATAATAAACTAAAGCTCCCTAGGTCTGTTCCTCATTAATTTATTTAAGAGTGTAGAGCTGGCCTGAGTGCTGAGAGTTTGAGAAGGATTGGTTTACACTAATCATAATTCACCTCATAAGACAGAATTAGGTTCATCTCCGGTTTGGTATATGTAGCTGTGTGTTGGATGGTTATGTGAACAAAATTGAGGTTACATTAAAAAGGAATAGGCTTAATGGTTGCTTCAGTTAGCATATTATATTCAGTTCCATGGAATGAAATATGTGCAGTTGGGTTAGTAGTCAGGATACCTCAGGCTAAAGTAAAAGTTTTGGTATGTTTTAATTATAAGGTTAGATGTATATTGATACTGATTCCATAAATTTTTCTTATGAGATTTTTGGGTACTAGGATTTTTGTATCCTAGTTTTCTTTGACATAAGATCCAAGTACTTTGTTTAATTCAGTCTTTGAAGAGTTTATTTCAAATTTTAGATAATACTAAAAATTGATATTAATATATACATGCTAAATATTCTGTGTATGTTAAACTTAGGTTTTATATGAAATCTTAGAATATCTCCTGCAAAAATGAGTTTCAGGGTTTGAGAATTACTAGAGATTCCTAGATATCCCATTATCAAATATATTTGTAGCCTGGGCATCTTGTAATAGAACATTTTGGCATTTTATGCTCTGCTTTGTCACTCAGTCTAAGGCTCTTTGGGTAATATATTTGAGAGATCCAATTAGGTATATTTAACCATTGTACCTCAAACTTTAGTATGCATGTGTAATCACCTAAGGATCTTGTTAAAATGCAGAATCTGATTTAGTAGTTTGGGTAGGGTCTGAAATTCTGCATTTCTAATAGGCTCCCATATGATGCTGCTTCTGGTCCTTGGACAAAACTGAGTAGTAAGGCTCTAAATAACCTACAGAAGAAGGAGGAAGTTCTGAATCCTACCAGTATAGTCTGAAATGTGCCTGCCTTTTCTTCCGTTGCTCCTGAAACAGGTTTAGGTTAGTGATTCTAAGATTGAGCTTCTGCAGTTATAAGCCTTATATATAAGAAAGGGGACAGTCAATCCATAGATCTGGAAGGTTCATAAATGAGTTAATAGCAGTAACCTTTGATATTGCCATTAAATTTCCTTAGTATTTTATTTTCTATATTGTAATTGTTGACTGTGTAGTCAGTATAAGTTGGATTTGTTCTTTACTCAGTTTTCCACTTCTTTCTCTGAATGTCAGAGGAAGTGGAGAGTTTAGTTTGAATATGTGGTTTTACAACTCTTAGTTTAATTTACTTATGTTTAATTTACAGGTATTGATCAATATGACAGAGATAGCATCATAAATGACTTTAAGAATGGGACCTGCAAACTTCTCGTGGCCACCTCTGTTGCTGCCCGAGGTCTAGATGTGAAACATCTGATTCTTGTAGTAAATTACAGCTGCCCCAACCATTATGAAGATTATGTGCACAGAGCAGGACGGACTGGAAGAGCAGGCAACAAAGTAAAAAGAACTTTTTAATAAGTTGATTTCTATAAGTGTTTTTTTAGTATTTTAAGGAGTAGATAATAGGAGTTATGGGGACATTTTGAAAATCTCAATCATCAGACTATGGGGAATAGTTGAGGTTCATCATTTATATACATATACATGTATAAATGTCGTTAAAATTATTAGATACCTAGCTGTTCTCTATGGGCAGATGGTGTTAACCGTTTGTGTTTTAGGTTTTTTTCTTGTCTACAAATTTCTATATATACCCATGGATCTTTCACTGCATTTAAAAATATATGAGATCATAAAATACACTCATACCTGTTTCCCTGCAATACATATATATATATATATATATATATATATAAAACTTGTTTTTTTGACTGATGTATTCTGATAAGTATATAGGTCTAATTATTTTTGAATACCACAGAATATTCTGTTGTTGGAAACATTGATGATATACTTGATATTCCAACCCTAGACATTTCTGCATATTGAAGCAATAATAATGTTAATAGTAATAGGTTATATTTATGGAGTACTGATTAAGTGCCAGACACAGATGTGCTTTGCATATTTTATTTCATTTCATCCTTATCTTCTCTTTGAGGTGGATGATATTACTTCCCATTTAATAGATGAGAAATGTTGAGGCACATAGAAGTTAATTGCCCAAGGTTACACAGCTAATAAGTAGTGATGGTATTTATTCTTTTAACTTGAGTTACTCTGTGATTTGGGAAACTTTTTGTGTAAAGGGCCTGGTAGTGAAAATTGTAGCCTTTTGGGGCCACATATGCTGTCTGTCATGTACACGTGTGTGTGTGTACATGTGTACACAACCTTAAAAATAACATAATACCATTCTTAGCTCATGGGCAGTACGGAAGCAGACGATGTGTCAAGTCTAGTGACCGGATATTTCTGAAATAAAATATTAAACCATGTTTTAAATTTTATAACAGTTCAGTGGTGGGGGCACAGTATTTTGTGAATATGGCAATCTGATTGTGGTTTGCTATTCCTATACTTCTAACTCCAGTCTTTCTTGTCTGAACCAAAAAGATACTGGTGACACACGAAGCCTTAGGCTTTAGAGAATCCCAGGGAGGTAACATGGCTGACTTCATTTTGCCAAGACTGTTACAGAAATAATAAATATATAAAACAACTCACTTTTGTATATAAAAACATTATATATGTATACATATGTACATATATATGATTTTATATCTTTTATTGGTCCTGAAAAAAATATCGGAAGCTACATTTTAAGAAGTTGATAATGGGTTAGCTGGTGTAGAGTAGTGGTGCAGTAGGTAGTGGAGGAAGGAAATGGAAGCAAAAAAGGAAAAGATAAAAATACTATATTAAACAATACATATGACAGCGCAATTGTGCATTTATGTAAAATCACATATAGTTCTACTTATGTATAAGAAATTAGACATTTTCTGGTTTTGCTTATTTCATTTTTAAATATTAAACTTAGATATTTCTCTTTGAACCATTGAAGAATTTAGTAGGACTCTTACGGTTTTTTAAAATTCTTTAGTAATGGAGTCAGTCTTAAGAGGATTTATTGGGTGGTTTTGATTTTATCTTATTTGTGATCTAAGATTCATCTTGTTAATGTCTAAGAGTTCCACTTTTTCATCATTCATTAGGGTTATGCATATACTTTTATCACAGAAGATCAAGCTCGTTATGCTGGTGATATCATTAAAGCTCTTGAGTTGTCAGGGACTACAGTGCCTCCTGATCTAGAGAAACTGTGGAGTGACTTCAAAGATCAACAGAAAGCTGTGAGTTTTTTAACTCCCATTTTTATGCAAATTTTTAATGTGTTCTAAACGTTGAATATTTAATAATTATAAATCTTGAAAGGATTATTTCCAATTATCTCTTTAGAGAGGGAGAGAAAAGGAGTGAAAACAAAATCCTTCCTTTTAACTTAGTATTTTGAGTAGTAGTCTATGTAGAATTTTTATTTTTTTCTCACATTTGATGAAGTGTTTCTGTTACATTGGCATACACCACGTTGGAAAATATTTAATTGCCATAAATTCCTGAACATTAAAGTTTTTACTATGAAATAAACTTTTTTTTTTTTTCCTTGAAAGGAAGGGAAAATAATTAAAAAAAGTAGTGGGTTCTCTGGTAAGGGATTCAAGTTTGATGAAACAGAGCAAGCCTTGGCTAATGAGAGGAAGAAGTTACAAAAAGCAGCTCTCGGTCTGCAAGATTCAGATGATGAGGATGCTGCAGTCGATGTAAGTATTGTTGTTCTGAGCCTCATTTTTGCCAATTGAAGTAGTTGTTCCTTTTGTACTGGAGTTTTTACCTTATGCTTGTTTCAATGGCCAGTTAGTGGAAACCTTGGTGTGTACACTTCCCAACTTTTTTCTATATTTATACATATATTCACATGTGCCTGTATTTATGTATTTTTTCAAAAATGAGATCATAATGCTTTATAACCTTCAGCAGTAGTTGCAATCTTCGCATTTCAGTACAGTATTCTTAATGGCTATGTAATATTTCATTATATGGCTGTTCTACCATTTAATAAATCAAACCCTTATTTTGGAATACATGGATCGTTTCTATATATTTACTATTTGGAATATACTGTACTTATAAACTATACTTCCTTTCTCATTCTTGCACATTTTGTTTTGTACATTCATTAGATCTAGTCTTGAGGGTGAGTGTAGAAAAGGAATCGCTAGGTCAAAAGGTATATCTAATTTGGTCTTAAAACGTTGTCAGATTGTCCTTCAATAAAGTGAGTATACCAATTTGCACTCACTGTAGTGCATGTAAGAGTGCCTGGCTCCTTGTACCTTTAACAGCATTGGTACTAATGTTGTTTTTATCTTTGTAAATTTAATCGTTATAGAATATCCTTATTAATAATAATAGTCAACATTTATTGAGTGCTTCTAAGTACCATGCACTGTGCCAAGTACTTTTTTATAGGGATTATTTTTTTCCTTACAGCTATTCCATTCTTACTTCAGAGTCCATGTTCTTTGCTTGTGAAATCATTTGTGAGCCATTGAAGAGGGATCCTGAGGACTTAGCAAGTTGAAGGTTTCACAGTGTTCTATGGAACCTCCCCCCGCCCAAAAGCTTGAGCTTTAGAAAAAGATGTTTTCATTATAAAATAATTTTGGGAAATCTTCCTAGTATATACCACTAGTAGTGGTATTAACGTATGAAAGGATGTGAAAAGTCCTTAATTAAAGAAGCTTGTTTAAGTTTGTTTAACCCAGAAATCCTCTAACATATTTGATTTTTGATCATAAAACATTTTTTTGACATACCGTGTTAAGTTTTAGCTTAGAACACAATTTTGGTAATCGAGAATTCAAGCTGATTTTGTTATTTGAGGAAACTGAGGCCCAGGAAAAGTATTTGGTCCATGACTACACACTAGTCATTAAATACAGCTAGGACCAGAACCCAGGTCTCCTATTAAGCCTGGGCCATTTCTTTCTGGTATACCAGACTGGTTTAAAATTCAGTTAAGTCAATGTTTTAGTTATTTGTTATGGTGTAACAAATCAATCCAAAGCTCAGTAGGTTAAAACAATAACATTTATTAACATTTATTATCTCATAGTTCCCAAAGATCAGGAAATCAGGAGCAGTTTAGCCAGGTGTTTCTGCCTTAGGGTCCCATAAGACTGCAGTCATCTGAAGGCTTGACTGATGCAGAACTCTCTTCCTCTAAGATGGTTCACTCACTTTGATGTTAGCAGCATGCTTCTCTTCTTTACTGCTCTGTTTGCTGTCCTGACAACATAGCGGCAGCCTTCCCCCAGAATGAATGATCTGAGAGAGCAAAGAGGAAGACTTTGTGCCTTTTATGAGTGGTCTCTGAAGTCACACCAGCACTTCTGTTTTATTCTGTCTGTTAGAAGTAAGTCACCTAGTCCAGCCCACTCTCAAGGACAGGCTTTACCTCTTGAAGGGAAAAGAACATTTTTTAAAATATCACGTAAGATATGAAATATGTTTGTTGTTTCTCTGGTTGTTAAAATAATACATAATTTTGGTAAAAAAAAAAAATTAGAACAAAACAGAAGTAAATAAAGTCAAAAGTAAAGTTACCCCCATCAACTAACACCACACACATTCCCCATTCCTGATTTTATGCATTATTTTGTTTTGGATTTTAATGCTATGTATGCTGTTTTAAACAGTTTTACTTAGTTAAATGTTAAGTTTAAAAATAGTTGATAACTAAAACCCCTAATTTAGATAACAAATGTTTTAAAAAGAAGCTAAGTTGATTGTTTCTATTTCAGTAAAAGGGCTTTCAGAATTAACCTAATTAATTTTAAACCCTGAACAGAATTTCCTCTGCATTTGAGATTTAGAAGATAAGGGCTTATTAGCCTAATTTGAGTATATGAAGGGGTTTGCATCTCTTTAGTTGGCAGTGTCAATCATTGTTGGCCAGAAGGCATCTTTAAAAGGAAATGCAAATAGTTTACGAGGTAGATGTGACAAAGCTAAGGATTACAGTCCCGGTAGGACTCATGTGATTCCTGGAGAGCAGAGGCTTTCAGCATTGCTCTTGCTTTGATGGTGAAACCAGCCTTTCTTTTTTTTCTTTCTTGGTTCAAAGGAATAAAGCAAGTAAAGTCATCTTTTTCAATTTTCTTATCCAGTTTTTTAGGCAAATCCAATTGCATTTTAGGAGTTGGGGAGAATTTTGGGAGCCTTGTCTTAGGAACTTTTTGTACCATTCACCTTAAGAATCGATGACTATATTTTAATTTTTTTTAATTGTCCACTGGCCTTGAGTTATTGACCTTCCAGCCTCTTTCATTGCGGTACGATATGTCCTCAGGGCCTGAGCTCTGGAGCGTCCTAGCTGCACCATATTGGCTGCTCTGTCTTGTTAGCATACGTTCTTCATTTGATGAACAGGGATGTATTTTCTGGACCATACAGGAATCTGCATAAGTGGTTTATGCAGCACCGTATCTCTGTTTTCTCTTTTTTCACCATAGACAACTGATTTTCAAAAATGAAACATGTCGCCCTTAATGAACAGCTGGTATATTTTCTTATTAATCTGTATGGTTGAATTAAATGTAACTGTCTGATTTTAGATTTTTGGTAGGAATATTCTTTATTAGTTTCTTAGATATACCTAAATTGGTATTTTTAATACCCTTTTTTTTCTTGTTTAGATTGATGAGCAAATTGAAAGCATGTTTAACTCAAAGAAGAGAGTAAAGGATATGGCTGCTCCTGGAACATCCAGTGTTCCTGCTCCAACTGCAGGAAATGCTGAGAAATTAGAAATTGCTAAGAGATTGGCTCTTAGAATCAATGCTCAGAAGAATTTGGGCATTGAGTCCCAGGTATTAAGTAATTTGTTCTGAGTTTTAGTCAATACTTTCTGTAAGTTCTTTGATTTAAATGCTTTTCAGGAATTATGTTGGCAGAAGTGAATAACAAGTTCACTAGATGTTGAGTTAGTGAGAGTTTAACATTATTGTGAATACAGAATTCCTTGATCATTGCATTTGGATGATTTCTTTAGTGTGGTTAACAGGTGTTAATGCCCACTCTGGAAGCCTGACTTTTTAGCATGTCAGGCATGGAGAGTTTTATAAAGTACTATTTTGATTGCTCTTACCATAATTTTAAAGAAATAACTCTTTTTCTCTCTTGATCTGCTTTTATTGGGTGGCTTATTGAGCATACAAACGTCCCTTGGAAGTACAAACGCCCGGTTACGTGCCTGAAACTAACATGATTTTAAACAGAAAAATATGTTAAATATTTTACATGTTATCCTTTTCTTCAGAGCGTTTTTTTTTGTTGTTGTTTTAATAACTAAGGGTAAATTTTCATAGCATTTCCAAAGAATAGCTCACTATTTTTAAGATTTTTAGAGTTTAGGGATCTGCAGGGACCTCCAGTAGGCTGTGTAGGTTGAGATCTGTAACACCTAAGCTGGGCTGACCAAGTCACAGGCTAGTGGACTAATTGAGTGAGGCACCCACAACCAGGGCTTGGAGCCTCAGATCTCTGCATCTGTTTTGTTTAGCGAGTGAGTTATCATGAAGTGTTTACCAAAGCCTATGCTGAGAACAGGGATTCTAGTACCTAACCTAATATTCTCTGGGGTTAATATTGCTAATAACTTTTATTGGGGAAATCAAATAGCTGTAACTTTTCACTGTTGGAAAAACTTGAGGTATGAGTCATGTGTTACCCATGGAAGAATTCTGTCCATGTTAGACATACAGTAAAGCATGTAAATGATTTTAGAAATATTATACTATATTTGATATTGAGTTACCTAATTATCTATGATCCAGTAGAACTTTTAATATAGAATTGAATGTTCTTTAATTTTCTCACCCAAGTAAGAGAGACATGTCAGACTATCAGTTATAAATATATACTAAATTGCACATATGCTAGGACTCTACATTAGAAAGATGCTTTTAGTTAGTGGTCTTCGAGAGAATAATTTGTGGTGGGGTCCTTGATGTTGTCTCTGCCCTCATTTGAGATTTGACTGTAGGTCTTCTTTAACTGCAGGATGTAATGCAACAGGCCACCAATGCAATTCTCAGAGGAGGTACCATCCTGGCTCCCACTGTATCTGCAAAAACCATTGCAGAGCAACTTGCTGAAAAGATCAATGCCAAGCTCAATTATGTGCCTTTGGAGAAACAAGAAGAAGAAAGACAGGATGGTGGACAGAATGAATCTTTTAAGAGATATGAGGAAGAATTAGAGATCAATGACTTCCCACAGGCAAGTAATAGTTTAAACTTTTTTTATTTTGGAGTAAAAATTCTTCTTTGTGAGTTAAAACCCAAGAACATTTTAAATGGATACTTCACTTTTTATCTGGATGAGGGAGACAACAATAGAAATTCCATTTTTACGAAAATGGTCTAGGTACATTAGAATCTAAGTGAATTTATGATGAAGGTGTTATCATCTTAATATTGACCGTAATATGCCTTAGACAATCTATTCTTTCTCAGTACACCAGGTTTTTTTTAACCCTGTTATGAAGTGATTCTCTCTCTCCTCTTCCCTTCCTCGCCCCCACCTTTCTTTTATAGACTGCTAGGTGGAAAGTTACCTCTAAGGAAGCTCTGCAGAGGATCAGTGAATATTCTGAAGCCGCAATTACTATTAGAGGAACATACTTCCCACCAGGCAAAGAACCCAAGGAAGGAGAGAGGAAAATTTACTTGGCAATTGAAAGTACGTACTGTTGATTCTGTTTCAAGGTTGTTGTGTCTTTTATAGCTAAAGAATGTGAGGCCAGTGCTAGAGAGTACTGAAAGTAAGGAATGCCTATAAAAAGTTGTTTCATATATTATTTGAGGTCTTTATTTAGAAGTTTAGTACATGTACAGGTGAATGATCTTTGTTTGGGACTTTCAGTTTTGACAGTTCAGTCAAATTCAAAAGTCACTATAAAAGAAAAGAACTTTTAAGGATTTATCTGTTTATGCTTCTAGTAAGTAGAACATTCTGGCTAAAGTTTAGGTTAGAAAGTAAATCAACTATGTTAATAGTCCACTTAATGAATGTTTAAACAAATATTACCTCTGAAATTATTCCCATAAAAGTTCATGCATACCTATTAAATATATTATGTTAATTAAAAAATCATATGAAAAAGTTCACGCATACCTTTAAAAAAATAACTATAAACAACATAACTCAAAGGATATAAGTAATGCATTATCTAAGAGTGATGTGGTTTGCTTTTTAACCTTCATACATTCATGAATGAGTTCAAAAGACAGTTTCCATTTTGATATATTTTCCTAATGTATTATTCCACTGCATAGTAGAATAAGCCACTTCCCTTCATTTATATTTAACCTGAACATCTTCATAAGACTTTTTAAGTGTAGACCAGCCAGATCCACTTCATCTATTTAATGAACTAAATAATTGTTGAATACTATTGTTGCAGCTGTGGAGAAATTTCCTCCATGTGTCATATAACCCTAGAGTCTGCATACTCACTACTTAAATGGCTTAGATGGCTGCAAAGGACCTGCTCCCAAACCTTGTATAATTTCAGACACCAGTCTAGTACTTTGAATCATACATATCACTTCTAACAAGGAAGCCTTACCTGATCCTACTTCACTACTCTGTAGCTCTTTCCCTGCTTTGTTTTTCTTCATAGTACTCATGACATGGACATTATATCTTTACTTGTTGTGTCTTCCTTCCTAGAATGCAGTGACTCTGAATGCAGTGGCTGTTACCTGCTGTATTTCCAGTGGTAGACACTTGATAAATTTTCTGAATAACGCATCTTATTAAGCTCTATAGCTTCTTCAGGACACAAAATATTTGTCAGGCATATCCATCTGATTTCTCTAAAGCAGCCACTGTCCAATAGAACTCACTGTGATGGCTGTGGAACACTTGAAACATGGCCATTGTGACTGAGAAATTTTAAATTATTTAAATTTTATAAATTTAAATTAACAACATGGCTGGTAGCTACTCTATTAGATAGCTCAGCTCTAAAATTTGTTGTTGGAAAGATCAGTGGAAGATGATTTAGATCCACTGAAAGAACTTTCTAAAAAAGGTGTCACTAGTTAACTTTTTCTTGTTATATTTTGGTAGATCTTTTGATTTTTGTGAAGATTTTATAATTTTAGGTAAGCTTCATAGTAAAATAAAGATAAACTAAAATGATTTAATTATGTTAGGTATTATTTTTAGAGTTTGATTCTTTTCTGGCCAAAACAGACAGAATTTCACAGAAAATAAATTAGTACTGTGCCTATTTAAGTCACTTTCCTTTTAATCAGTGACCTCTAATTGTTTTTATGTGGCTTCTTTATAAAGACTACAACAAGAGAAACACATGTTCAGTATGCATCCCATTTACCTCTAAACAGAAATTGTTTCCTGGCCAAAAATGCCTGATGGGGTCAAAGTTAAAACACTGAAAAGTTCTGTTACCAAGATTAAGCCTTTTTTTTTTTTTTAATAAGTGTTTGCCTGGTTTCTGTAAACTTTTGATTAGTTTTCAGAGTTCCGATAAAGTTGATTTTAATAGTTTTTCCAAGTTTATTTGCTGCTTTTGTAGAGGAACAGGCTTTTGGAGTTCCCTGCTCTGCCATTTTCACCAGTGTCACTCTCACTATAGGGCTTTTTAAAATTAATAATGATGAATTGTGGCCAACACAGAACTCAGATGCAGCCTTTATATTTTCCATGTTATTGCCATTCTACCATTATTGTAAAATAAGATTCATACATGTTTTTAAATGGTATATAAAGGATGAGGGTCCAGAACTAGGCAAATTGCATTTTTTTGTTTGTGATTGTGACTGAGAAACTGACTCATCTATTTCAAGTCAGGTTTTTAAATGGTACCCTTTTATGTATCCTGAAAGACTTTTCGTCTGCTAGTGACTCAGTGTGTTTCTAAATCACGTGAGACTGTTCCTTATTTCGTAGTGATAGGGGAGTTGTTGGGATCCAGATTTTTAAGGAGAGAAAGTTACGCTGACATCTTTCTGCACTTGGAATTGGACAGGTGTCCCTTACTACTTTGTTCATGAGGCCATACAGGGTGGAGACACAATGTCATCCAGTGGAATCTGATGATAAAATTTTTTTTATAGAGGCAGCATTTAGCCTCAGCTTGAATATCATGAGTATCATTTAAGCAAAACCAGTATTTTAAATGTCTACCTTATAAAGAGCTAAAGCAGAGACATGACTGCTCTGAAAAGGGATCCTCTATGTAGTTTATTAATTTAAAAGTAATTATGCTTGTTTAGTATAGTATAATATATCAAAGTTTAGTTTACATGTAATTTTATCAGAATACACCTCCTATACTCTCAAGTGAATTGAGAAATCCACAGCTCCTATTGACTTTTCTGTCCACCTAGAGTGGTTCTGGTCACTTCTTTTCACTGTCAACTTGTACTCAGGAAATAATGCCTAGTTTTTATAATCTAAATAAGCTTACCCCCCTCCCAGTGAAAAATGAATGTTAAATTCTAGAGACTTGTCAAAAATGAATCTTAAATTCTAGAGACTAAATAAGAGCTGGAGATTGATAATTAAAATGATCTAAATCTTTGAAAAATTTTCATAGATGAGTAGATTTTAAAGAGTCTTTTAGTTTTTTAAACTCCAACAGAATCAACTGAACACTAATAGGATGAAAACAGGTGTTGCAAGGAGTCTAGTGTCATCTGTTTCTAGTTCTATAATTGGAGGGACCCCACTGCCTGGCTCCTTGGAGGCTCTGTATGGCTCAGCAGCTCCAGGCCTCCCACCAGGCAGCGGGAAGGAGAACAGGAAGGACTTACGTGCTTAGCCACCCTGTATAATTTATAGCCTGTTTTGTGACTCTCTTTTTACTAGTGGAGAATCCCTTAAAAGCAGCCAGAGTTGTTTTAGGACCAATGAAAGGAAATGCCTCTTTTTCATGGCAGCTTATAAACATATGTAATCTATTACCTAAAGAAGCTGTGTTAAGTCAGAAATTTAAACTAGTCCAAATGGTCAGGGTCTAACTAAAGTAGAAAAATCACTCTTTCATTTAGATCTAGGTGAGAGTGTCATTTTTCTTTTTAAAATAGCACGGAATTATCAACAAACTTCAGTTTATGCCAGGTAGCATATTTTCCTCCTGAATTTCATTTTGGTTGTAATTTTCATTCTGGCTTGGCTCTTGATTCTACCCTTGTTTCACTCTCATCCACCTCTCTTCCCTTCCAGCGCCCCCATTTAAAAACGTTTTCGTTGGTGGCTATGACTTCACAACCATACTCAAGGCCCTTTCCTTCCTATTGTTAAACTGTTTCTTCTCCCTCTTCCTCTTCTTCTTTCCTCCCCTCTCCTTCCCCATTCTCTCCTCCACCCCTCCTTTCCTCTCTCTGGGGTCAAGAAGGTTATTCACATCTAATAAGGGGGAAATTTTTCACATTTCTTGCGCATTGTTTTCCTCATTTGGTTTTCTATATAGAATGATTAAAAGGTAGTTCTTTACATTGCAACCCTAGTTCTCCTTTTATTCTCTGACATTCCACTCCCAGTCCTTAATCTTTAGTCCACTTCTTTGGTCTAGCTCTTTTCCTCTTAGTGTGCGCTATGCTACCTCTCTAGACTTACCTACTCCCTAGCATTGTCCCCTGGCTTCAGATCCCTCCACATGTTCCCTGATGGCTCTCTAAAATCTGTCTCTCCTGAACTTGTTTCGTATTTCCATTGGCCTTATTGACCTTTCCAACTATATGTCCCATGAGCACCTCAATTATAGTGATCTCAGAATTGAGTTTCACCCACCATCACTGCTGATAACACCTGTTCTTCCTTTTGGGTTCATAATCTTTATTACATCGTACTTTACTTGCTACTCAGCTCTTAGCATCTTACTTTGTACCTCTTCTTCACTGTTCATATCTAGTCAGAAAAAAGTATTTTGTCCATTCTACCTAAAAAATGTGTTTTTGTGGTGGTGTGAACACAGTCCTGTGAGAGCAATGAAGAAAAAATACTTAACTGCTGAGGAAAGCTTCTTAGAAGTGATATTAAAAGTTATTCTGGTAGACTACTTCATCGCCACTCATTCTGTTGTAATATCTTTACAAGTTCTTTTTTCTAGTAGTCTACAAGGTTATAAAGAGCATAAATGAGTTTTTTGTATAACGAATCTCTCACGATACATGATGTGTACTTAACTTTTTCTTGAATTAATAACCGTATGAATGAATGTTTCTGTAACTGTGTGAATGCCTGTCTCTTCCACTTTGCTATCTGGCTATGTCCTTACATATTCTGTTTTCCAACTATGGTATATTACTTTTACGCTTCAGTAATTAAGCATGCCTTTCTTAATCTATACCATTGTACATGTGGTTCCCTTTGCAAAATACCCTCTATGTCATCTCTTCTCCTTCAGCTTGGCTAGTCCTCCATTCATATTTAAGACTGCTCAGATGACAGCTTTCTGAAACATTTGTTAAATAAATGAACCAAGGAAGTTATATTTCCCTTGAAATTTTTCCTATTCTCTTGGACAAATTGCTGATCTTTTCTTTATACTTTTTAGTCAACATAAAAGAACCATTAATACTACATGTAATATGACGTCACTTGCTACATTTGAAACTCTAAAAGTAATGAGAATAATAAGTAGCCATTATATAATGTGGACGATGTTCCACCAGGTATTGAAAGGCTATCTTGGCAGGCAGTACAGTATTCTGGAAAGTCACCTATAGTATTCTTGTTGGACCTCCTTGACATGGATAAACATCCAGTGTAATTCTAGTAATATGAATAATGTTTTCCCCTTGCTCACTAGGTGCCAATGAATTGGCTGTACAGAAAGCAAAGGCAGAAATCACCAGGCTCATAAAAGAAGAACTGATCCGCCTGGTGAGTGAAAACCTCAAGGACTTATTTGTTTTAGTAAATGTTTTATTAGGCTATAATGTAAATATAGAAAAGTACACAAATCATAAACATAGCTCACATTTTCACAAAGTAAGAAGCACACTGATGTTATCACTATTTTTTCATGGCTGTGTAGTATTTAATTATGTGACTATACCACAATTAATTTATATATTGGACTTTGGGGTTATTTTAGTTTTTGGTTTTTTGAATAACATTTCTGTAAACATTTTTCCATGTCTCTTTGATACACATTAGTGTGATTTTTTTTTCTTGAGTATATACCTTAGAGTAGAATTACTAATTGTAGGATATGTGTAGTTTAGCTTTAACTTGATATTACCGAATAATTTTCCAATTTACATTCCCCCCAGCATTGTATGAAAATTCCAATTTCTCTACATTTTTACTAATACAGGTATTGTCAGTGTTTTTAAACTTAGGTAAGGACTTAATTTGATTTTGGAAAAGCTCCTTTTATAGATCACCTTTCCAAAGGAGGCAGACACATCCCTGTGTCTTTAGTATCAGTTGAAGCCTGAAAACTGTTCTTACAGTGTGCATGGGGAAGAGTGCCCTTTGAAAGGAAATTAACTATCCCTTCTCTAAGAATGTGTTTTTGAAGGTCTTTTCTAAAATTCCGTTTGCAAGAACATTCTTTTGCGGAGATAAATGGTTTAAAGATAAGGTACAAAAAAAGAAGGAAGAAGAAAAACCACCTTTAAATCAAGTGCTTTAGACTATTTCACTAAGGAGTGATAGAAAAAGAACCTTGATGCCATCACCATTAAGTTGGTTCAAATAGTTGTCAGGTAGTCCAGTGAACAGAGAAATGATTATTTATTGAACAGTTCTTTCTTCTTCCATCTAATGTTAACATTTTTTATTTTAAATGTCTGATTGTTTTATTATTTAGTACAGGAAATTACCTTAATATTTTATACAGGAAATTATCTTCCTTTTCCTTTTTTTGTTTTTTGTTTTGCTTTTTCTGACCATGTATCTTTTATTTTCCATTATAGCAAAATTCATATCAACCAACAAATAAAGGAAGATACAAAGTCTTATAAAAACATACGGAAAAACTTTTTACATGTGTTGGTCGTGATACATGTGGCAGTTGTCATCTACAGTTTACGGTGTATTGTAAATTAAGATTTTTAAAATTCTGTCTTGCTGATTTTTTAAATACAAGAAACCAGTATTTGCTAAAGAAATCTTCTTTCAGTAAGTACCCTCAGAATTATCAAACTATATTTAAAACAGGCTTGTTTTCAGAGTATGATGTCCTATAATGTAAAGCTTAAATATCACCATCTTAAATATCCAGATAATATTCTAGAAGTTAAAAAAAGTGGAAATATTTGGACTTTTCTGTTGAAAGTAATAAAGTATACAAGTTGCTAAGGGGCTATTCACCTTACCCTCTTACAATGAAATTGTGACCATCTCTTCAGAAAAGGTAAAATTCTTTGTCTAATTTTATGTCCTCCCCGAAGCTTAAATCTTACTTGACTCAGTGGAACAATGTGAACTGAATTTAGGAATGTTATAATAGAATTTTTACAAAATGGGTTCAGAGTTTTTGTTTCAATTTTTATCATCGTAAATGGGCAATAGTTGGACTGCTTTTTGGTTTTATAAAATTAAACATTTGTAGTATAAGAGTCTTTTGCATTTCTTTACACTGCAAAGAGTTTTAGTATTTACTACTTTTAGGTTCCCCTCACAGCCTCTGGCTCTACACCTAGCTACTAACTTTTCTAATCTTCCTTAAAAGAAAGTGATTTGTAGCCTGTAAATATTAACATAGTTTCTTTTTCTTCCTGAAAGTGTTTGTTTATACATTTGCACATATAAATACCCTACCAATTTTAATCTGATTTCTCTTTAGGATTATTGAGTACATTGTGAATTTTCTCAAAAACGTTCAAACATAATGATACCCATGTTTTTAGACTTAGACATAAGCATCTCAGTGAAATTCAGTTCATAAGGAATCATAAATTATATTTTTGAGCCCTCATATATTTCCTGAATAGTCTAATTTATATTGTTATAATTGGATATAATATTCTTTTCAAGAGTCCTGGTATTAGAACTTTATATTTTTGTTCTCACTTCTTGGAAAAAGAAAATTTTCAGTTTCAGTAATATATATATTTCTTAAATTAAGAGATATAGAAGTTCCTTTGAATATTCTTGGAGTTTTTAGGGAAAAAAATCAAAGTATACCATAAAAACAAATTATTTTAATATCACATTAAGTGGTTAAAGTGACAAGGAGTATCAATCATTTCTTCAATATCAAGTATCCTTACTGAAAAACTAAGATATAACTGGGAAATATTCTTGGGTTCCTCACATCACTCTCTTTCCTGGAGGAAGAAAAGACAAAACAAACACATGTAACAACAGAACCAAATAAACCATTTACTCTAAAATTCCAGACATCTTGGGCTCCTTTTCCCTCCCAATTTATTTATTTGCTTATTTTTATTACCTAATTGTTCCTTTGATAGAATATGTGGCAGTCCCACATTGGTGACAACTGGTGCTCCTTTCAGCCTGCTGGATCACTTTGAGATTCAAAGTTTTATGCCATTTTAGCAATCCTACCTTTATGTTTGTATATCTAGTTGTAATAAACCAGTGATAGTATTTCATTCTAAAACGAAACATTTTTGTTATTACATTTTTTTAGTGTCACATTGATTTTTAAAAATTGAATGATGTACAGACTAATTTGTTTTCTAATGCAATATCAAGATTTGCTCATGTTTTCTAAACTCATTATAAAATAAAGTGAATTCAGTCTCTTTTTCTTAAAATTATCTTTGCTGAAATGTTTTCTGCTGTTTATATAAATGTTTACATTGGTAGGCATGTGAGCGAAGTATTGTATTCTCTGTCTTTATTTTAAAATTCTAGCAACTTGCTACCCAAAATATACAGTTCTGTCCAAAAATACCTTCCTGAAGAAGCCTCTTAGTCTTTTATGGTGTTTTATTTGGCATAAGACATTAGGCTTATAGATAAAATAATAGGTTCATGTGCCGGTTGGCATTTTACTACAGTGACACTCTTATCATGAAAATGGAAGTATAGAATTAAATAATAATGACTAAATTCTCTCCGACTCCTTTTAGACACTTTATTATTTGATATATTTCATGTCTTACCAGCCTTATTGGTATAGGCATGGTATTCAACTGGTAGTCACAGTTCACTTGAATGCAAGCTTTCTTTTGAGGCAGGCATTCTGTATATGTAAAGAGGTTTTTGTTTGAGCAGAACCAGCTCTTGAGTACTTGGGATTTTAAAAGCCCACGAAGTCAGCTGTGGGGCCTGCTTCTAAGTAGTACATCAGCATCTTAAGAATCACAAGCTAGAAAGCCAAGCCTCCAAAGATGTAACTTGACTGTGTGTGAGCTCTTTTCTCTATGCTGCTTTGCATTGCTTTATAAAACCATCAGCTAATGTCCTTTAGTGACATAACATCGTGCTTGTTTAAGATAGGAGCTGAGGGGGAGGGGATGGTAGTTGAAATGAACTCTAGGGTAAGAACCTACACTTTGTTTAGTAAAATGCTCCATTTTTGTGCTTTGTAGATAATGGAGTCTAAGTTCTTAGAGCAGGCAAGAATTCTGAGTGGCTAGCCTCATGTGGACCATAAAAACACTCTTCTTAGATTTGAGTCGAGAGCTACCAGTTCTCATTTTGGCACTCAGTTTTATGTAAAAATTGGAATCTGCTGGCATTTTCTTATACCTTCTGCTTCTGGTATGAAAAACTGAAGTTAATGTTTAAAAAAGATATGTAGAGATGAATATGTGTATGGGGGTAGAGAGGCTGTCTTAACTTTTATTGTTTAGGTGTTACAACCATCAGAAAACCTTAATAAAATCTCATTGGAGTTGGGCCTTTAACATAGAGTAAGTATAACATCTTCGTACACACTGCTTAGTGAAGCATATGTTCTGCTCTTAGGCCAGCTCTCTGGAGCTGAAGGTGGCTACATTTCCCTCACTAGGTAAAGATTCTTTGATATGTTACCAATTATAGATATTTGATATGAGATTATAAGTTATATATCAACTTATGCTTTTCCTCAGGCAGGAATCCAAGGAGAAATGTGAAGAACACGTATAAACAAATGTATTCTTTGCAAAATCCCCACAGTATCAATGGTCTCACCTTTTTAGTGCCTTATGGCTTAGCTGGTGTATGTGTTAACATGTAAGTACATACTATGAAACCACATGACTGGTGAGGGATTTACTTTTGATTATTTTTCTCGACACCGTTCTCTTCCAAATATGGGATCAACTTATAGGAGTTCATGATTTTGAAGCTTAAGCCTTTAAAAAGAAATTCTAACTTTGCATTAACCTCATTTTGTTGTGGAGGGAAAAGTACAAAATGAAAAAGTTTTAACCCCTTTGGAGAACTGTAACTCAGAGTTACACTCTCAGACAGTATTAGCATTATTGTAAAAGCTAGTTTCATAATTTAAAAAATCCTAATTATTTTAATATATGGAAATACCTGATAGTCCATGTTTTGAATAATAGTCCTCATTTACAGTTTTGACTATTGTGGAATAAAGAAAACATGAGGATTCAGTATGAGAAATGTGCTCTTTGTCCACGGAAAGCATGTCATTTGAATTTGGCACTTCATAGTAGATGGATTTTTAGCAGCCTATCAACTCCAGGCACTTCTAGCAACCTTGGCTGGTAAGGTGTGTTTGGCCTTTATTCCTAAGTTCCTAGCAGTCTTTCAGGTATCTGAGTCAAGCTAGTACAAGGATCCTTGAAGGCAGTATTTCCTCTGCCTTTGCCAAAGAGAGTCTTTGGGAGCTGAGACTCCCAGAACTAAACTGTGGACTTTTGAAAAAGAGTCCTCCATCCCCCAAGCCAGTCTAAGGCCCAAGTTTCAGATTTGAGAAGCCCGGAGGAAAGAGCAGAGGAGTGAGTGCCTGGGAGCTTCAAAGAGAGCACAAGTTCCTCTGTAACTTTTTATTGGTCTGGTGTTGCTATTATAAGTGTGTCTGGGGTGGTAATGATTCTGTGAAACATATCCAAGTCTGAAACCCACTGATAATCTTCAGTTTCTTTTGCTCTTGGATCTTGACTTCCTGTGATACAAAGCAACGGTCTCCAAAGTGGGGCATGTGTATAGTAAGCCACTGGAAAGCAGGATGGATATATTGGGGCTTTTATTTATTTTAAATTTTCATCCTTTAAATTTTTTTGGCTATATTTATAATATGGTGTTACATGGTATATTGTGTATATATATATATTATTACAGAATAGGTACAACTTCATATACATAATTCAAAATAAATTCACATATATTGGACAACCTTAGGCAAGTTGCTTACTTTAAAACATCTGTTTTTTCATATATAAAATGGAGATATGATAATACCTTCCAGGGTTGTTGTGAAGATGAGGCAAAATAATACATACAAAGCCTTAAAGCATACAAAGACAGTGCCTGGCATATGGTGAGCATTCAATAAATACTGGTATTGTTACCATTGATGGGTGAACGGGAATGAGTTTCTTAAGCTATTTTTCCATATTGCTTTGCCTTTCAATATTGGTGTAAATTGTATACCTAGCAAGGACAACCAGTGGCTGATAAACCAAAATCTAGAAATTGAGATTCTTTTTTTTTAATGTATATCTTTCAGTTCAAATGAAAGTATTTAAGAACTCTTCTTGTCTCAATTGAAAGGTCTTTAGAGGCAGCCAGCTCCCAGTTCTAGATAGATTGCTTTTATGGCCAGTCACATTATACAATCACCATTTATCATTCAAAAATGATTTGGCCTTCACTGGACCAGACTAAAGCTGTTGGAGAAGGAATGAAAAATATTTGTGTCCAAATTGTATTACAGGGGTGTACACCCTTGAAGAAGAAATGGGAGATAAGTCATGTAAGTGTGACATTTAAAAGTGTGCTCGTGTTATAACAAGTGATGATAAATGGTTATACTCTTGAAAAAGCCTCTACATTCAGCACTAGTTGTACCTGTATTGTGCATACTGTAGCACCTCATTAAGACCAACTTGAAATTATCAGGAAACACCAGATCTTTGCATTTAACGCTGTGTTCTGATTACCCGAGTTTTGTCCACTTCACTAAAGGTAAACTTCCGAGATGAGGGACCACATCTGACCTGTATCCCCAGTGCCTTCCATTCAATAAATATCTGTTGAATTTACTTGTTGCTTGTCCACAAACCTAGGATTGAAGTGCATATTTCTACCTATTAGCTCATTTCATTTCACAGCCCTGCAAGGACAATCTTCATTTCACACATACAAAAACTTGGAAAGAGCCGTGACATGCCCAAGGTACCATAGGATGCAAAAAGGCATTCAAAGCCAGGAACATATGAATACTTCTATTGCTCTGACTACTACATGCTGCAAATTAATTTGACCTCATTAGTACAAAAGTTTGTTTCTTAAGTGGTTTTATGTACAAATGCCATTTCAGGTAAAAATTTAGTTACGGATCTGGAATAGTCAGGATATGGAAGTACTACAATGCATTGTCAAATTCCACTTCAAAAATAAAAACTTACAGAAAAATTTTAAAGTTTTATTAAAGGATACTTAATATGCTCTCATGTGTACACTTTTTAGCTGTTTTATATATTGGTATTTTATAGATAATACTATTGTTTGTATGGTATTGTTTTCTAGCGTTTTATAGGAGTAATTGGTTAGAATATTTAGAATCATGTTAGGAAACCCAGCCTGCCAGAAAATAAATGGGCTTGCCTGTTTTATGCCCTGAATTTGGTTTCCCTCCTGGCTTGGGTGTTCATCCAGTAAAACTGTTGCTCCTCCTCTCCTTCTGGCAGCAGTACCTGGCCAAGAACTGTGCTAGTTGTAGCACTCAGTGCTAAGGATTATCTTCTCAAACGTTCTTCATTGCATGGACAAAAACGACAGGTACCCATTTCTAGCCTCTTCGCACCTCCTACAAGTGTCTTCATCTCAGGAGATTTCCTAACTCTCCTGACATCTTCAACTTCATGGAAGGAAGAACTGGGGAAACTAATGTCTTCTGCTAAGTGGCTTCTATGGAGTGACTGATATGCCAAAAATCTCACGATAACTACAAAAAAAGGTTGGAGTTTGTAACCAAACTACTTGTCCTATCCTTCCTGTGATGGTGGAATGACGAATATGACAATTCTAAAGTCATGGATGTAAACACCTTTTAAGTTACAGGATGTCCCACAAAATGAGGCTTTTCATTACATGATCGAGGCCTGAGGGTCCAAACACCTATTATTTGAATTCTCTCTATTTCGTTTGCAGTCGGTCCAACCTTACCCGTCCATAAGCAACTAAAGGGTAGAGGCTGAGTCCTGTTAACATTCTTTGGGCAGCACCAACCACAATAAGACTAAATCTTTGTGCCAACAGCGATTAAAAGCATAGTTTCCTGGAACAACAAAGCTGCTGGGTTTAAATCCTAACCACTATTTATTAATCCTGTAACTTGAGAAATGGGCTCAGTAGTAGTTCTAGCATCACAGAATTGGGGTGAAAATCAACCCGCATAAGCAAGTTATTTCCCTTTTGGTGGGTCCCTCCAGCCCAGCTCCGTGCAAGAAGCTCGGGTTTAAGCCCCCCTCCTATTGGTCCCCACGACGGTCCCCACGAAGCGCAAGCGCAGCCTGGCTTTCTAGGCTACTTTCCTCGAGCTTGCGTGCTTCTCCTCGGCGGGAGATTGGATCTCGCGATGTGCGTGTGCGTGCGCATGCGTAGTCCTCGCGAGTTCGCGCACGTCCCTCCCCTAGCAGCACAGGGCTGTGGCGGCCTCTTCCTCTTGCGTCCGGGGCAGGACCGGGAGCAGTGGTCGCGGCCGGAGCCGGGAGCCAGCGGCCGGAGCCGAGAGCCATCGTCCACCTCGCTGCTGCCGCCGCTCTATCTGTCTGCCTCTGTCTTGGGCTCTTCCTCGCGCAGTGCAGAGGCGGCGGGCTGGGAAGGAAGCGGCGCCAGCGTGAGGTTCCCAGCCGATGGGCAGCCCCTGGGCGCGCTGAGGGGCCGGGCTACTAGCCGCTGAGGTATGTGGGCGTGCGGGGGGTTGTCAGCTTGGATGGGAGCAGAGTCCCAGCGCGGGCGCTCGTGGAGAAGGCAACGAGCCGTCAAGAAAGGGGGCCTGCCAGCTGGTGAGAAAAGGTCTCCGACCCGTCCGGGAGAGGAGCTCTGGCCTAGCCCTGAGCAAGAGGAGGGGCCCCGGACCTAGCCTGCGCTTGGTGCCATTATTGGGGGGAAATTCCTCTTGCGGAGGGAGTGAGTGTGTGTGTGTCGGGGGGTCACCCTTTCTTTTCATAGAGAGGTCAAAATCAGCAGTCCTCCCTCCACACTTTAAATTAAAGCCTGCCGTTTTCGATATGGACGTCTAGATGGAGCGGCCTGTGGACTTCTACAGCTTGCCGAACTCCACAGCGGGTTAGGAATCTTGATTATTGGAGGGTACACAGCCGTTTCTCTAGTGTGGGCGTGTATCATCTGCAAAGTTGTTATTGCCGATACATTAATAATCTCTTTCGGGCATAACAGGCAATAAATACATTTCTAAACGCCTCGTGTCAACTAAGGATTCTTGCACTAGCGAAACTGCGCTGTGGGGCACAATTAAGGAGTAGAGGGAAGACAAAGAAGGCCGTTATTTATGTTCTAGTATCAAAACTTTCCATAGTGGAGCAGAATGCGTGGCTACGGGCATTTGTTTCAGCCTTTGCTGAATGGACTTTCTGGGTGATTGAGGTGGGCCACAAATGGACTTTCATTTAGAATAGTAAAATTGTCTATGGGTCTATGTAATTGTTAGAGCCAAATGACCTGAAATAAATCTCTGAGAATTATGTGATGTTTGATCTTTGGAAGAGAGCAAGACTTAGAATTCTTGAAATGAAAATTTTCTCCGTGTTTAGAAGACTTCATGAATGTTTTGTGAAGTTACTAAAAATAGTTATAGTTCTTTATGTTGGCAGTGATTGCCACATTCAAGAGAAGGGAAAGGGCTTATTTCATAAATAACTGCTCACCAAAAGACTCGAGGGGTTAAACACACAGTAAAACAGTTTTAGGGATGGCAGGTTCTAGCACATGCTTTAAAAATTCTAATTTAGTCATAGTTAAAATATATAGAAGCTCGTAGCTGGCGCCCTTACATCCAGTGAATCATTTTAGAAGGTAATTAATCTCTGGTAGTCTACACAGTCTGTTCTGTAATTCTTGGCTTTCATTAGTGCAAACTTTCTGGAAATGTAGTATTCATTCTGACTCGTAAGAAATGTGCCCTGCATACCCCTCAGTGAACTCTAGTATGGGAAGAGTCTTTGAAGAAAGAACAGTTAGTTGGCAAGCCCAGAAGTGGGAGTAGGGAAGCATTAAGTATAGAATTAATGCTTGTATATGTAAATAATGCATATAAATATATATAAATTCATGCACACAAGGATCTAATGGTGCTGACTGCTGTCTTAACAGGTTGAAATCTGAAAGTAAATAAGGATTGGTTTTAGCTTTGTTTGCTTTTCTAGTTAACTGTTGACATGGGTAATTGTCAATAAATTTCTTACCTAGGTTGTTACTCATTTATCGAGTAAGCCAGAATACTGTTCGATTTCTTGGCAGCAGTGGGGAAATCACAAAACATATAGAAGACTTGCCATTTAGACATATTCTTTAAGTGTGTCATTGTCTTTCCATTGGAATAAACAGCCTTACTCCTATTTTGTGTTTTAGTGCTTAGAATAGTGTTTTGCATGGAGTTGGACCTCAATAAATGTGAGCTTCGTCAGAATTAAATTAATATGATACAAACCTAATTCATAAATTCCTGGAAAAGATTAAAGGAATAGGAGATGGGTGCATTTTTTTAAAAAAAATTGCAGGTCTACTTTTTAATGGTGTGTTTGGTTTTTTTTTCCCCCCAGTTTGTTTGTATCTGAATAAAGGATATATGGCAGCATCTTGCCTCTAAAAGGCTAACATAATATAAGCAGATTCCATATATACTGAGTGCTAATAGATGATGGTTAGTGTTCTGATATATTAAGAGAAGATGAAGTTAAAGAAAGTAAGGTCCAGAGGAAAGGTTTTGGCAAGTTAGTGATAGGAACTTAAAAGGCATGAACTATAAAGCAGTGAAACAGATTGTAGAAAGAAAATTTTCTCCCTTTACTGGCTGTGCCACCTGCGGAAGAGAACTTGGACCTTTCTACTATTTTTTACTAGAGCTTTCCAGCAGGGTGATTTCTGACTAATAAAATTGAAAAAGGAGTCACCTTTTCTTTTATAATCTTCTGTTCAAAGGTCTGACTGTGTTTTGTTTTGTTTGTATTTGCAATTGGTCTCTGGTCCAGCTTTCTTGGAAATAAACTAGTGTTTTGATTTCTATCTAATTTGTGTGTATATTTCTCAATCAGTTTATAACTTGAAGGGGAGAGGAATGTGGTTGGTCACTTCACAGATCCCAACATGGGCTTTTCTTCACTTTGGAAAACAAAGCTATTTGTAAATGTTATCAACAGAAAGGTTTTTGTGGATGTGTGAAGAGGTAGTAGCTAAAGAGGTGAATAAAAACTTGGGACTATTTTAAATTGGGTCCCATGTTTTCATTTTAGCATAGCTGAGTGATTCTCATTGTAAGGGATGGATTTTGCCCTTTAAGGACTATTTGGCAATATCTCGAGAAATGTTTGGTCCTCACAAATTGAGGGAGGGTTAGCTACTGACACCTATGGGTAGAGGCCAGGGATGCTGCTAAGTATTTTACAATGCACAGGACAACCCTCCACAACCAAGAATTCTATGACCCAAATAATACTGCTACTATTGAGAAACCCTGGTATACTATTCTGATATTGTTGGTTCTGAAGTTAGATTATCTGAATTCATATTTGGCTTTACCGTTTCCTAAGTGTGACCTTGGCGAGTTGCTTAAAGTCTGTGCCTCAGTTTCTGTAAAACAGAGTTAAAAATAGTATGTTCCTTAAAGAGTTGTGGTGATGTTTAAGTCAGATAATGTACAACTACCTGACACATAGAAAGTACTCAAAAACTGTTCACTTTCAACTAATATTACATTTGGAACACATCTTGATGATCTCTCCTGATTTCTCATCTGAAATTAGAATTCGAGTTAGTGATAATAAACTAGTTCTTGTTATATCTTTGGAGAATTAGTGAAGAATTACTCTTTTTAATATTTTTGTTTAGCTTAGTCTTGATTTATGTTCTTTATCAAGCTTCTGCTATAAACAAGTAGCTTCTTATTGTAGGTGTTTTTCCTTCATAGTTAATTAAGACTTTAAGCTATGGCCAACAGCTCTATATCTGTTGATTGTCAGCAAATACTTAGTAATTTAACAGAATTCAGTTATATGACTTGATTCTCATTTCCTTTTGCCTTTATAAACTGAAATAAATTTACAGTGGTTTTGTCTCACATTAATTATCTGTTTTTAGCCTCTGGCAGTAACTATTTTCATGAGATTTTGGTGCAGTTTTGCATGTACGAAGGATATAGGGAAACATCTAACAACTTGGGGCTAGGCCTTAATATACATTTATGACTCTTTCTCTAAATCTGAATTGGTGCCCTTACCTTTTTTAAATATAATACTCTATTATATGTAAACGCTCATTTACCATGTTTCTTAACCATATGACTAGGGCTGGCTTGTTATGGCGGTGTTTGTAATACGTCCTTTATAAAGAGAAAAAAAGATCACAGGGATGTCCTCACAGACAAAACAGAGACTTTGGATTGTTTGTTAATAAGTCACAGAGCTCTTGTAAGGGGAAAAGTTCCACACCATATTTATGGTCAAGGGAGAAAACAGTGTTGTACATTCAACTTTTTGTCTTGATAACCATATCTTCAAAATAGAGAGTATTTTATTATTGTTATTACCCATATATTTGTATTGTAAATCTCAATTGTTTGTATAAATGTTCATTCATTTTTAACCTTTGGTTACTCTTGGTACTGCCTCCTGTTTGGATAGAGTAGTTTGAAGGAAGTCAGTACCTTAGGCCAAGAGATTATGTTCTTTGTTTGGCATATTCCATCTTTTGTAAAGTGTAACATACACTCAGGATTCCGTATAAATAATCAATTATGATAATCACGAGGAAGTGTTCATCTTGCGAAAACTGACCAGATCAGAAGTATACATGTGAGAAATGTAATAAAAGCTCAAAGGGAGACATTCTAAGGATGTTCAGCAAACCGAAATAAAACAATCATATTAATAAGAGTTTTTGTCTTTTTTGCGTTCCTTTTGGGGTTTAGTAATCTAGAAGAAAAGAGCCTATAAAATACAACAGATTTTTCTGTCTATACACATTTCCAGTTCCTAAGGAGAGAACATTATGGCTACTAAATTAGTAGTATAGTTGAGTTTGTATGGCATTTGTCCCTTCTTGTATTTAAATTGAGAAAAATAAGTATCTTTGTATTTGCCGATGTGTGTTTATTTCTAAGCGGTCTGGAGTCCTGCCTGTTAGCTTAATTTTAGGTAGCATAGTTGTTGGAAGACAGACTATTTTCCCACTGACTGCTGTCATACAGATATGTATTTGTTTATGTATATTTATGCATATTTGTCTTTTATTTTTGGTAGAAAATGATGCATCCTGTTGCCAGCAGTAATCCTGCTTTCTGTGGGCCTGGCAAGCCTTCCTGCCTAAGTGAAGATGCCATGAGAGCTGCTGATCAGTTTGACATATATTCCTCCCAGCAAAGCAAGTACAGCCACACAGTCAGCCACAAACCAATGGCTTGTCAGAGGCAAGACCCATTAAATGAAACGCATTTGCAGACTACAAGTGGCAGAAGCATAGAGATAAAAGATGAACTAAAGAAAAAGAAAAATCTCAATCGATCTGGTAAGCGTGGCCGGCCTTCGGGAACCACCAAATCAGCAGGATACCGGACCAGCACAGGCAGACCCCTGGGAACCACCAAAGCAGCTGGATTTAAGACAAGTCCAGGCAGACCTTTGGGTACAACCAAAGCTGCGGGATACAAAGTCAGCCCAGGGAGACCTCCAGGTAGCATTAAAGCTCTATCCCGTCTTGCTGACCTTGGTTATGGCTGTGGCACTGCTGCTTTTCCTTACCCTATGATGCACGGCAGAGCAGTTCATGGGGTAGAGGAAACCAGCAGTGAAGTCAAGCCACCCAATGAGTGAATGAGGCAGGAAAGGAAGGCCCGGTTTAGAAGGAAGATTGTGAATAATCCCAAAGCTTCTTGGTTTTATTTTGCCATACACGATTTTATGGCCTGGGCTTTCCAAATTTGTTTTCTCATTTGTTTTTCCCCCCTTGCTTTTGCTCAGAAACTGCCATATGCTGACAGATGCACTCAGGGCATGAGCAGTGGCATTGAATTTGTACATAGATTTAAGTGTAACACCTAACTGAATCATTTTTGCTTTTCCTTTAGAGTTATGGTTGTGTCTTGTATTTTGTTACTACTTTTGGGCCATTCTAAATAGATGATTTATGTGCTAAATAATAAACCTTTATACCTGTTAGTTTGTGAAGTAAGCCTACAATATAATAAAGATAATATCTAAGGTATTTTTAACTGAAAGAACAAAGCAAACTAATGATTCAGGATTTTTTGAGGTATGGCTGTGAGTTTTTGTAACATTTATTTTCACAAGACAGGACATAAATATTTGTATGCTTTGGCATTTACATAGACTTCAGATATTAAAAATCTTATTTTTAATGTTCTAGGTTTAAGCAGCTTCTTATTTATTGATCTAAATGACATTACTTGATTTAACCATTGTTCCTACAGGAATTCTTTAGTGTTTGCCTTTCACCAATGATAGGTTGTGTATTTTTTAATTGCCTATATACCAAACACTACAAACAATTCATATTTACAAGAAAATTAAACTTTTTAATAAAAACTGCACATTACATTTTTGGTGAAATATAATGCATTCTGAGAATAGCATATTTAATATATTAGAAAAAGAAACATTCTTAAGGTCTGCATGTAGCTATATCCACTACATTTTGCCTTTCATATAGTTTTAAAGCATTACGCTTAAAAGATTATCGTTGTTCATTTATTAAGAATGTTTTTTATTTTTTTCCTGAGAAATTGTCCCATTGTATTAGCACTTACTATGGTTTTAGGTTTATATCTACCAAAGGACACGAATTGAATGGTAGACTGTAAAACTGATATAAACAAAATGCAGTTTTCTGAGTGTCAGAACACAAACATTAAGAAATAAACAGGAATCCATCTATGCATGAAATGTACAAAATATGTTGGTTAGTTTAATTAAAAATCTAATTGTGGCTCCAGTGAGACCACTTCATCCAAAAGGAAATTTTTTCCAAGTGTTTGCTTTAGAAGCAAGATAAATAGAAAAGAAAAAAAGTATTGGGTAGATATGTATATTAGGGACAGAGGGAAATCTCTTCTCCATTTCCGAAAGTAATATTCTTTGTTAATATACATTTTATTTATTCTGAGTTTGTTCTAAATAAACTATTATAAACTCTGGATTTGAAAGAAAATTCCACTGAACTTTAAAGTTCCAATGTATGTATTTGCGATTGTAAATGCCTTTGAGATTATTATGTAGATTTGCAGGACCCAGAAGCTTTTAAAATAATTAAAAGTTTAAAAAGGCGCATATTGTGTTGTTTGGGCTTGCTCTCAGTTAATGCAAACTCTGATTGCAAATGGATGTCATGTTTCGTACCTTTTTTATCAGGAAAAAAGCAGCAAGCCTTCAGGTGTTCCAGTGATGCCTGACACAATGAGCTGGACTTTATGCTGCTCTTTACAGTAAGAGGTGTTGCATTGTATGTGGGGACTGTGTGCACTGGCATCTAAGACAGTGACCTCAACAATGTTAGCTTTGCACAAACCATAGAGAACAATCTTGGATGACTACATAATCAGTTGTAACATTCTGGCAGCTAAATTGTTACAAGAGTTTCTTCTTTCAGAAGCTTACAATATAAAATTTTAATAATTTACTCAAAACAGTGTAACTTCTGACACACACAAAAGCTTACATCTTTATTCATATGTTTACCCACTTTTATTACGTATCTGTCATTTAGCTATTTCTCAAGATGATGTTCAGCAGTTGGCTGCTTAGAAATCCTCTTTTGATCCTAAAAACAGTTGAATTAAATGTTCTATCTTGTGATAATATAAACTGCTGTCAAGGACTTGGTTGCCTGTTGTTTTTGCTATGTCTGTTTGACATCGCCCTTTCAGTTTATTTTGATTCCTGATTTTGTTATACATAACCTTCCTTTTCTCCCTTGCCTTTCCTACATTCATTCTCCTCCTTTCCCCATTCTCCAGCACATCTACTTAGTGGTGCTGTGCTGTGTGTCAGAAGATAAAGCAGGTGTATTATTGTATAATGAATTTTGTATACATGTTAATGAAATGGTGAAATCAACTAAAGGAAGTATGTTCATAACAGTGTTTATTAATATCAGGAACTATGTCCCAGGAAAAAAATCAGGCAAATGGCTATAGTTGTGATGGGATAATATCGTTTAGAAAGCTGAATTTTCTGTTCACGGGAGCAGTATTAGATCTGTATGCTGATGAGCATCTGATTCTACTTCCTTTTCTCTTTGTGAACAGTTTATTGGTGCCATGCTGAAGAGAAAGACATCTAAGTGATAATTCTTTAAAATATAAAATATTTTTACTTCTCTATAATCTAAAGATTACATCGTGCATCTTTTGTAACACTGTCTCTTGTCATGATAAACACTGAAATAGCATGTTAAACAAATGCCTATACTTTAATAATCAGTTGGAGAAAACTGGCCTTTTCCTCCCATTGTATGATTATTCCTTTAAAGGTAAATTGCTAATTTTATATTGTGTAATTTTCTTCCTCACAAAACAGGTTTCACTATTCTATATTAAAACTGTTGGTCAGAAAATAATGTGTTCAAGAAAGTTTGCTTTACTTTTTTCTTTCAAAAAATATTTTAACATGTCTTATTTATTATATTAACATAAGGAGCTAAGACAGATGAAATTTTCATTTTTTGACATATAATCTTGCATAACTAATCTTTAGTATGGGATGATTTTGATACTATCTTTGGAGTTTTGCACTGGATATTAAAAAAAATTCTGGTACATTGTATTGGAAGAAAAGTATTTGCTTAATTTTTAATATTTGGGGACATTTTTAAAATCAGTGTTTCAATTAGACTAAAAAATTCTTTATATTTTTATTTGCTTTTTAAAATAAACATCTGTTAATGTAATATTCATCCCAAACTGATGTTTGTGTGACTCTACATGTATATTTTCATGAAATAAGAATAGGGTTTGAATTGAGGAAAAAATTATCCGGATCCATTTATTAGGTTAAAAGTGATCCATCCAGTCCATCCAGTGTAAGAAAAAAAAACAACAAAACCTCTTTTATATTCTAAGAAGCTTTAAAAGAACAATTCAGGGGCCATTGATAACTGCTACTCTGTCAGTCATTGTCTCTATATGCAGTAAAACTTTATGATCCCTTTATAGTGAAATATAGAAATTCTCAACAGTTGTTCAAAACTTTTTTTTCTTGGATATGAAATATTTTAATGCTATTAGGTTTCTGTTTTTATTATAGCTTAACTATATCCTATTAAACTCTAGGGTGTATCTAAATCTTTCCTTTGCTTTTTCCTCTCCACTCCCAAGTAGATAATTCTGTACTCTCACATATAATCTATTTAATTTTTGGAAAATTTAATGCTATAGCAAATCAAGTATGTGACTTATAGTAATCAGACCACTTTGATTCTTTAAGTTTCACAATTTCCTTTTTCCACAGATAATTATGGAGAAGATAATTACCAATTAACTGATATAAGCACGCTGTCCTCTGCTGTAAAAAGTCTGAATAGATACTGTGTATGATTTTATGTCCATGAACTTGAGCTACTCGTGTGCAATTATGTGTATGGGAATGGAGTAGTGTTCATGATTTGTATCTACATTATCATATGGATGTATATTTATTAATAAAGTCATTACTTAAAAAACAACTGTGTTTACTACTTTATTTCTTAGCAGAGTATTTTCCAAGTAGGGGAATGGTAAATGATAAATTTTTTTTATAACTCTGGATCTTATATTTTTCTTGGATTGTGCTTTCTGGAATCTACCCCTCTGTACTTTTTTTGTTTTTCTCAAAATAGTAATATTTATATATTTGTAATTTTAAATCCTAACTTATAAATGGATCTTTTTTTCCCCTTCTTGAATTCCGCGCCCCCCCAAATGGATCTTATTTTCTTTGAATTTTCCTGTTATTTCTTGTCTTTTAATAGTAGCCATTCTAACAGGTATTGGAACCACTCTTGAATATAGAGAATTTATTATTTAAGTAAAAAACCATTTTAATTAGTAATTTTCCCAAGCTTTCAACAGGCTTAATAAAGTCAACAAACCTTAGTAATTATCGAGCATCTGCTTTATGGCGTGGCAGCTCACATACTGAACAAGGAAGCCGTAGTAGAAGACAAATGCCTTAATATGTAGAACTTAAACAATATAATGCCAGTTTTTATTTATCCTGAAATGCTTCATCTCTCAAATTAGCTAATTAATTTTAGCACAGAGCCAATGAAACTACAGCCCATCTGCTTAGTCCTAACCTCTGGGCTAGTTTTTAGATAAATTTCACCAGGAAAACTGATGATTGTGCTTATTCTCTATAAGCATAGAAATATCAAGTAAAAGATCATAACTTGTGATGATGCTGGCTTTTAAATCATGTTGGGAACTACTTATGTGGCTGTTGTGCTTCCTCTGTCACATAAAGAAACAATAACTACATAGTGTTATGTGTCCTTAGTATGCCAGATGCAGAATGGCTGATGACTGAAACTGATAGTTTATTTTTGAGTAACTATAGGATTGTCACAAGAATATGAAAAAAATCTTTTAAGAATTCTGTTTAATTTTTTTTTATTTTGGAAATTTTAAACATATACAAAATTTAATAAATATAAAGTGTAATGACCCTCTATGTGACTGACCATTTTCAAGCTTTAGTAATTAAAAATTCAAGATCTTTTTTTTTGTCTATATCTCCATCTAATTTTTATCCCCCTCAATTATTTTGAAACAAAATTTTCCAAATCATGGCATCCTAAAGTATTTCAATACATATATCTAAAACTAAAGACTTTCTAAAATATAAACATGATATCACTTACACTTTTTTAAAAAATTTAAATTCGTTTCAAGTATATAGTACATTAGACATCTATATAGTTCATAACTACATTCCCTCTGCCGTGTTCCCCATCCCCATGACCATCTATCAACTACTCATTTGTACTTCTTTAACCCTTCACTGCATTCTCCCAGCCCCACAACCCCTGTCCCCTCTGTCACCAAATTGTCCACTGTATTTGTGAGTCTTTTTGATTAGTTCTTTTTGTTCCTTAGATTCCGCATATAAGTGAAATCGTATGGTATTTATCTTTCTCTGTCTGACATTTCACTCAGCATAATAACCTCTAGGTCCATCCATGTCATTGCAAATGGTAGGATTTCAATTTTTTTTAATGGCTGAGTAATATTCCATTGTATATATGAACCATAATTTCTTCATCCAATTGTCGATGGGCATTTAGGTTGCTTTCATATCTTGCTATTGTAAATTGTGCTGCCATGAATATTGGAGTGCATAGATCTTTACGAATTATTGTTTTGTATTTCTTTGGATAAATACCCAGAAGTACAATTGCTGGGTCAAAAGGTATATCGATTTTTAATTTTTTGAGAAACCTCCATACTGTTTTCCATAACGGCTCTACCAATTTGCAATCCCACCAACAATGTATGAGGGTTCCCTTTTCTTCGAATCCTTGCCAACATTTGCTGTTTTTTGATTTATTGATGATAGCCATTCTGACAGGTATGAAGCGGTAACTCACTGTGGTTTTAATTTGCATTTCTCTGATGATTAGCAACCTTGAGCATCTTTTCATATGTCTATTAGCCATCTATATTTCCTCTTTAGAGAAGTATCTTCAGGTCTTCTGCCCATTTTTTAATTGGATTGTTTGTTTCTTTGTTGTTGAGTTGTATAAGTTCTTTATATATTTTGGATATTAACCCCTTATCAGATGTATCATTAGCAAATATCTTCTCCCAAACAGTCAGTTGTCTTTTTGTTTTGTTGATGGTTTCCTTTGCTGTACAAAAACTTTTTAGTTTGATACTATTTGTCTATTTGTTTATTTTTTCTTTTGTTTCCCTTGCCCAAGGAGCTATATCTGAAAAGAAATTCCTGTTAGTAATAGAGAGTTTACTGCCTATGTTTTCTTCTAGAAATTTTATGGTTTCGGGTCTTACATTTAAGTCTTTAATCCGTTTTGAGTCTATTCTTGTAAATGGTGTAAGAAGGTGGTCTAGTTTCTTTTTTTTTTGCATGTATCTGTCCAATTTTCCCAACACCATTTATTGAAGAGAGAGACTGTCTTTGCCCTATTGTATATTCTTGCCTCCTTTGTCATATATTGAGTGTATAGGCGTGGATTTATTTCTGGGCTCTCTATTCTGTTCCATTGATCAATGTATCTGTTTTTATGCCAATATCATGCTGTTTTGATTACTGTAGCCTTGTAGTATAGTTTGATATTAGGTAGGGTGATACTTCCAACTTTGTTCTTTCTCATTATTGCCATTGCTATTCGGTTGTTTTTTTTTTTATGGCTCCATGTAAATTTTAAGATTTTTTGTTCTAGCTTTCTGAAAAATACCGTTGGTATTTTTATAGGGATCGCATTGAATCTATAGATTGCTTTGGGTAGTATGGCCATTTTAATGATGTTGATTCTTCTTACCCATGAGCAGGGTATATGCTTTCATTTATTTGTATCTTCTTCAGTTTCTTTTATTAATGACAATTTTCTGAAAACAAGTCTTCTACCTTCTTGGTTAATTCGATTCCTTGGTATTTTATATTTTTCGATGCAATTGTAAGTGGGATTGTTTTCTTAATTTCTGAAAGTTTGTCATTACTGTATAAAAATGCCACTGACTTCTGAATATTTATTTTGTAACCTGCTACTTTACTGAATTCACTGATCAGTTCTAACAGTTTTTTAGTGGAATCTTTAGGGTTTTCTATATATAGTATGTCATCGGCAAACAACGAGAGTTTTACTTATTCCTTTCCAATTCGGATGCCTTTTATTTCTCTTTCTTGTCTTATTGCTGTGGCTAAGACTTCCAATACAATGTTGAATATGCTTTTAAAGAGTAATTCCTAATATAATCAGGCATACAATATTAAAACTGTCCTGATTGTCTCATAATTGTAAAAAACTTCTTTAGTTGTTATTCTCTTGATTGAAGCATAATTTACATACCAAAACACCTCACCCATTGTTTTGGTTCTTTCAGCCTTTGTGTTTTCATATAGATTTCTGGATACATTTGTCAATTTCTACAAAATCCCTGATTTTTTTTAGGAATTGTATTGTACCAATAGATCAATTTGGAGAGGTGTGTCAACATAACAATATTCAAATCCATGGTCATGGTATATCTGTTTAGGTCTTCCTTGATTTCTCTCAGCAATGTTATAGTTTTCAGTGTACAGAACCTGTTCTTTTGTTGGGTGTTGGATTTTGTGAAATGCTTTTTCTCTATCTATGGTTTATTCTCATTCTACAATTGGTTTTTTCTAGAGATATGGTGTATCACATTAATAGATTTATGGACATTAGGCTACTCTCACATTCTTGGGATAAATGCCACTTGGTCATAGTGTATAATTCCTTTTATATATTGCTGGATTTGGTTTGCTAATATTTTCTTAAGAATTTTTGTCACATAAATGTTTGACTAGGATCCAAACAAGGTCCCAAATTGCATTCAATTGATATGTCTCCTAAGTCTCATTTATGGATTACATCTCTCTTTTTACTCCCTTGTAATTTATTTGTTGAAGAAACTAGGTCACTTTCCCCCAAATTCTAGATTTTGTTGATTGCACCCCCTATTTTAAATTCTCTAACCCCTGTATTTTCTGTAAACTGGTAGCGAGATCTAGAGGAGTGACAAGATTCCAGTTTGATTTTTTGGTCATCTTAGGTGGCCTTTTGCACTTCCTATGGCCTCATATTAATTTGCCCATAATAGTTGGTTTTTTTTTTTTTTTATGATGTTAAAGTTGATCTTTGGGTTCAAGTGTTCTTAGCCTGATTCATACATTTTAAAATTCTTCAGCTTTTCACTTTTAGTAGCTGTATTAGTGTTCTCCGGAGGGAGGTGGAAAAAGCAATAGAATATAGATAATAGGTAGGTAGGTAGATAACAGAGAAGATAGAGTTGGCTCACGGCATTAAGGAGGCCAAGAAGTCCCATGATCTGCCATCTGCAAGCAGGAAAACCAGGAAAGCTGGTGTAATTCAGAAGGAGGTCAAAGCCCTGAGAACCAGGGGAGCCAATCGTATAAGTCCCAGTCCAAAAGCCTAAGGTGGGTAGGGGGCAATGATGTTAGTCCCAGTCCTAGTCTGAGTCAGAGGGCCTGAGACCCAAGGGCACCAATGTCTGAGGACAAGAGAAGATGCCAGTTCCAGCTCAAGCAAAAAAAGCAAATTGGTGTTATCTCACCTTTTTGTTTTATTTAGACGCTCAAGCAAATAAAGCAAATTGGTCCTATCTCACCTTTTTGTTTTATTTAGACTCTCAACCAACTGGATGATACCCCCCTGCATCTTTTCTCAGTCTACTGATTCAAATGCTAATCTCTTCCAGAGACACCCTCACAGACACTCCCAGAAATAATGTTTTACCAACTATCTGGGCATCCCTTCGCTTGGTCAAATTCACACATAAAATTAACCATCACAGTAGCATTTGATTTTTTTTTTTTTTGGCCTAGCTTCTTTAATTCATTAGGGGCTACAAAGTGGCAATTTAAAATTCTATCGTTTATCAATTAGGTCAAATATTTCTATCAAAAAATCTTCCCTTCATCAAAGATTTGGTTACCCTGAAATAAAACCTGTGCAAAAAAGGCACATAAATGCCTAATTCTTTCCTTTTACCTACCAGTTTTCTGAATGAGTGGGTTCAGCATCTTCTAAAGGTGCTTAGTTAAAAAAAAATTGTACCAGTATGAACTCATGGATTCTAACATGTGATGTATCTGTCTATTGAAATTAATTCATTTTTATGCACAAATAGTTCCATCTTTGGCTAGTAAGAGCCAGTTTGTTTCCTCAATCATTTTGACATTAACCCTAGTATGACAAGATGTCTCAGACTCAAAAAGGTCTTCTGACTTAGCGAGACAATTTAGGGAATGAATTTTAGGGTGTATGGGTTTTAGAAGAATTTCCTTCATTTTCTAGAATTGCTATTTTATAAGATACTGAAACAAAGAATCCTTATAATGACACTGTACATTAAAAAAAGATTTTGTAACAGTATATTTTAAAAATGATAGGTAAGATAAAGCAAAGAAAACATGACATCCTGTTGTAAGCTCAAGCGCTTCTCAGAAAAATCAGATGAAATGAATTGAAAAGGGAAGGAAGCGCATATTAGATAAGTAGGTAATTGACCATTAAGTAATGGTTTGTAAAAGTATTTTTTAATGTTATTTTCATCTTATTTATTACAGCATTATTTATGACATAATCAAGCGTTAACAGTATTTGGATACTATAGGAATCCAAATCTTCTTAGTTGTGGTAAGCAAGCCTCCAATATGGCTTCTAATGATCCTCACTTCCTGGCATTTATGTCCTTGTGCAGTACTCTCCTACACTGTACATGGTGACCAATAGGATATTGTAAAAATGACGATGTCTGATTTCTGAGGATAGGCCATAAAAGATATCGCAGTCTCAGTATTGCTCTCTGGGATCACTTGGTCTGGGGAAAGCCATCTGTTGTGTTATGAGGACACACAACAGTCCTACGGAGAGATGCACACAGTTAAGAACTTAGCCCTACTGCCAATGGTCAGTGTCAACTTGTCATCTTGGAAGCAGATCTGCCTTCATATGATGGTAGCCCAGCCAACATCTTGATTGGAATCTCATGAGAGACCCTGAGACAGAACCACCTAGCTAAGCCACTCTGGAATTCCTGACCCCTATAAATGACATGAGATAATAAATGATTATTACTGTTTTTAGACACAAAGTTTTGGGGTAATTTGTTATGCAGCAATAGATAATACACTGATTAAAAATGACTGTTAGGTTATTTTAAGTACTCGTGTACCTAAGAAATAGCCAACTCATGAAAATTTCCCTTTCAAAATAATGTAAGACTCAACTATACTGATAAAGACATTAGCAACTGTTATTATTTTCAACTAACTTGCCCCCTGGTCTTTCCATTACACAAGCCTGGCAAAACACTAATTCTGGAGTAATTATTGACTATCAATAACTCCTGGGCTGATAAATGCTATTGAAGAAAAATGCTTACCTCTGCCATTTGCAGTCACAGCTGGATCCCCAACACTACCAGGAAATTCTTTGTATTCTTAGCTCTCAAGCCATTCACCATTCAAGTTATTTCAGATTTCCACTCTCCCCTCTCCTTAGATACTTAAATATCACCATGGGCCCTCTCAGCAGACCACCTTTCTTCCTGACAGAAAATGGCTTATCTGCATTCATTCCTTCCTCCTATTCCAATGGAGGAGATCTTCCTCTTTCTGAAGTTTTTCCCTCTCTGGATGGCTTTTTCCAGTTTCTTCTCAGAGATTGTCCTCTATCTTGTATTTTAAATCCCTCCCAATAGGCTCTTTCTCATTGGCTTTTAAATACAATCAATTTATTTAAATCTAATATTTATTTACATGAGCTATTACAGAAGTAGCAACAGTGTGATACCATTTAAAATGAGTTACTGATTGTATACAACAGTATAAAAAGTCTTGAATTCAGGTTGGTATTCTAGCCTCAGTTGTCAGAAATTCTATGTAACATTGAGCCATTTTCTCTGTGCTTCACTTTTCTAAGGAGTCAAATATGAATCTTTGAGAGAAAACCACCTAAATGAAAAGATAAATGCCAAGGGCTTAGTACCCAGATTAGAAATGCAGAGGTCTCCTATTAGAGTTGAAGTTTATATTTATGATTTTTATCAGATAGCATCTCATATATATCAAAGCATGATTTTGGTTAGGAATGAAAGTTAGAGTGTCCTAAGTAGACAAAGCTGGGAAAGAGCCCATGATATATTTTTTAGAGTTTTCTTAACTACTATACATTGTTCTGATCTACCTAAAGTAAATATCTTGGGAGGATACTGAATTATTGAAGGAGCTCAGGTTCATCTTTTGTTATTAGCTGCAAAGGATATCCAGTATTGATGAAATAATAATGAATGCATTGGGTCAACTGAAGTCCATCAAAGTACATTAAAAAGATAAGAATGGGAATAGAGCCTGGAACTATGAATATATGCTCAAAGTACTGATTAAATTAATTGAAATAGTCTCTTCATATGAAGGTATTTCATTACAAAATAAAATGAAGTTATCCTAGTAAAAAAATCACCCACGAATTAGTGATTTCAAACAACATTTTTTTAATCTCTGTTTCTGTGGGTCAGGAATTTTGGAGGAGCTCAAGCTGGGCATTTCTGGCTATGGTCTCTCAGGCACTAGTAATCCAGTGGTGGCTGAGCTGGAAGAGTGGGGCTGTGATCAGCTGGTGATGGAGGGCATCTCTCTTCATGTAGTGTCAAGGCTTCTCTATGCAAAATAGTTTGAACTTCCTCAGGGCATGGAAGCCTCAGGATAGTGCAACTACTTACCTGGTGGCTCTGGGCTCTAGTGCAAATTTTCTAGCAAAAAGGGATAAAACTGCGTAGCCCCAGAAGCCATACTGGAACACTTCATACATTGCTACATTCTATTGGTTATATGTGAATCACATACCCATGAGATTTAAGTGTGGGAGAATTAGATTCTACCTACTGATGGGGCTGTGGGAAAATTACTTGTAGAACAGCATGTGGGACGGGGCATATTGTTGTGGCAATCTTTGGAACAGTGATCCAAACGAAAGGAAATATTTGTCTGTTGATGAGAGAGGGAAATATTTGTCTGTTGATGAGAGAGGGAGGGAGCGAGAAAGAGAAGAGAGGTCCTCATGATTCATCAGATTAACATAGTCTAGGCAAACCTATCAAGAGAGACAAACTAAACACCAGGAGTGCAGGTGTGTAGCTGTGCATAACAGTTCCAATTATTATCAGACTCTTGTATGAACAATCCTGGGCCTTATGGTGTTGGTGCAGAGTTCATTTCAGCCAAAGGAAAAAGGATGATGTCAATTCTCCCTCCAACCCCCAAACAAAATCAGTTTCAAGACAAACCTTAGGGCAATTTTCTCATGGTAAATAAGTGCATGTGCCACCTGGTGGTGAGACTGTCAAATATGCATTCTAGCCTGTTGACTGCATTTACTGAACAGTCATTAGATAGTGTATACATAGGACGTGGTTCCATAGTGTAGCTGTTAGCACGTCTGCTTTACAAGCAGAATGTCCTGGATTTGTGCCCCAGTGGAGCCACAGTCCACGGTCTACGGCCATGCCACTCTGAACAAGCCTGACGTCTGATCTCCAAAGCTAAGCAGGGTTGGGCCTGGTTAGTACTTGGATGGGAGACCACCTTGGAAGACCAGGTGCTGTAGGCATAAATAATAATAAATAATAATAATAAAAGAAAAAGATAGTGTATATATAGTATTTACCAAAAGACAAAAATTTTAACACAAGTGTATCTCACTAAACAAACAAAGCACAAAAACAGGGAGGGAAAAGATATAACAAAAAGGAAGGAGTAGTAACCACAGGGCATCCACGTTGGAGTGTCCAGATGAGTCAAATCAACCTTTTCATTAATACTAAATCCTCTTAATCCTGTCCTATTGGCTTTTCATGCTTCTTTGAATTGGGTATGGAGGGTATGGGGAGAGAATAAGTTAAAGAAGGAAAGGCTTGGTATTACACTTTTGGGGGGCAAGAAAGGTAGTTAGCCAAATAGTAACTGTAGTGATCAACTCTAGAACTGTGGGCTCTTTCACCCATGTTGGCCATTGTCTCAGATCCTTCTGGCCCCACCTCAGAATTTATTATAGCAAAATCATGGCAGCCTATTTAGAATATAAGAATACTCCATGGGGTCAAATTGATGATTCATCTTTCTGGTTTAAGAATCTGTGATGAGCACAAGAGGACTATAGTTAGTCCACTGCAATCATATCCAAATAGTAATAACTACTATTTTGAAGTGCTTACTGTGCATCAGGCACTGTGCTCATCACTTTGCATCTTATTTAATCTTCACAACTCTATATAATTTCATCCTCATTTTACAGATTAAGTTACATAACCTGATCAACCATATACTATTATAAACGTTGAAGCCAGGATTCACCATATAGCCAAAAGCTCTCTTAACGTTGCTATATTTACCAGTAGTTCAAAATAAAGATCTTTGAAATCTATTTCTATTGTTTCAGCCTCTTAAAATAAATTTGAAAGCTGCACTCTCCACAGTGACTTAGCACTAGTGGCTGCTCAAAACTTGTCTTTATTCTTTTTTAGGAGGCCCTCCCCTTTAACTTCTGGCAAGGATGGTCATCTTTTTCATTTCCTCTGAAAATATTCTCTGATTCCTCCCTTCGTGCCTTTGCTCTGGAATGCAGTTCCACAGTTGTATACTTCTCATCCCCATTCGTGCTGTCTTCATTATAGGTCCTTTTCTAGCTTTATGCTCCTGGTGGCTTCACCACCTCTGGGACCCAGCCGTGGGGGGGTGGTTTAAGTAGGAGAGATTGCCTTGAAGGTTAGTTAAAACCAACCAACCAACAGAAATCTCCTGCTCTGAGTAGGGTTAAGACTGCCAGATGCAGTAAATAAACTTACGGTACACTCAGTTACATTTGAATTTCCGTATATCTCTTATAGTAAAAACCTGTTTGTTGTTTCTGTGAAATTTAATTTAACTGGGCATCCTGTATTTTATCTGGCAACCCAAGGTAGGGTAGCACGGGTAACACAGGAGCTTCAAAGATTTGCATCTCGATGGGGCATTGTTAGGAGGATTTTGGGCCTTTCCGGCCAGGAATGAAGCGCCAGTAGGAGCGGTGTGTGCTATCACCAGCCTGGCCCCCATTCGCACGTGAAGAAACCCTGCCCAAAATATGGGGGGGGGGTGTCAGAAAAATTCGAATTGACCTGAAATGTCTGGCGCTTAGCTCCTAAAGAGCGTCGAAACGACAGCGAACGACAGCGAACGACAGACAACGCAGGCCACAGGGCAGAGGCAGGCCGCCCGACTCCAAGATGGCGCCCGCGGCGACCGCCAGGTGTCAAGATGGCGGCGCGGGCCCGCGCCCGCGCTCCCGGACTATCTTCACTCAGTCTTCCTCCGGCTGGGAGCGCGACGCGCGTCGCCGTACGCAGGTTACCTTTCGGCCTGGGTGGTGGTGCTGGCCACCGCCCGCCCCGCGCCATGTGGCTCCTCGGCTGGTGGCAGGTACTGCTGTGGGTGCTGGGGCCTCCCGCCCGCGGCCTGGAGGGTGAGTGCGGGCTGGGGCCTTGGCGGGGGGGCGGCCGGCGGCGGTGCGCCAAGTGCAGGTCCGCCCGGCCGGGGACGCTCTTTTACTTGCGCGAAGGCCAGCGACGCGCGCCTCACCTCTTGCTAGCATCTCTCCACGCATTGTCCCGACCTCCTTCCCCGGGTAGTCCGCGCTTGTGGTCCGCGGAGGTGGCGGGGCGGAGAGGGGAACGGCGGGGTGGGGAGCTCCGGGTGTGACCCGGCCACGTTCAGGCCCCCTCACTGGGCGACTTGTCAGTCGGGAGTGACCGTGTATTAGCACTTACTGAGGCACTTTGTTATTGTGGCAGGCACTTTGTATTTAATGATAATAGTAATAACGAATAGCCGACATTCATGCCGCCCTTATTGGGAGTCAGGAACTATGAGTAGCGCTTTCCTCCCTTAGCTCATTTAGTCCTCCCACCGACCCTATGATATGGGTTCCATTAGTATCTCCATTGTATAGATGAAGATGCTGAGCTCAGAGAGGCTAAGTAATCTGCCTGAGTTTGCACTTATGGAAAATGGCAGAGCCTGTCTCTCTCCAAAGCCCACGCTTTACTTTGCACCTTGCTGAACCATTTTCTTAAGAAGGCCACTCTTAGATGCCTGTAATGAAGGACAGATGAGAAAAACACAGGAGACTCCCAGAGTAACCCGCTGCTTGTCCGGGCATGCTCTCAGGGACCCCTCAGGTGGGAAGGCAGCCACGATTCAAGCCAGTGTCTGCCTGCTTTCACAAAGTCAGACCTCTGTACTCCACTTCTGTCACTACAGCTTAACCACCAGCCTCAGAGAGGAGACAGCCTGTGCTGGATATCTCGTTTGTCTCCCAGATCATTCTCAGGCCTCTTCTAGCCTGCTCTGCCCTGAGTGGCTCTCCTGCCTTCTGGCTTCCTGTGGGCTGGAATGAAAGAAGAATGAGGTCAGGGTATTGATTTTCTCAGCTCCCTCACTCAGAGGTTATCATAGGTTGTCCGTATCCGTCTGCTGAAAGTCACAGCTGTTTCAAAAAGTTCTGTGACTGTTTCTGCCTCTGGCCTCTTAAAGTCTGTGAGTGGCTGGCCCTTTGCTGTTGCTGGCCCTGGAGTGCCTGACTATTGCTTCTGTTTTCTCTACACCCAGCCCACACATTGGTGGTCCCTTTATTAAGCTCTCCTCGAATTCCCCAAGTTGAATGTGCTGTTACCTGGCTGACTGAGGGGACTGACATGTTGCAGTCAGGGTCACATTCATGCAGACTTGAGGATAACTTTGGCCACAGGGTGCGTCATTGGTCATCATGGCCAGGCCATAAATGAGGTGAGGACAGTGGAATCTTCACCAGCTGGTTCTTTTTCAGGGTGGCTGAAAAATCCAAGGATTTTTTTCTGCAGAGGATATGTCCACTGGCAGATTAGCAACTGAAGGTGGCAGGTCTGTCCAGGTGTCAAGGAACAGGTGCCAGCTCCTGGCTTCAGTATCTCCATGTCCATCCTCACTAGCCAGTCAACTGGCAGATTCTTACTGAGCGTTCACCATATGCCATGCACTGTGCTGGATGCTGAAGGTACAGAGGTGAGCCAGACAGAGAAACAGGCTTGCCCTCCTGTCTGATGGGAAAGGCAGGCATTAAATGACTACAGATCATTAAGTAAATTGCAAAAGTGGAAAATGCTTTAAGGAGAGTTTCATGGCATTACTAGATGCTGTAATGGGAGGTCTCTCTGGTCTGAGGGCAGAGGAGGTGAAGTTCACCTTATAGAGGTGAAGATTAGGGTGATATCTGAAAGATGAGTCGGAACAGCCAGAAGATGAGGGGATGGAGGGCTTCCTGGGCAGAGAAACAGCCCTCAGGACAGCTCTGAGGTAGGTGGAGGAAAGCATGAGTAATTAGAGACCAGAATGTCTGGTGGTACCAGTTGAGAGTGTGGACAGAGACCATCATGAGGGGCCTGGTATCCATGCCACAGAATTGCAGACTCATTCACAGGGCAGAGGGAAGCCATTGAATGGGTTTTAGCAGAGGAATGACATGATCAGATTTGCTTTAACTTTTCAGTTCCACTTGGATTGCTGTGAGGAGTGGGAATAGAGGGCCAACCAGGGAGATCAGTTAGGTGGCTACAGCAATTTTTCAGGTCAGGGCTGTGGTCTGGGCTGAGGGGTGTGAGTGGGGATGGGAGAGGTGGATGGATGACTAATGTATTTAACAGAGGAATCAATATACTTAGTTGTGTGCCCATCCATCCCTTTGAATTATAAACATCACTCATATCATCATCGTTGCAGCCATTTATGGAATGCTACTATGTGCCAGGGACCATACACATCTTTTCTCATTTAATCTGCAAGTAGCCCTGTGAATTTCCTCATTTCAGTGGTATTTTCTTTGAGTATTTTCTATGGAAAGTATAGGTTGCTGCTCCTCCAACCACTGGCTGTTTTGGGTCCTCCCAAATTTGGCTCCCCTGCTACAGAAGCCATTGTGAAAAAACCTGTGGCTAGTAGCGAACCTTCTGAGAAAAACTGGAACGGTGTGAAAGAGCTGACCTAGGTTAGGGCTCCCTGGCAGAGCTGGCATGATGCCCTCACCCTTGTTCTCCAGACATCTTCCTTGCTGCCAATAATGCAATAATTTTCACTTTATACATGGCTCAAGCTATAATCAGTTTGTTTAGGTTAAGAAGCAATCTCTTTTAAAAGGTGGATTACCATGGGAGGGTTCAATGGCTCTGGCATGCTAAGTCATTTCTATCTTAGTGTGGGATAATTCAGTGTTTTCTTTCTTCCCAATACCTAAATGAAAACAATGGTACCTGAGGCCATATGATTTTTTTTGTTTCTAATCTGTACTGTCTCCTTAAATATCTTCACAGGAGGGAAAAGCTACATATCTGAGCTTAAAATACCAGTTCTCTGCATCACTCAGAATTCCTTTTGATTTTTTGTGGGGGACATCTATCCATTTTTGCATAAAGATGATATGATAGAGAGAACCAGATGCTAATTTCTGCCCTGGTTTTTTTCTCCTGAGAGTCTTTCAGGGTATTGGCAGTCTCCGTGTACTTATTGGCCCTAGAATGCTATTTAGGTTCAGAGAGAGAGCATACCTCTATGGAGCCAGGGCATTTGGGAGTAGAATTGGTTCCCAAGCCCAGCACCATTTGTTCTTCTCCAGACTTCTAGCCTCTCTGGCTTCATTTCCTGCTCTGTCTTGAGACAACCCAGCAAACATATTTGTTTTTTCTTCTGATTATTCAAGTAGTTCATGCTCATCAATCAAAGGCTACAGAAAGACCTCCAATGTGATCTCACTCCCACCAAATTGGCAGAGCTCCCTGCCCAGGCACCTAGCCCCTTCTCTAGATCAGAGTCACAGAAGTTCTTGACCTTTGCTTTCCAAGCCCTTTACTCTGCCATATCTAACCTATATCGTCACCTCTCCCTCCTTATCTGCTTTCCCATCTGCTTTACCTATTCTTGAATTTCTCCCATGTCCTAAAGCCAAAACAGAAACCTCCCTTAGCCCCTTGCCTCCCCATAGCAACTACCCCGTCTTTCTTCCCCTCCATAGCTAGACTTTCAGCAAGAATTGTGTATATTTATCTATACAGTTATCATTTTTGGCGCTCTTCTTCCTTTTGTGTGAATCAGTATTTCCATTTGGTATCATTTTTCTTTTGCCTGAGAAGTTCCTTTAAAATTCTTGTCATGTGGTTCTGCTGGTGATAATTCTTTCAGCTTTAATGTCTGAAAAAGTATTTATTTTGCTTTTGTTTTTAAAAGATGGTTTTGCTGGGTATAGAATTCTAGGTTTATAGTTTTCTTCCAGTACTTAACAGTTATTATTTCTGCAAATATTTTTTCTGTCCCCAGCCCCGACTCTACTCTTTTTTGCATATTACAATTATCTGTACACTTAAAATTGTCCCACAGGTCACTGATCTCTTAATTTTTTTGATACTTTTTTTCATTGTATGTTTTATTTTGGATAGGTTCTATTACTGTGCCTTCAAGTTCACTACCCTTTTCTTCTGCAGTGTCTAATCTATCAATAATCCTATCCAGGGCAGTTTTCATTTCAGACATTATAGTTTTTGTTAGAAGTATAATTTGGTTCTTTTAAAAAATATATTTTATGTTTCTATATCTACTTAACCTTTTGAACATATGTAATACAGTTATAATTACTGTTTTAATATCCTTGTAATTCTGACATTTGTGCAAATTCTGGGTCAGTTTTACTTGGTTGACTATTCTCCTCACTCTTGGTCATATTTTCCTGCCTTTCTGCATGCCTGGAAATTTTTGGATGCCAGACATGAATTTTACCTTCAGTGCTGGATATTTTAATATTCTTATAAGTGTTCTTGAACTTTGTTCTGAGGTAGTTAAGTCCAGCCTCTGAAAGTTAAACCACTGAAAACAATTTGATCCTTGCTTTTAAGGTTTGCTAGATGCGAGTAGAGCTGTACTCACTCCAGGGCCTTTTGTGTACTCTATCCCATGCCCCAGGAAATATGAGGTTTGCCAGCCTAGCCGGTGGGAACAGGTACTATTTCCAGCTCTGTGTGAATGTTGGGTACTATTGCCTCTAATCCTTCTGGGTGGTTCTTTCCCTGGCTTTGTATAGTTTACTCACATGCATGTGCTGACCAGTATACTCAAGGTGGGAGGTTGGGCTCTGCAGTTCTCTAGAGTCCTCTCTGCAGCTCTCTCATCTCTAGTATTCCATCCTGCAAACTCCATCCCTGGTCTCCCTGGATCCTCAGCTCCATCTCCTCAACTCATTGAGTCTGCTGCCTCGGTTTCCCCTCCTGAGCCACTAGTTCAGGCAGTAAACTAGAGGATTAAAGGGCTCTCCTCATTTTTCTCCTGTTTCTCAGGGATGGCTGTCCTTCACTGCCTGATAGCTAGTTTCCTGAAACTGTTGTTTCACATATTTGGTTGCTTTTTGAGTTGTTTTAGGAGGGAGGATAAATCTGGCCCCTGTCACTCCATCTTAGCTAGAAGTAGAATTCCAAGAGAATGTTTTTGAATTGCTGAATTATTTGTAGACCTCCATGGGAATATTATTTGAGACCATATATGAATGTGCATACCTTACCAAGCCCCCAGACTCCTCCCTAACACTGAAGCTAGTTAGTCGTTCATGCTCTGGTGACATGCTTATGGCTTGGCAGAGCTCATTACCCAGCTGGTGGCTGGCTCCCCAGCCACATGGTGAGCTTGTGTGAGTGCATCTGGGCTCATTTGTTTCTCCTAGTCAGTGTCTGGCATAGAGTCTGGCAACTGTTGTTGAGTTAATGAGTTTGAAGGCAAGAGTCTTTGTTGTAGAGGTGAGTGGAGATTGCTAAATGGACATATGAGACTGCCCAGGACTCTTCCTTAATCTGAGCATTTTGCCCAAGCCCTAACTAGTGGCTCCAAAATGGGAGGATAGCCCTCCTTTTCTCCCTGCTGTGGCTCCTGCACTGCTGGGCACTCCCAGACCTGGCTCTGCTGCTTGCTAGCTGTGTGCCATTGGGCATTATGCTGAACCTTTTTGTGCCTTGGCTTGGTCATCTGTTATGTTGTGCAAAGATGCTTTGCCATAGTAGAATCTTCCATAAAGCAATTACTGTTGTCTCGGATATTCTCCCCAAACAAACAAAAATGTTAAAATGTTTTTATTATGTTTTCTCAATCGGATGTCTGCTACACGGCAAGCAGCAGGTTTCACATGAAGCTATGTTTTTGTCGACTTATTTATTCGACATCCATTAATCTAGTATCTCCTTAGGATCTTTTTCATGACCTGGAGACTCGTGGGTGGCTTTCAGATAGTTTAGTGGGAAAGATTGTTGCGGAAAAGTTCTAAAGTCAGACCAGCAAAAACCAAGCAGTAACTCGGAGAGAAGAACTCAGTTTATTATGCACGGTCCCAGAGGAGCTAGCCCTCTGAAGAGTCTGGGCCCTGAACTATGTTGCAGCATTCCTTATATACCAGTCTATTACACGAGCTGATTGGTTGATTCGAGCTTAGACCATTACAAAGCAGAAGGAGTTGATATGGTTGCAAGTAGTAACATTGGTGGAAGGGCGGGAGATGTTATGGGTTGCCGCTGGTTACAAATTGTTACAGGAAGTAGGATCTGCCAAGGTACAAGGTGCTACAAGAGGCGGGGGCTGCTATGGGTACAAATAGTTAAATTTACGAGTTGAGCAAAGTGCAAGTGAGCTCTTACATGAGCTCCTGCATACAGCAAGCATATTTACAGAAGCAGACAAAGAGCTGATTAGCTTTTTGATGTAAATTCCTCAAATTTCCTTTTCATTCCCCCCTTTTGATGCCTGTTTAGATTCTTTATAGGGCATTAACCTCATGATCTCCCTCTTGATCTCCTAGTGCCAGGGACCAGTAATTCCACTGCAAGGATCTTAGCTGCAGTTTTTCTTTCCACTGTAGCCTCTATGAGGGAGGTGATTGACTGGACAACAAGAAGGCAATAGACAAGGTAAAAGGAGGCAGGCACTGAAGAGGAGTATTACTCCAACTAAGGTCTTAAAGCCTCCAAAGGTAGAGAACCAACTTCCAAAGAGGCTATCAGGGTCCCATCCATGCCATACTTGCACGGGCACATGTGCCAGTTTTGTCATCTGCTTGACAAGATCTTCAACTGCCTGGCCCTGGTCATCTATCTGTATACAAGAGTTGGTGAGATTGAATTTCTCACATGTGCCTCCTTCTGCTGCTAATAGATAATCTAATGCCAACCTGTTTTGGTAGATGGCAATTCTCATCTGGGTCTGTTGATGTGCAAGAAGAGTCGGGGCTCTCCCAGTCTCGGTAGTAATGATTTCTAAAACTGCCTGCAGTCAGATTATTTGGTTTAACATGTAAATGGGGGTATGATATCCCCAAGAATTATCTTTTCCTTAAGTGGCAGGCCCATAGTATTGGATTATTCGTACTGGGGGCCACTCATCATCCTTCCAGTCCCCTATTAAGAGCTCTGTTTTCACTCTTTGCAAGGGTTGTGGGACCGGGTGACCAAGCTGTTCCCTGTTTTCAGAGGTAAGAGGAAAAACGATGATTTTATCATGCCAATTACACAACTTCCTTCCAAATTTGTGGGGAGCCAGATATAGGCCTTGCTTCCACAAATCCAGTAAAGCCCACGTGGAGCCGTCCAGTCTTGGATCCTGCCTGGGTTATGCCAGGCTTTAGTTAGCCTTGGGAATCTGGCCAACGGATTTCTCTCTTTTCTGTTTCCCTGCCACACGCTTCGTTTGGAGGCGGCATTATAATATCATTGGCCTGAGCAAACTGAGTTTCTGACTGAGTGTTTGAGATTTCTTCCACCTCTGGCCAGGCAGTATTGTCCTATAATAGTATGTTCTAAAATCCATTGACCACTGTTTGAGGTATGTGGGGCCGTTATATCTGGCATTGCCTGGTTGGGAACCAATTCAGTAGCTCCCCACGGCCACCTATCTCCCATTAGTGTTCCCCCACATACATAGCAGGAAGTGACATTCAGGGAGTGAGCTATTCCTTCAGCCATTCTGAGAAATAAGTTTTTGATTGATTGTGGCGATGAGGGTAAGGGTTCAGTTACTTCCTTGTAGGAGGTCTTATAAACCTGATAGACTTGGGCTGAATGGGCTAGTACTCGACCTATGATACAGATACGAATTTGAACATAAGGATTTAGCCTGTCCCATCAATGCCAAGTGTTAATACTTATCTGGAACTCCAATGGGAGTTCAAGGGGTTGGTTATGATGAACTCTAATGGATTGCACATATGTGTGGTGCAGTTTGATAAGGCTACCCCTTTTCTTAAATGCACCTTTATCTTGTTGGTGTCTTTCTCCCAAGTAGCCCATAGGACACATGACCAATATGCACAGCTTGTTCTATATGAACTGTGGGGACATACATACTTTTCTTCTGTTCTATAACTTTCTTTCCAGTTGAGAGATCCACAGGATCTCCCTTCCTCCCATTGGCCCTGACTCATAGCAGCACAAGCATCAAACTTTAGGATTATCTGATTAGGATTCTCTTTCACTCTAGTCTGGGCCAACATGGGTCCATCTGTCCATCCTCCCCCGTGGTCCCTCAGAGCTACCCTTATTTTGAAAACTGTTTCAGTGGGAGGGTTATTTGGGTTGTAACATACATAAGGTTGATTACTTCCTGGGTCGCATATTGAATATTGAGTCTAGTTATAGTTACAGATCCCTTTCTCAGTTCCCTGATAGTCATAGTAGCTATAGAAAATTAAAGTAGTGGAAATTCTCTTACCTCCTTTGGTGACATGAATACATAGCTCACAGTCCTCTGCCCTAATTTCCTTCCCTCCCCAGTGTCCAATTATAAGGAGTCCCACGATGAAATTCCTCAGGCTTTGGCCACGTGTGGACCAGCCAGCTTCCGGTTTGTGGCTGGAGCAGGGCATGTTGGTTTCCTACTTACGAGGGTTGGTGGAATCTGTCTGTGCCAGTTTCAGCCAACTGTGGTAATGGTCAATCCTCAAACTTCTGCTGTGTGTAGACTGGCCAGCTTCTGGGGTGGCCAGAGCAGGGCCGACGATCTCAGGTGGACTTCTGCTGCCTCTGGAACGTAACTCGGAGTGGTTGATCAGGAAGAGACTCTGCAGTCCAAGTCTCCTGGCTTTCCAGAGGTGCTGCTCTCTTTATCCAGGTGTGGTGGATCCATGGGGTGATACCTGCAACTTTAATAGCAGTGGGAGTTGCTAATATAACTGTGAGGGCCTATCCAGCTTCGCTGGAGCTGCTCCTTTTTCTGATATTTAACCCATACTTCATCTCCTGGCTGAAGGGGGTGAACCCAGTTCCCCAAAGGGATAGGGGCTCTTTCTAAAGTTTCCCGAGTGATGCTACAGAGGGTCTTTCCTAAGGCCTGAAGCTGTTGGGACACTTCTAGGTCAGCCATTAATTGAGGGTTTCCTTTTAACTTCCCTATCACTAGGAGAGGTCTCCCATAAAGGATATCAAAAGGGGAGTAGCCTGAAGGTCTTGGGGTGCATCACGTTCGGAGTAGAGCTAAAGGCAGCATATCTATCCACGGTAACTGGGTTTCCTGACAAAGCTTAGCTAGAGTGGTTTTGAGTGTCCAGTTCATCCATTCAACTTTCCCTGAAGTTTGTGGCCTGTAGGCCATGTGGAGCTTACATTTGATTTCTAAAGCTTTGGACAAGGTCTGGACTATCTCAGACACAAAGGCAGGTCCATTGTCTGATCCAATACAGAGGGGTAGTCCGTATCTTGGAACAATTTCCCTCAGTAAGGCTCTGGCTACTTCTCGTGCACATTCAGTGCACGTAGGAAAGGCTTCGACCCTTCTGGAGTAGGTGCAAACCAACCCAAGCAAGTATCGGTGGCCCCTGCAGTGAATGCCACCTTTGAAGCCTTCCATACTGCCTCTAGCAGTTGGAAGATTTCTCCTTTGTTCTTGATTTCTTTTCCTCTTGCCGCCAGCAATCCCCCATTTTTGTAAATGGCCTCATGTATGTGCAAGGTAGTAGAGGCATACCTTGAGTCAGTGTAGATGTTGGCCAGTTTTCCTTCAGCCTGTCGCAGTGCCTGGATGAGTGCCCATAGTTCGGCCTGCTGTTCTGACCAGCCCTGTGGCAGGGCCTCAGCTCTGATTACTTCATCACTAGTTGTTATTGTGTAGCTGGCTTTGCGCGGTCCTTCATGGATGAAGCTGTTCCCATCTGTGAACAATACCAGTTCTGGGTCCTGAAGAGGAACATCTGTCAAGTCTGGCCTACTTGAGTAAACTTCATCCGTGACCTCCTCACAATCGTGGTCGGGAGGCCCCTGCTCAGTGGGCAGAAACATAGCAGGGTTCAATGTTCGTAGTTTCGAGACAGACTCGTGGATATTTGCAAAGCAGTCCCTGATAATGAGTTTTTATGGCGTTGGTCAGCCATTTATGTCCTCGATTATTCATTAATTCAGTTACAGCATGGGGAATCTTTACATTTAAATCTGTGGCCTTATATAGTAGCTTGAAATCTCAGAGAAACCCGATATCTAAATTCAACAGAATTCAGCTGCCCCTAGGAACTCGCGGACTCCTTTCTTGATGTTTGGCCATGGTATTGAGTGTCTACTGTAAAAGTCATTGATTGGCCCCTCTACTTTTATTGTGACCATAGGTTGCTTGGGGTCTAGGATCAGGGAGCCTGCTTGTTCCTAGTCTGATTGTTCCTCGGTCCAGCTGTTGGCTTAGGCTGGCATCTTCCTTTATGAGGTTGATTGAAATTCTTTTGGCTTTTCAGGTATTTTTCTATGATGAGGGCATTCGTTTTTCCAAAGGCCAGTTTCTTTGCAGTAGGTGCATTGGTCACAGTGAAGTGGGGGTCTCCTTCTGGTTCCTTTCTCTTCCATGAAGGAGCCGCAGTCTGTTGTTCTGGACCTGGGTTCCCCAGTGCAGTTGTTAACAGGGACACCTTGTGCTTCATCCATTTGTCAATTACCTTTTGTGACTCCTGGTTGTGGTTTATAAACACCTTGTTTGTGACCTCCAGTAGCTGGGTGGCATTAATTCCAGCAAAGCCTTTCTAATTTTTGAAGCTTGTGGCAGATATCAGTGAAGGATTGAGCCACAAATGCTGTGTTGACCATGCGTTGGGTTTGTGACCCTCAGGGTCAAAAGGGGCATATACCCGGAACTCCTCACATAGTCTCTTATAGAACTCTGTAGGCGACTCCTCTGGCCTCTGGCATGTCTCTGCTGTTCTTATCGAGTTTGTAGGTTTCCTAGTCCCAGCTTTTACCTCTTGCGGTATGGCCTGTTGGTCTAGGTCTCTGGCTCTCCCTCCATGATGGCTCTGTATTTCTATCAAGGACTGCCTGTCTCCATCTTCAAAGATACTTTTGTCTTTCTGCAAAATTGCCAGCTGCAGTGCCAGTTGTTCCCTTTCTTCATGAATCTTTTCTTTTGCTGCTCGTTCTGCAAGAAAATCTGAACAGTAAACTTTCATTTGTGTCCTAAGGACTGTTCTTTAACTATTTTTAATCTATCATTGGGTTCTCGAATAAGTTTATTGGGTGACAACTGTGAGGTGGCTAATTTGGACTTTTCGGCATCATTTCCAGGAAAGTCATTGAGAGTCCATATATATTCTGATGGGCTTGGATACTTGGGTGCTGGTTCTATCAGGGTGGTAGTGTTCAGGTAGTGAGTCTTATAAAACTCCAGCAAGGCCAGCAAATGGCCAAATTCCAGGTCCCCAAACTTGGGCAACAAGTTGATGATGTAGTGGGAGACCCGTGAATTCTCAGACACAGACAGTACCTAGTCCCTGGGGTAGGTGGAGGAGTCGTGGACTAGGAACATGCTGTGAAACTGGCCCTAGAGTCGGACCTGTGCCTCCTGGCTAGACATCAGCCCCATATACCAGGCAGAATGATCTGAGGAGTTGAACTTGAACCTGGCAGAGGACATGGTGCCGGGCCGAAGCCCTGGAGCAGGTTGGGGTGGCGAAGGCACTGATGGTAAGGGCCTGTCTGGCAATTGTAAGTAAAGTAGCTGCACAGGGACTGACAGAACCGCTGAGATGAATGGTAGTGGGAAGATAGGTTCTTCCTCTGGGTCCCCATGGTGGATTATTTCTGCTGGCTCCTCTTTGTTCTTTTTCTGAGCTGGTCGGGCTACTAGTACCTTACTCTTTCCCTGCCTGTTCACACGAAACCAGACCCATAGGGGCACTACAGTAGAGATCTGCAGCCATGTGTCTATGTATGGCTACTGGTCTAGATATCTAGGAGTCCCTGTCACTACCCGGTACACTGCCCTCACTGTATGGAGGTGTAGGGTCCCTTCTGGGGGCCAACCTACCCTGCAGGTCGGCCATTCAAGCTCACAAAGATTACGAAGCTTTCCCAGGGTTAGCTTGACCCTGTACTCCTCTGAGAAACCTTTCTTAACATTTTTCAACATATAATTTAAGACAGTTGGCTTAGAAGAACCTCCCTCCATATTTGCAGAGAGCTTCCTTTGAAGATAGGGTGCAGAGGCCATTGTTAGTATATTTTCTAAAGTTCCAGAAACCTGGTTAAGGCAGCGTAAAACACTGAAATTATTTTGATGACATATAGAATCCTTGTTTTCTACTCAGAAAACCTTTTCCCAACATTAATGGCAGACCAATAGTCTACAAAACATTAGAATACAATTCCAATTTTACATCAGTTTACTTTCGACATTTAAATTTTCAATCTTATTTAGCTTAGTTACATAGAATTTTCTCCTCAGAATCTCTTCACAAACCTTCCACACTTTCCTCTCAAAATTTCCTCAGGACTTCCCTTCGCAAACCTACTACTTCCGCAAACCTTTCATATTTTCTTTATTCCTTCAGTTTGCCTCTTTTCACGCTTTCAGAAATAACCAACTCTGAGGCAAACACCTTTCCTTTAATTTCCTTCAAAGTAAGTCCCCAGACCTTATGTCTTTTGTTACCAAGACACTTTCCTTTCCACCATATATATCAGGAGTACCTCTTGTACTTTCCTCAACAGACAACTATCACGCTACAAGGGGGAATGGGGAATAGGGTCTGGGAAATTCAGAGGGGATGCCACTTGCTTCGCCCGTCTCCAGCCACTCCCCTCGCGGGGATTTCAGGCACCTCTTAGCATTGGTGGGTCAGTATAAACCCCCGACCCGGATCAGTGGAGAAAACTCCTTATGGAGATCCAGTGAGGCCACCGTAAGCCGTATGAGGATTGCCACGGAACTGCGGATTGGGGCTCAACTCTTGCTTTGTAGCAAGACCACATCTCAGTCACTCATTCACTCTCTTTCATACAACCTCCCACCATTCCTTAACATGTCTGCTAACTTGTGGAGGGCGCTTGGTTGCCCTCTGGAGAGTGATGGAGTTCCCCTCTTTTCTTAGTGTTGACCAAACTCTTCACACCCTACAACAGTGATGCAAAGACAAACAAGGGTGGGTGCCCCCTCCACAGAGGAGACCATTCAGATGCTCATCTGGTCTTGTCCCCTTGCGGGGAGCTTAGGTGACACTTAGCCATAGTGGACTCAGCTTTGTGACTTGCGATTGGACAGTAGTCTGATGCTGCCCTGGACTGTATGCCATTCACCACAGAACTGCACAATGAGCCCACGCAAAGTCTCTGGGCTTCAGGGGACCTTAAGGGTGTCCAGCCGTGGAGCTACAAACTCGTATCTCATCGATCATATCGGCCAAGCCACTCATTCACTCGCTCATTCACACATCAGGTCAAAACATTACTCCTCCCCACCAGTATACTCAGTCAGTGGGGGCCTGCCTCAACCTGATGCCTCCCTGCTGAGGAAACTCTCACTCATACATTAGGCTAAATGGTGCCCTCCCACTTTATGGAAGGCCTCTGGCCTAACCTGACGTCTCCTCCACTGGGGAGACCCAGTCTCCACCCCTGCTTTTGGAGACTCCGATGAACCTGGAATACTCACCAGGTTCCCTAACTAATATCTTCTTACTGAAGATCAGGAAGGGATCAGCTTCCTCTTACACCCGACAGGCGAGACCTGAAAGGGGGCTGTCCCGGGACCTTTCCTCCTTACCTTGGTACCTTTTCCTCCTGCAGCCGTTTCTGGTGAGTTGGTCCTTCCCTCCTATGAGTCTGGTTGGTGTCTCAGCCTCACTGGGAATCGGGGCGCCAATCCAAAAGAGAACCTGGAATACTCGTCAGGTGGCACACCTCCTCAGTTGTCTCGGTTCCCCTCCGCCTCGGCTAGGCCGAACCACTGGTCTGGCGGCTCAGGGGGCTGGTGTGGTTGGAATCTCGCTGGGGCCTCCAAAAATGTTGCAGAAAAGCTCCAAAGTCAGACCAGCAAAAAACCAAGCAGTAACTTGAGAGAAGGAGAATTCAGTTTATTACGTGTGGTCCCAGAGGAGCTAGCGCTCTGAGGAGTCTGGGCCCTGTGTTATAGTGCAGCATTCCTTATATGCCAGTCTATTACTTGAGCTGATTGGTTGATTCGAGCTTAGACCATTACAAAGTGGAGGGAGTTGCTATGGTTGCAAGTAGTAACATTGGTGGAAGGACAGGAGTTGTTATGGATTACCGCTGGTTACAGATTGTTACAGGAAGTGGAATCTGCCAAGGTACAAGGTGCTTCAAGGGGAGGGGGCGGGTGCCGGGAATGCTATGGTACAAACAGTTACATTTACAAGTCAGCAAAGTGCAGTGAGCTTTCGCATGAGCTCCTGCAAACAGCAAGCATATTTACAGAAGCAGAACAAAGAGCTGATTAGCTTTTTGATGTAAATTCCTTAAATTTCCTCTTCAAGATAACTTTTCCCCATAGAGGAAAATTTCCTGTTTAGGAGAACCATAATTCTTTGAGGTCCATTTATTTGGAAGTCAAATAAGACTGTGAACATGCTGGCATATTTTAGTTGCAGTGGAAAGTGGTCACTTATGGTCAGGGGAGCAGCCTGCACCCCCTCTCCAGGTGGGGGCTGTGTACATGAGTGAAGAGGAGCCTTCACACGACCACCGGATGAGCCAGGACACTTCAGCAGAAGAGGCCAATGCCATGCTCAGGCTGGACACCGAAGGCGACCCCATGGCGATGTTGTCTGTGATTCCTGGGGAAGCTGAGGACAAACTGAGCACAGAGCCCAGTGCTGGCACCTGCAGGGCTGGAGGGGACGCGGACTCGTGGTGTGACCTCCGGGAGAGCCTCTTCTCTCTGGACAGCACTAGTGGGAACTTCCCGGATAGGGAAGAAGAGGATTACACAGAGCCGGAAGTGGCGGGGTCTGGGCCGGCCCCCATGGAGGACTCCAATCACACCGACAGTCAGAAATCCCCCAAGGTGAGCTGTGAAGAGAGAAACGTCACGGGACTGGAAAATCTCACCCTGAAAATTTTAAATATGTCACAGGTAAGAAAAAATGACTTATTGCTTTTCTCCTTTTCAGCACATTGATTTTAGGATTTAATACTCTGTCATCTTTCAAATGGAGGGTTGTAATCTTGATCATATTGTAAGTGGGATACGTTTAGTGGCTGCATTAGTGAAAATGGACTTTGCTCTCTGAAGTGTTTGTAGAGAAAGGAAGAGTTTTATATAACTCGTGTCCATTATGCTTTTTGAGAAGCTTCAACCTAGTCATCCTTGGGATAATCTCACCACCAAGCTCATGGTAAAAATCACAGTGGACAAACAGATGCTTGGCATCAGAATCATAACAGGAGCCACTTAAACGTATCTGATTTACTAAAATTTTAATTTATCATTGTTTAGACTAGTTATGCCCCTGGGAAGTATGTCATATTGATGTAAAGTTTCTTTACGCCAAAGAGTTTGAATCCAGTGTTTATTCTGGAGTGATGGTTGAGACAGTTGTCTCACACCCAGCCATGCTTTTCCAGCTAGTTGAATAGATGGTGATTCCAAAGAGAATATTGGGATAATGACTAACCGTTTCTGTAGGATTGTTAACTCAGATAGCAGGATGAATGCAGGCTGCATATATGAGAGAAGAAATCTGAGCTCTGAAAGCTCTGGTTGCTTATTTTAGATGAGGGCAAATATGGCACATGCAAGGTCAGCCATGGCCTCACACCCTCCCTTCAGTACCTGGTAAACACTGTGCCTCAGCTCTGTGGGACTTGTCTCACAAATGTTGTACACATGACAAGGAGTGAGTAGTTTAAGCAGTCTGAGTTAGAGTGGTCTCATGGATGATGCACCCTTGACTTGAACTAACCTCTGGCCAAATACATTGATCCGACTGCTTAGTACAGACTTGGATCTACTGAGATGATAGTTTGGGCCAGAGATCACCATCTTTAATGATGACATCAGATTGTGTGAGATGCACAATTCAAAGGTTTGGACAGTGGCCTGTACCCTATGAATACCTAGTATTTGAATGAATAAATTATGAAAAATATGAAAATTGCTCTATAGTAATATTAAGAAAGCTTAGAGGAAAGTACATAACTTGTCATTTGATAGTATTTTTCTGCTGATAGATTCATATGGTTCCAAATCCAAAAGATTCTTGGGGGGATACACTACAGTCTCCCTCCTACCCCTGCCCCCACCTCCTCTCCCTGGAGGCAGCAGTGTTTCCTGTTTCTTGGGTATCCTTCCAGAAAAATGTACATTTACTGCTGACTTTAACTCTTTTTTTTTTTTTTTTAACCACAGGACCTTATGGATTTTCTAAACCCCAACGGTAGTGACTGCACACTAGTCTTATTTTATACCCCTTGGTGCCGATTTTCTGCCAGTTTGGCCCCTCATTTTAATTCTCTGCCCCGGGCATTTCCAGCTCTTCATTTTTTGGCACTGGATGCATCTCAGCACAGCAGGTATCTTCCCTTTGTGGGATTTCCATCTCATCCTTTGGGATGATGGTGGCAGTTATTTAGAGGTTGTAATTAGTTAAGCCCAAAGCAGAGAAAGTGGTCATGACCTTTGCAGAGAGAGTGGGAAGGGAAATGCAAGTGTGAGTGTTGAACGCTTGAGGAAGCTGTTGGCTCTCTTTCTGGAGGCCCCTTAAGAAGAAGGAGGACTGTTCTCTGTGTGGTAGCATTTAAAGATGGCTCTGCCTGATGGCAGGGAGAGGGCCAGAGAACTTTTTTAGGGTCCTGGCCAGACCGAATTAGCAAAATTAGTGTATCACAGGTAGGATCTTCGTTTGTGGCTTTCATTTGCAGTTTAAGTCCCCACTCTGGCAGCCTAACTCTTGGCACTCCTGTTCTGTGTCTCCTTAGGATTTCTTTTATTTTATTTTTTCCCTTCCTTTCCCTGTTTCCTTCTTTCTTATATTTATTCTTGCATGAATATTCCTTAGTAGACATTCAATAAATTAATTATTAATTTAGCCATTTAAAATGACATTTACCTTTGTTTTATATTTACATGAGTGTCTAAAAAAGATTTATCAATAAGATAAGTTACTGAGAGCTTTGTTCAGATATTTCATATTTCCCTTAAGTGCTGTGATGGTGCCTGGGTTATAAACTGTGTGGTTCCCTCATTCCCTAAGTTAGATGCTCCTTAGCAGGTCACAACAAAATGTTGTGTGTGAATGAATGTGAAAAGTCTGGACAATGGTCAAGTTGGTGAGAAAAATGAGGTTGATTAAAACTTTATTAATTTATACTCCACTGATTTATGGTGTAGGTAAGATAACGGCCAGTGTTTACCTGAAACTGTTTATGAAGAAAGAAATGGCAAACAAATTAGTATTTTCCACAAGGGCTTCAGAGAAATATCTAAGTGGTCTGGCCCAAGAAAACAGACTGATGGAAAGGACAGGCCAGGTCATTGTTCAGCTTTGACATGGCCCTCCACTGTCCCCAAGCTGGTAGGGCTGGTTCCCAGCACTTGCTCAATGCTCTTTGGTTTTGGGTCTGGTACTGTCACCCCCACGCCCACCCCCCATTCCCTGCAGGCTTTGTTCCTTCATCTCCATGCATCCTTCTCAGTGCCTGGTATGGGGCCTTAATTATGGAGAATGGAGGATACTTCTTATTGTATGGCATGGGACATGTATTTGCCTCATATGTTAATATTCAAGTTAAAGCATGTTTATGAAAGAAAAAATTGTGATGATCCAGTATTACCATTTTACTAATGGGGGAAACTGAGGCTTCAAGAGGATAAGTAATCTGCTCAAAGGTCACACAGCTGGTTCACACAGTGGCAGAACTTAGGCTTGAACCCAGAATGTTTTGACTCCGAGCTTATACCACTGCTCTGTATTATGTAAAGGTGAAACAAAACCGCTCAGGTCATATTACTTCCGAATGATCCTGACCTAATTGTAACTTTCCCGGTATGTTGGTTAGATCATAGATTCCTTTGTGCCAACTTCCCAAACTAATTGCTTACGATAAATTAAATCTTTTATGAGAGGGAGAGATGGACATTCTGGAAAGTATGAAATGTCTTCTGTCAAGTAAATTGACACAGTGTGCTTTGTCTATGAGTTAGAATTTTCTGGTCCGCTCTGTTTTGGCATTAGGAACTTAAATAGTGGGATAATTATGTCATGGGCCGTTCCATGTTGTGATAGAAAGCAACTCAGCAGAACAGGAATACCCCCAACCATGACCCACGGAAGGGAGGTCAGAAACAACTACAAGTCTACAGTTTGAATATCAGAAACATCTGTAGGTCACACAAAACAGATCCTTTTTCATGTATTGCCATCTATTCTGATATCGTAATTGTGTGAGAAAGCCCACTGTTAATTCAGGTTTTCTGACTTTCTCTCATAGCCTTTCTACCAGGTTTGGCACCGTAGCTGTTCCCAACATCTTGTTATTTCAAGGAGCTAAACCAATGGCTAGATTTAATCATACAGACCGAACATTGGAAACGCTGAAAATCTTCATTTTTAACCAGACAGGTATGTAGAAATAATACGCTGTAAAAGAAGACATTTTATTGCTGAGGGTATGTGCCTTCTTTGTGGGAGTGTGTTCTACTCTGCCATCATCCTTAAGTGAAGGATTCAAGATTGGTTTTGAGATGTAAAAGTTCTTTTCTAATGAACTATTATGAGCCTGTTAAATGTCTCCCAATCCGTAGCAAGCATAACACGAACAGGTAATTTTAATATGATTAAAGATACTTTAAAAAAAAAAAAAAAGACAGTTTCACTGAGATAAAATTCACATACCATACACCTGTAGATACATTTTTACATAATTTTAAATTTTAGTATAATATTTACTCAAAAATATGCATCAGCCATTAGTGAACTGGGTAAATTTTCACAAAGTGAACACCTTGGGTAACCAGTGGTCAGATCCAGAAAGAACATTACCAACCCCCCTCAGCATTACCCCTCCTGCCCTGCCCAGGGGTAACCACCATTGTGACTCCTAACATAGAAGGCTAGTGTTACCTGTTTTTGAACTTCATTTTAATGGAGACAAAATATGGATTGTTTGTGTCTGGCTTATTTCACTCACCATTATATCTGAGGGCTTCATTGGCATCGTTGCATATAGTTGTGTTTTTTTGTTGTTGTTGTTGCTGTATAGTATTCCATTTATTTGATATGTTTGCAGAGGCTATTTTAATTCCTTAATATATGCCAAACTAAATGGCCTTATTTTTGATTCTGTAAAAGTTTGCACACTGTATGTTGAAGAAGTTTTCTTCATTGGAAAAGTCTACTCCTCAAAAGCTTTAACACTTCAATTATGAATACCCCTCTTCTTCCTGGAGTATATTCACTGGAAATAAATACAAATTTAATACACCTTCCATACAAGTTAAGCTAAATGTGATAACTTATATCTAAACTAAAGAGCAAAGAACTAAGTTATCTCATAGGAGTAAAAGGCTTGTTAGCTATTCCAGGTCTTGTTATTCAGACTGATACGGAGAGAGGGAGCAATTTTGCTCAGTACTCTAAGAAAACTCAGGACACAAATGAAATTTAGGAGTCACTGCATATTTGGTAATCACCGATCCCAGTGATGTTAGTTATTCTAATAATTCTTTTGGTAAATTGTTTTAAAGGCACTTTGAATTTAGCTTTACTTAACCTGTGACAACATCCTGTAGACTCCTGAGAGTAGCTTTACTGGTTATTTGTTGGACTTTGGTCTCAAGAGAGAACAAAAGACAGTTCTCTTACAATGCACTAAGACACCTCTGATGAGTTCTCAGAAATTCTAATGTTTTAGCTTTGAACAGCTGCATGAATTCCTGTTCCTTTGATGTGGTGAGGAGAAAGGCAAGTTACAGATTACACTGACAGGCAAGCGAAACCCATCCCAGATATATTATTAGTGGTGTTTAAGACTGTATGTCATTTTGCATACCATGCAAAATACGTCAAAAATATCTATAGTGGGTGTGTTTTCTATCTGATTTGAAACAATTGATTTCTTTTTCAGGTATAGAAGCCAAGAAAAATGTGGTGGTAACTCAAGCTGACCAAATGGGCCCTCTTCCCAGCACGTTGATAAAGAGCGTGGACTGGTTGCTCATATTTTCTTTATTCTTTTTAATCAGTTTTATTATGTATGCTACCATCCGAACTGAGAGTATTCGGTGGCTAATTCCAGGACAAGAGCAGGAACATGTGGAGTAGGGATGGACTGAAAGAAGCCAGAAAGAGGAATTTCAATCCTTCATTTCAGAAATTAATGCTGCAGTTTCACACATTTTCTCCAGTGAAATGTTGACTTATAACTTCAGTCAGATTAAAAGAATTGTGCACATTTGTCGAACTGTTGAATGTGTAAAAAAATTATAAATTGGTCTTTTAACTAGTATTGCAATAAGCCAATGCAAAATATTCAATAGAATTCACCATTCTTGTTTTTACTACTTGAATATAATTCAATGTTTTAAGGGAGAAATCCAGTTTGAAATGTGAAGATGTATTCTGGTGGAACAGTGAATTGAGTGACAATCTGCTTACTGCATAGAAGGCAGAAATTAGACTTTCAGATTATAGTTTTAGAAGACTCTTGATTCCTTATATATGTCTAAGAAGGTTGGTTTTCTGTTTATCTGCCATTTCTGAATCTAGAAGCAGGAAAGTGTTGTGGGAAGAATAACCAGAATTGATAAGTGTGACCTTACAAGTAACAACTGATGGGAAAATAAAAGAGTCAAATACCTCAGTGTTTGTGATCTCTAATTTCGCTGAAAGAATTTTAAGTAGTTTAAGAAGTTGTTTTCGGGTAAGGCAGATGTTAGAAGAAAGTAAATACTATAACCAAAGCTTATATATTATCGGTTCTATGCTAAAGCATTGCCTAAATTTTAGTCATAGTTATCTAACTAGCATGTACTAATGGAACCTTAAAATGTTCTTAGCACTGTAAGGTTTACTGAGAGCTAAAAGAAATATAAAAACACCATTCTTGCCCACAAGTTGATTCTAGTCCAGTTTTAGGACACATATAGAAAAGAGATAACATGCAATTTATATGAATTTTTTGAAGAGCTGTTTCTAAAAGATCCTTAAATTCAAATATGACATTATATGATGATAAATTACTTTTGTACTGATCATTCCTCATGTTTTAGATAGAGTAGTTAATTTCATAAGGCACCCTAAATTCTATGGGAATAGAACCTTAAGTGAGTCTTCTTCTCAGAGTGTTATAATGAATGGGAATTACAACTTTGTGTCATGTTCTGGACAGCTGTGATTGGGGTAGTCATTGCAGGAGGGGACTGTGGCTCAGAACAGTACCGTTATTATATCCATTTTACAAATGAGCAAACTGAGGCACAAAGAGGTTAAATAACTTGCCCAGGTTACACACATAGAAAGTTAATGAAGCTGAGATTTGAACTTTCATATGTCTATGTCTGTACTTAAAATATAAGGAAAAAACCCTCTAGTAATTCCACCTCTTGCAACAACCAACATTCGAGTATTGCTGTGTGTGTGCCAGGTACTGATTTAAGTGACTTACATATACTGTTTTATCTATCTGTACAATAGCTCTGTGAGACTGGCGTACTATTCAGTATCCTCATTTTATGGAAGAGTAAATGAGGCCCTGAATAACTTGCTCTTGGTCATGCAGCTTCCGGTGGTGGGACCCAGCTTCAGACCCAAGCACATGTGAGATGGTACTCTGCCTTGCCTCTATGGCATGGCCTCTATGCCAAGTGAACATGGTATGTATTTTCCTCTACTGTTTCTCTCATGTGTTTCCCATCATTGTACTCATAATATAGCTATAATTTAGCACCTTGTGTTTTTTTTTTAATAAATGACAAACAGTTCACTGTTGCTAATAGTTTTCCTAACCATGGCTACATAACAGGCCTTTGAGTAGATTCAGCATTACTTACCTGTATTCTTTTATTGGATCTATGATTGTATATAGTCTCATTTCCTTGTGGGCAGATTCCCAGAGTGGGAGTTATCCTATTAAAGATACAGGAATTTACATGCCTTTTGATAGATAATGGGGCCCTATTCTAGTCTGGGGGATGAAAGGCTCCCAGCATGACCATGGCTTTGCTTCTTATACTTAGCTGAGACAAGCTAAATGGGGTTCCCCCAGAGGGAAATGTGGAACAGGGCTGTTCCTTGGAGGGGAGGTCTAAGTGTAGACAGGGTCAGCCGGGAAGCACTGGCGTTGAGGTAGAGCACCAAATGGAACAAAGTTTTACATAGAGACAGAGCAAGATCTGCTCCTACAGTGTACGGCAGTCCCTCATGGTTAGCGGGTACCCCCAGCAGCCAACTGTCTACCCAGCAGAAGGACCTCTCTCCTCCCCCATGGAGTCCGAAATACTGAAACTTGGGAGCATGCTCCAGGCCACATGCTTAAGTGGCATAAAGGAGCATGCATTGAGTCTGAAACAGGGGAGGATATTCCCCACAAGGCGTTATCTATTAATAAGGAAGAGTTCCAGGTTTAATGCCTTCTTATGTGACCTAGTGAGGGTCAGAAGACTTCCTTTCCCTCCTGTCATTAGAGGATGGCCCAGTAAATCTTTACTAAGGGACTTAAGTCCTATTAATTGGCGAGCTTCATGAGGGCAGAGCATTCATAGCACCCAGGGGTGGCCGTCACTTACTTTGGGCCCTCCCAGCATCCTGCTGCTGCTGTCATGACTACCACTGAGATGCCTCATACAGTGTTAGGAAAGGAGAATGATTAAACCTATTGAAAATGAGGAGGGCGAATTGAAAGGGGTTCCTGATTTCTGATGTAGTGGTGGTGGCGGGCTTTCCCTTACCAACAATTCACTCACATCAGCAGGTGTCCAAGAATTCAATTCAATTCTGACACTACTTAGAGATAGCATCAGGTTTCACAGGTTATGGGTTCAGTCTCACAAGGCTATCCCCCTAACACCTCTCTTCAGACTCCAGACACAAGCCCAGGTTGTTACCTGTGCTTTTCACAGATTGGCTATAAATCAGAGGTTACCATGAGCCCCTTTGTTGGGTTCGATTAATTTGCTAGAATGGATCACAGAACTCAGGAAAACCTGTTTACTCACTTGATTACCAGTTTATTACAAATGATACTAAAAGATAGGAATCAACAACCAGATGAAGAGATAGGGCGGTGAGGTCCTGAACAATGGAACTTATGTCCTCACGGAGCTTGGGGCCCGGCAGGGTGGCACATGGAAACATTCTGGTTCCCTGGCACGGAGACTCCGGATAAGGTGCTGAGCTGTCCTTTGAGTTTTTATGGAGGCTTCTTATGGAGTCATGATTGGCTGTTATTGGCCACTGGCAATTGATTCAACCTCCAGCTCCTTTCCCCTCCTGAGGTCAGAGGGTGGGACTGAAAGTTCGCTCTAATCACATGGTGGGCTCTTTCTGCCACCAGCCCTCATCCTTAGGTGCTTTCCAAAACTCAACCCTTTTACATAACAGACATCTCTTACCACTCTCAACTCTTAGGGAAGACCAACTATGTATTTATTATAAATCACACTATCGCAGGACTTGTTACCTCACCTACCTGCTCTTAACCTCACCTACACTTTTATGAGCAAGTTTGTAGAGCACTTTTCATGATCATAAACAGCCCAAGTAAATATTGGAAATACAACCTTTAATTCCACCCTCAGTTTCTGTCCACCTGAGGTATCTGCAAAGAAAACAATGTCTTAAGTTAAAATGTCTGAAACCAGTAGCATTTGATTAGGGTCTCCAGTGAGATTCCTCCCTGAGTTTTCTTCAAATGGGCAAATGTGAAGAAGGTAGGTTGGGTCACAAGTCTGAGTTTTAGGCTATTTTGAGGCAAAAGACTTTATTTTTTCCAAGTCCATATGGAAAATAAAACTAACTGCTTGTAACTAGTAAGTTAAACTTAAATGGACTCATCCTTTAGAAAAAATTCTCGAACGTGTTGCTATATCTTCTGCGAAATTCCTTATATGAATTTGCTTATTTAGTAAAATAAAGATACAAGCGAATTTACTAAAAACCACTAAATTGCACTTTTTAAAAATTGTATACTGTAAAGGTTGAATTTTATTACGTGACTTACATCTCAAAAAAAGACAGAAAAGGAGTGATGAGAATAAAATGTTAAAAAATACGTATATAAAAGAATATCCTTCTAAAAAAGAAAAATTATCTAGATCTGTCAGTACGTATCTCCGTAGTGCCAAAGTGTGCTCCGCTTGTGGTACTTTTTAGACAGCACCGAGCTAGCTTTTGTAGATTTATGTAGACAAACACAGCTGAGCCAGCATGCCAGGGCCTTGGAACCTCAAAGCAGAGCTTCGATTCCAACCCGCGGCTCCCTGCCCTAAACCACTATGGTTCACTGCTGCCCGCGAGCACCCACCCGCAGCTCATCTCTTCCTGCCCCAGCCTGGGACATCCTCCCGTCAGCCCTGACTCTTGCCCCACCGCCCAGAAGGGAGCTCAGCACGGTCAGACCGTCCACGAGTGTGCGGCGACCCGAGGCGGTCACGGAAGAGCAGAACCGGGAAGCAAGCCTGAGCGCGGAGGGAGCCCGGCGTCGCGTCAGTCGCCCACCGCCGCCGCGCAGGCAGGAAACGCGGCGCCGGGCCGGGAAGACGCGGACGGGCGCGAGCGGGACCTGAGAGGCCGGGGGCCTGCCGCGCTGCGTCCGCGCGCTGCCAGCAGAGCGCCATCGAAGCTCCGGGGGGCCTTCCGGGGCCGGGCCGCGCCTGGGCCTGCGCAGCGGGGCCGGGCTGTGCGGGGCGGCGGGGCTCGCAGCTGGGACCTGTCCGCGGACCCGCGCCCGGCCTATGGGCAGCGGGCAGGCAGTGCGCCGGGCAGCCCTCGGCCAGCGGCCATGACGGCGGCTCTGAGGGCGCGGGGGGCGACGCGGCGCTTTTTGGCGGCGCTGTGGGGTCGGACTCCGGGCGCCGCGGCCATGGTGAGTGCCGAGGGCCCGCGGTGCGGGAGGAGGGCGAGGCCCCGTGGCGCCGGCCGACGGGCGGGAGGGACCTGCACAGGCCTGGCCTTCGGGCACGGACTCCGAGTAGCCTCGTTGGACACCTGCCCGGCGCGCTGGTCAGGGACAAGGATGCCCCTGGCATTTCCAGGTTACCTTTGGCTTAAACATCCCGTCGTAGTCTACGAAATTGCCAACCGGAGAATAAACGAGGACAACTTTTTTTTTTTTAATGAAAGTAATTGTAAAAATATTTGATGGCTAGTGTCATTTGATGTGACTGAAGGTGCTGTTCGTCCTTCTAGATTGTACGCTCGGTGAGAGCAGGGACCGTCTTCGTCATGGCACGCTCGCTGTAAACGAGGTGACCGGATGTTGAATTAACTCATTTGTTTTGGTGTTATTTTTTGGAGGAATTGTTAATTACCTTCTTGGTGACACCGATTCTTCTTTCCTCTTCCGAAGGCGTCCTTTAGTTTTCCTGCTTTAGAAATTAACGTATTGCGGGTAAATTAACTTGAGAGTAAGTTTTAACTTGCAGCACCACCTAGTGGGGAAATGTTGCATTAAACTCACCCTTTCATTTTCTTACTTTGCTTGTTGGAGCCCATTTGGCAGTTTGAAGTTTTTTCATAGATGAAATTAAAAATATCTCGGAGGTGAAGGAAGATAAGCACCTTGCTTCGTGACCATTAATGTGAGAGCACAAGTTGAGTGCTTACTGCCGCCTAAGCATGTCTCCAGGCATACTTCTAACCAAGATGCTTAAGTAAAATTAGGGTGTTCGGGGAGGAATGAATAAACAGATATAATTTGAGTGGCTGCTACGTGCCAGGCTCTATGCTGGATGCCTTCCCATGCAAGATCTCTTTAAGCCTTTCGAAAATCTCAACAGATACATATTGTAATATCCCCATTACAGACATGAGGATCCTGGTATTCAGAGAGGCTAAGTGATTTGTTCAGCGTCCCACAGCTTAAAGTAACAAAGCTAGATCTTAAATCAAGTTTATGTTCTTCAAATCCTGTACTTTTCCCTTTCCCTCCTCCCAACTTCCATAGAAAAAAAGCTCACAAAGGGTTGTACAGGGAGTGTGTCCCCAAGGAAGCCATTCATGTTATGTAGATGAAATGGCTCTATGTCACAGTCTTGGACATGATCCCTGTTCCTGGGCAGGCGTCTGTGGTGAGCACAGTTCATACTGTTGACCTCATTCGGGATGTGGATGGTGGGCAATGAAGCAGCTCAGGGAGTGTGACTGCTGCATTACCTACAACATGGTTCATAGCTTTCTTTGCAGCTACTCAGTGTGGACACTGATAATTCCATTTCTTTTCCAGAATACCCTGAGTTTACAAAGTCTTTAAGTGTTTAATAAGAATTTTAGATGATTTCCTATAGTGAGTCTTTGTGTGAAAAATTTAAGAAATTGTCATTTTAAAAGGAATGAATAGATATTTTAGTTCTTAGTAGTAAATATATTTTGATAACAAACTGTTGAATGTTTTTATCCAAGAGGCATTTTCATTTTTCTCTTTTGTTAGTTGTGGTTAAGGGTAGCTGACCCAGCAAGGAAGAGAAACCAGAAAATTGGTTCATCAGCATCCTTTTAAAATTCTTTATAGAATTAGTTGTCTTAAGTTTGCTGACTTTGCTCTCTGAATTACATTAATGTCAGTGATAAAATATTTGAAGATTTCTGATGTGAAAATGAGTTGCAGTTTCATGGTGGAGGATGCAGCTCAGTCCCCCACTGACCCTTTGATGTGGAACTCTCACATTAGTTCAGTCTTTCTGGGTGACAGTCCCTCTCTCACCTGAGCACACAGCAGCCTTGCAAGGTAAGGCAGGAAGTATTGGTTGGCATTTAGGCCAGAATGAGAACAAAGCTCTTCTGACTTCTAGAGTGCTCTTCTTTTCTCCCTCTGGCTATGATGTCTGGTTTTTTTCTGTTAAGACACAGATAGCATGGGAAGCATGGGCCCGTTAACCAATAGAGCTCTGGGTTTGTGATTTTCTTCACCAGGATGAGTAGGAACAAGGTGGACAGGGCACACAGGTGCTTTGGACTGTGCAGTGCTCTGGCCAGACTGTGGAGGGGGTTTGTCTCACTGGTGATCTCACTCTGATTTATATCTGTAGTCTAGAGGGTCTGTGGACCCTGAGAAGTTATTATACAAAATCCTATGTAAATGTGCATTTGTGTTTCCCCACTGTGGGGTTGGTTTTCATCAGATCTGAAGGGGAATAGAGAACCTGGATAGTTAAGACCCTTGTGAGTAAGCAGCAAAGGCTACTGAGATGGTGTGGGACCATCCAAAGAACAGCAGACCAGGAGTTTAGAGCCCTAAGTTCTAATTCTGGTCCTGTCAGTGGACTTACAGGGTATCCTTAGGAGAGTGTGTTTACCTCAGTTTCCTAAGTCCTAGAATGCTGACCATTGGTAATGGTCTTTGATAAGACCATTGGTCAACCTCAGTGGTATCTGAGAAGCTGATAGAGAGAAGCTGAATTGTGAAGTTGAGGCAGCAGTGAGGGGTGGTGAGACACAAGACCACAGAGGCAACTTACGTTGTGCAGAGTTAGCCTTGTTTTTGTCTATATTTTGAGAACCTTATATTTTGAGAACAAGGGAACCAAAGATGGTTAGAAATTGTGGTCCTTAAGACTTTTTTCTACATTTCTACATAAGGAAAACAACTATAAGGTTATTTAAGTTTAACCTCTACATTTCAGATGGTAACGTGTGTTCTTTTCATAGTCAGCAGATGCTCACTGGTTGACAGCAGAGGAGAGGAAACAAGTTATACTTGACCTCAAAGCAGCAGGATGGTCGGAATTAAGTGAGAGAGATGCCATCTACAAAGAGTTCTCTTTCAAAAATTTTAATCAGGTAATTATTACATATTCTGGTTAGTGCCATGGTCTGTTTTTGTCACCTTAGGCTGTAATTCTTTCTAATACTGCTGATTGTCTGATCCAGGATCCAAATCTTCTCTTCCTTAAGAATTCAGTGATGGTCACTCCATCCCGTTGACAGTTGCTACCACCCAACTGAGTGGGCGATTCTCAGTTCTGGGAGAAGGGGTGGGTTGTGTCATTTGGAAAATCAAATTCTGAAACCACTATTGCTTTGATTTGGTGTTGGTTAGGGGATTTAGTTTCCTTTCAAATTTCAAATAACATAATAAGAGAGCGTGAGTTTTTTATGTTTATCAGAAGGGGGCAAGTGTAAAAGCAGTTGAGAAGCACACAGCAGCTTGACTGATGTCCCTTGATTTTCTTGGATGGTTGTCAAGTTTTCTTTCTCCCTGTGGTTGTACTGCTGTCTCTAAATCATCTCCCAAGCTACACCTTCTTCTCTGATTGGCTATTTTCCCCAACCCAATAGCCAACATTTGAAGCCTTTCATAAAAGCTGACCTCCCTGTGAAGACTCAGCCTAACAAGGTAACTGTTCCATTAGGGCCCCACCCTGTTTAGAGAGTCATCTCCCATGACTTACCCTTCAGTTCTTACTCCATTGCATTTATATAAGGTCAGTGCTTTTGACTATTTCATGTTTGTTCAGTTAGTTTGCTAATCCTCTGGACAGATTTATTGTTTTTATTTATATTAGGTGTCAGCATCTATAAGGCAGAGACCGTGTTTGCTTAAATAACTCTCTATTGTACCTAATGCAATTCTGGGTACAAACAGGCAGTTGATAAATGCAGACATCGATTATGGTGTTTGCTAGTTTCTGGAAGGGTGTGTCAAGACCAGATTTCCACCAAAGAAAGCTTCGACATGTTTTCCTAGTAAATGCTGTTGGCTCCACTGAGCTGCATGCCCTGTTCTGCTCTCCATCCATCTGGCTTCCAGCCTTCTGTGAGTCTCCCAACAACTGAGAGGAAACCTGGACCAGGCCAACTGCCTATCCCTGTTGCTCTATGTGCTCAAAAGCTCTTGTCAGGGGCTTAGCACTATGTGGCTGGTGGCAGGGAATCCCATTGGTACAGTAAGCGTGTGCATAAGCTCTAGGTAGCATTTTCCAAGCTTATTAAAATTCTTACATGTGTACAGCTTGACTTCTTTAAGCCTGGGCTAATTTATTGGTCTTGAACATGTGGCTTAAAGTACTTGAGTAGTGTTGCCTTAGGCTCTGCCCATGAGTCAGTCGTCCAGCCCTACTCTAACCTTGTTCTGGGGTGACTTTCAGAAATGGAAGGAAAGGGAAGCTGTCCAGAGCATCCTTGATTAATTGTAACATTCACCAGGAAATTTAATTAACTAGACTTTTTTCCCCCTTTGTCCATCTTTTAGGAAAAAGAGGCAGATGACAAGAAAATAAGCTGATGTCAGGGAACATAATCAGAGAACTAGCACTGAGGTCCTATCCTGGAGTCAGTGTTCCAGCTAGGCTCCTATGACTTCTGCATGTATAGTGGTGGCCTGTAAGTGTCATGACAACTGTTAGTGCCTACCAGCCAGAGACTGCCAGGAACACACCAGTAGTGGAACAACTTGGGCTTATTGCTTGTTGAAGTGAGTTAGAATGCACACCATAGGGAACTGTGGGTGTCTCAGGAAGACAGTGTTACTCATTACAGGGTTTGGGCTTGTGTTAGTGATTTAGGAGAGTTTTTAAGGAATTAGGCTTTGCTCTGGAGTGAATGCTGTTAGAAAATGGGTAATTCTATAATTCAGTATTTTTTTTTTCTTAGATTGAAGAAATCCTTTTTAAATTTCTTTTAAGTATAGTTGGTATACAATATTATATTAGTTTCAGGTGTACACATAATTCAGAATTTTAATAAATCTTACCTACAGAGAGAATAAAGAGGTAATTGGTAACGAGAATAGTCACTCATTAGCTGAGAGAGGGGGATGTTTGGTATTTTGTTCATGGTTTGTCTATATTCAGATGGCATTACAGAGTAGTCTTATTTTTATCTTAATTTCCTAGAGACCACTTGGTCACCTCAAACACAGAACAGGATTTGATCAGGTAAAGGTAAAAGTTGGTGATGACATGTGGCCCAAGGCCCCCATCCAGGATTCCTGCAGCTTTCTCTGAGGGGGGTCTGCTGGGTCCTGATGGCTTCCAGGAGAGGGGGGTGCAAACTGCACAAAGTGGCGTTGTCTAATGTTGATGTTTACGTTCAACACCGAGGCCTAGTTGACGGTCTCGGGCCAGCTCCTAGTGTCAGGGCTGCTTTTCTCTTTCTCATTCTCACAATTGATGCTTAAAGTGGTGACCCTGTGGCATTGACAGAGCCTCACTTATCTTTCATTTAGGATGGAAAATCTGTTTTTTAAAATTGTAAAACAATAACATAGAACATTAAAATAGGTTGGTATATAAAAAAAATCCCACTGTAAATACTTTCATCTTTTTTTCTATTCTGTTCTAGTCTTTCTCCATAGATGTAGTTTATTCATAATGTGGCCATTGTACATGCAGTTAAATTTTTAGATTTAGTTTAGTTTTTATTGTAAAAGGAATATTTGTTAACTTAAATATTTATTCAGCATTTTCTCTGCACCAGGCACTGTAAGCTCATGTATGTAGCTTGCATTCTTGTGGGGAAGGTGGGCAATAAACAAATGAATAGATAACATGATTTCATGTTAGGATATCAAAACAGAGAATGATGGAAGGGTGAGTGCACTATTTAAGATGGAGTGGTCTGGAAAGGCCCCTTTGGGGAAGGGACATCTGAGGCCTGAATAACATGAAGGAGCTCAGCTTGTGAAGAACCAAAGGAGGAACATTCCAGATAGAGAGAACTACAAGGACAGAACGCCTGAAGCCGGGGTGATCTTGCTGAGATTCCTCATATATTTTGAAGATATGACAATTGAGACTTGCCGTTAAATTGGATGTGAGAGAGGGGAGTCAAGGGTGATCCCAAGGTTTTAGTTTAAGCTATAGGGTAAAGGGTGGTGCTGTTGGTGTCATTTATTGAGCCAGGGAAGACAGCATGGAGGGCAGGGTATTAAGAATCCTTAATCCTTGTACATCAGGTTTGAGATACTTATTAGTCACCCAAGTGACTATTGGGTTAGCACTTGGATTTATGAGGCTGCAGTGCAGGCCGGAGATACCAGTTTGAGAATCGTCAGAGGGGATAATTGTGAGAGTGCAGTCCTGGATCAGCAAGAGAGGACAGGATGAAATGGGCAGATGGAGGTGCAGACATGATGTGCCCATTAGAAAAAGAAGGCAGAGTCTGTGTGTATAGATGCAGTTAGGTTGCTACATTTGTCCTGGGGAGAAGATAATTCTCTTCTGAATTTTCCTATTTTTTTTTAAGTGAGGTCATAAATTGAGAACAAGCAGGGGTGAGAGGGAGGAGTGTTGGAGATCTGGGAAGATAGGAAAAGGAATGGAATGGTCATCTTGGAAATGGGGGCTATGGCAGTGAACTAACGGGGGAAATGTGGCCAGTTGCTGGGTGGTTCTCAGTGTCGCTAGAAATGTGTGGTCAAACATTTAAAGTGAAGATTTTGTGTGTTTTGTCCAGCCACGTTCAGCCGCTTGGGCGCAGGCTTGGAGTAGGTGTGGAATTGAGCTTAACAAGGGCTGAACTTTTGCCAAATGAGTGTAATGGAGTAACAGAGGGGCAGGAGAGAGATGAAAACATAGGATCATGGAGTCTAAGCTGGCGAGGAAGGCAGAGCAGCTGCGATGTGGAGATGGGATAGTGAAGAGATGGGAGTGTCATTTCATATAATCTTTTTGGAGGGCAATTGAGCAATGTCTGTCAACTTTTAAAATACACGTATCCCATTGTCCTGCTCCAGAAATTTATCTTCTAGATGTAATCCTGCATACATGCAAATGGGTATGTGAGGATGTCCATTATAGCCCCTATAATTTTTTAGTGGGAGCAAGCATTTCCACGTGCATGTGCACACCTTGGGAAGACCACGTCTCCCTCGCCGCAGCCCTTCCCTTGGCAGGAGTCGGACAGCCTTCTGTACTCCACGTGCTCCTAGCAGTGGGAGCACCTCTTCTGGCCTCAGCTCTGTAAACTGGAGGGAACCGCCATCAGAACTGGTCCCTTCTTCCTTATGAGAGTTCAGTCCACACTGTGTGTTAGTATATTACATTTTTAATCTTTGCCGAACATGTAGGTAAAAAATATATTGTTTAGTTTGTTGGGTTATGAACATTTTTGAGTTTTTTATGTAGTCTTTTCATTTTACCTACAATAAACCTTCAGGAGTAAAATTACACTTGGTTTTTAAATGGTTTGCTTAAGCAGTGTGTGTAAAATGGTATCACAAGTTTGCTTTAGAATTCATTTCTTTTGTTTCTGTAGAAAGTGAACCATACATTTTAGAAACATTTTCAGTGATCGAAGATGAAAAACTTATTTCTCAAAGCTTTGGGTTATCCTAGGTTTTACTCTAATAATAAATAACCAGCAAAATACATTTGAACTTTTTTTCTCTTTGAGGTTTTATCCAGGATATGATTGGTCCACATGCATTTGATAGCTCACATGGGTGCAAATACTTAGAGATTATAAATATGAAAATTCTTAAGGGATTGTAATAGTGTAGGTGGCTGAAGTGGCCATAGGTTTCAGTTGCTGTTAGCCTGCTGTCCTTGGTGGCAGCGCACCTGCAGTATGTCGTTGGTTGATGGACAGTGCGATGATGACAGTGGCTGTGAGTAGTCAGAGCATGGCAGTGCTAGGACTCGAGGCAGGAAGTTTCCATTCTTGGAGTGTTCGGACTCAGACAGGGTGGGATTGGCATTTGTAAAGTTTTGCTTTTTTTCTTTTCGTGTGACATAAGGAGGGAAAGGTCTCTAAGTGACATATAAACTTATTCTTAGATGTTTGGCAACTGCAAGGCATCTGCATTGAAAGAACAAAAGGTCAGCAATGTGAGTGTGAGTGTCCCATAAAGATAAATGTTGTTATGCATTGTCATATGTGGGAACAAACGGGACGCTTACGAAATCAGAGGAACTTTTAAGCTCCACAAGTAGGTGCAGAAAGGGAGGCTTTGGAACCCAGGAAACAGCTACTTTAGATGCCAGCAGGTGGAGCCCTCCCAGGGCAGGAGCCCTGGCTGGCTGGGCAGCAGCACAGCCTTCCTGGGACGGCAGTCCCCATTGTCTCCCTCCCGGATACTGGGACCACTTTTTCAGCATGGAAGCAAGCTTAGTGTCAGGAACAGGTAAGCAGTGGTGGTGGGCACCTGACCTGGTTTGGTACATTTGGGTGAATGAGGAATTATGGGTGGAGGATAGAGTTTCTAGTTGGAAATGGAGAACACCTTTGATTCAGGAGAAAGGGACTGAGTTTTGTGAGAAAGAACTGTGATTTCCTGCCTTCTTGGAGTTGCTCCTGTACCTTGTCTGTACTTTCTTAGGTGGGTCTGCCCACAGGGCATTCGGTTTTGTTAGGTTGAATCATGAACTGGTCGATATCCAGTCAGTTTCGACCTACAAAAATGGCACTTTTACATGGTTCAATCTGATAACTTGTCAAAGCGTAGTGTTTGTTATAGAGCAGGGTCTAAGTTTTATTTGTTCTATAGCTGGTCATCACGTTTGGTTACTGTAACTGCTTCCATTAAAAGATTTTTGGAGTTGGAGTGAGAAGGGGTATTCTCGATGGCCCAGGCCATGGCGGTGGTGGTGGTGGTAGTGGGGTGGTTCTGTGCATCTGTTTGCAGTGGCACCGTATGTGAGTTTGGAGTTCATAAAATGTTTCCCTTCTTGTGCCCAGAGCTTTCGCTGTAGAGCAGTTGAAAGTTACTGTTGATGACTTATTTTTTTGTTGAGGAATTTGATACTGGGCTTATGGTTGACATTTTGAAACACAGTGAAGTCAAAGGCTTGATGATACCAGAAGAAAGACACCTGTCAATAAAAGTCTTAACAGTCCTCTACAGGACGTGGTGGTCTCAACAGCTCTTACGCCGAACGAATTAATTCAGGTTTTATTGTCCATTTTTGTGTACCAAAACTTGATGGACATCAAAATTATAAATCAGTGATGCAATAATATAAATGTCACATCTGAATACTCTTGAAAGTGGATACTCACTCTGCCTGGTTAGAGTAGGGAAGCAGTCCCAGAGAGGATGCTCCCAAGGCTTACGCATCATACAGATCAGAAAGTGTCATTTTGCTTTTAAAATATGGGCTGATGTCTGTGTGTCTGGAAGCCAAAGAAAGTGAAAACTTGTGTGGTTTTCACACACAATAGCCTGTGCTTAGCCTGTGCTTAGCATGTGCCCATTGTAACCACAGCCACCTGGAAACCTTAGAAAGTGTCCTTAGCTGTCACTGTAACAGGGAGTAGAGATACTCATATTTTAGCAAACTTGATGTAAGATTTGAGATGCTATTAAAAGTATCTGGGTGGTGTATTCATGTTGGCATTCACTTGGGAGTTATTCTGGAGTCCCAGGGAGCCCTTGGCATGCCCATGCTGATCTCGTCAGTGGTGGCTGGACATCAGTGTTGGTGCCACCAGGATAGGAAAATGAGAGTCCAAAATGTTATCATTTGGAATCTTGCTTCTGCTATTTATGTTATACAATAGAGTTAGACCTTATACGTATTTGTAAAAACACATGCAATAGGTAGATGAGGGGAAATGTAAAACAGGTGTCAAAAATGCAAACATGACAGTGTGAGAATGCTGTGGTCATTACACTGTTCTTTAATAAAAATGGACTTTTAACTGCATCATTTTTTCTTGATCGTATAGTAAATCTTCTGTTTACAGAACTTAGCCTGAGTATTTTGTAAAAGTCAAACAGCCAAGAAATATAATTTCCTCAACAGTCTTTGTCTTGCTCTTTTGCAGATGGCATAAAATCAGGTGTGTAAAAAATAAAAAGCAGTTTGAGCTGACGTGAAAGGTATTTCAGATTTATGCTTTGCAGATGATATTGGTATGATTAATGCATTCATTGCTTTTTTTATTGCTTTTCACAGATAATGTACATGATGCATGGAAAATGTTGTGGGTTTAAATCTTTGCCAGGTTTAGACTGTGAATATCAACAGATGTTATCATATAAGTACTATAATCATTATAAAATAAAAAATTTGTCATGAAATGCATTGACATAAATTTCATTTATGTAAATTACCTTCATTAGTATAAAACCTTAGTGTAGCTGTTAGAGTTTGCAAAGCACTTTAGATGAGATTAACTTGATATAATGTGGTCACAAATGGGTTGCTTTAAATTTAACTGACAAGAAAATAACACTCAAAAGTTAGGAAATTACTGAGGCATTTTTTTCAGCCTGCATTGCTGGTACCGCTTACACAGGTTGAATATGAATTAATAACAGTGGACTGCTGACTCAGTAATTACAGAAAATAATTTAAAGGAGACCTTAAATAATAACTTAAAAGTAGTTTGGTTTTGCTATTTTCTCTTCTGTTTCTGTTTTTCTTTGGTATGCCATTGCTTCAATACGGCCATTATCAATAGTGTTCAGGTTTACACAGCAAGTTTTGTCAGTAGGGTTTTGGTGCATTAGGGCCATGACGTAGAAATTTGTATTTAGCTGCTTTAAAATATTGGATTTTGGGCGCCTGATGGCGTGGCCTTATCAGCTAGTTAGCTCTTCCTAGCAGCAAATACTACGCTGCACTCACGTTTCTGTGGATGGGTTGTGACCATTTGCGCTGTCCTCAGGAGGGATTCGGCCCACCAGTGCAGATGGGTGGGCGAGGGTCTTCTACTCTGGCTCTGAGCTCTTTGTGTTCCGCTCTTTTTTCTACATTCTTTTGAGTAAAACAAAGCAGTACATCCTCTCTGCTGTTTTGTAGATAATTTACCATTATATTGCCCTTCTGATCTCGATTTGAATGAAATCACTGAATTTTACTGAAGGACAGTAAACCAGACTGAGATCATGGGTTTGTTAGTAGTCACACTGGGTCATGTCACAGTTAGTAGGTGCCAGATCACATCTCTGGTTCCTACAGCAACATTTTTAGATCCTGCTGTGATACAGAAGGTATTTTTTTTTTTTGGAGTTATCTTATTTTCCAAGGACTATCTGTTGGTACTTTTCTACCTTAAATGGATTTGACCATACTTCCCTGAGAAAGGCCCTGTTCACCAGCTAAAACACACAAAGCTGTACTTGTTTAAGAACAAATATCACTGTTGAGCAATCAGAGGTCATTTAATTATATCATTAAAATCAATCTCATCAAAACAGCATACACTGCTAATGAATCTCTTTGCTTCTGTGCTCTCAGCTGGCAAGGCAGGACTGGCTTTTACCCATATCATTCATCAAACTGACTTCATATGCCCTGTCCTCACTATTGCAGCCCTGGCTGTGGATGTGCACCAGGCGCTTGGAGTAGACCCAGTCGGGGCTGGGAGCTCCCTGGTTTCTCCACCGAGAGCCAGTGACCCTAGCTCTGTAGGGATTAGTAGTGTAGTGAGGTCTTTGAGCTGGCAACCACTGGAGTGAGCATTGCTTTGGGCCCAAAGTGTGGAAGGTGGAAGATGCAAAAGAAGTACATAATTTCATTTTTGCTCAGGAGAAGACTCAGTTTTGTTGGGGTGGTGGCACATCTGAATTGTACAAGATAGTTGATTTTTAAAATTGCCATGTTAACCAGGCACTAAAATGTGAAGTAGTAATAAGCTGAAGGAGTTGTACTCTGGAAAGGCTGCCTAGAGAAAGGACAGTTTTGAGATGGCCATCAACGGTCTGATAGGGTTTTTTGAGGGAAAAAGCTAAGGGAGAGGTCAACAGGTGGCATAGGTCAAGGACGGAGGAAGAGGGCACATCCGATTTTAATGTGTTGAGGAGATGAGGGCCCTCAGATTGGTTCAGTGAGCTGGGCTGAAGACTGACAGCAAGGGTCCTTGTGCTCTCTCCCTCGGTTTAGCGTTGCTTCGGGTTTAGAGTATCTGAAAGACAGCTCTTGTCTTTCTGTCTTTCTCCAACTTGCCTGTTTTTCCCAGTAGTACCACATCCTCTCAAGCACCCAGATTGGAAACTGAGGAATTATCTTGGTGATCACTCACCAAAAACCGGTCAGTCTTCCTTTAGTGTCTTTCACCAAGACCGAGCTTCTGCTTAGGTACCCTCCCCTCCCCGTCAAGTACCTTGCTGTAGGTGTGTTCTGACAACCTTCCCTTTCACCTCTAGGTCCTGTGTGCTTCCAGTGGCCTGCAGGCTGCTTTCTTGTGACCAGGTTGGTCTCTGCTCAGAAAATCGCAGTTCCTTATTATATCTTACAAGATATCTTTTCAGAGGTTTTCAAAGCTGCCCTAATCCTACCGCTCACTACTTCTCTACAAGAGGCATTTTTACTCAGTTGGAAATTAGAAGTGTAAAATACCTGAGAGGTCACCTAGTCCTTCCTCTCACTGAAGAAACGGGGAAACTGAGGCTTAGAAAGGGGGAGCACAAAACATTATTGGCCATGCTGGAGCTGGAGCCAAGACCCTCAGCATCTCAGTTCATTTCTTTACTACTTTATGCAAGCTATTCTTCACCTTTCTATGCTCCATTCTACCTGTCCTACTCCCATCTGTCCACATTCCACCCACTTCTAGAAAGTTTTTCCTGACTCTTACGCACTCAATACTAATAAACAATTATTAGTTTACTTACTGTAGGCTGGGCACTGTGCTAGACACTAGAGGTGCAGTGGTGAGCAAAGCAGATATTGCCCCTTTTTCATGGAGCTTACAGTATAGTGGGGGAAGGAGAGCATAACAAAGAAACCAATGAATATGTAGTGGCAAATTATGTTAAGTGCCATGAAGGAAAATCCTAATAGCTAATGTTTAATGAACACTTAAAGTCTGGGCTGGGCAAATGGTAAGGACACTACATGTATTTATTCATTTAATTCTTGTAAAATCTTGTGAAGTAGATACTATTTCCCTCATTTTATGAGTGAGGAAACTGAGGTTTAGATTAAGTGACTTGCCCAAGGCCCTACTGCTGGTAAGCAGTGGAGTTGGGCTTTGATTGCAGGCAGTCCCTACCTTTCACCAGCGTGGAGACTGCCTCTCCAACAGAAGAGTGTCATTAGAGGGAGTAATGAGATGACCTAATTCAGTTTAAGGAGAGTGGTGAAGGAAGGCCTCTCTAAGGAAGTGATAAACTGATGTACTTTTTTCTTTTTGCCCACTGAGGCATTTTATTTGCACATATGTATTACATGCCTAGGAAAAGAATCTCAGATTTTCTGTCCTGTGTGTTTTTGCCTTGCTTCTTCCTGGTCCATGATGCCAGCTGAGGTTGTTAGTACAATGGATAGGAGCAGGTTATTCTGCCATTTTTCTAGATCTTTGGGTTGCACATCAAATATGAGGCTCCACACTCGTTTAACTTGCCCGTGGGGTTCACAGCAGTTTTCCCAGCTGTATGATCAATGATTTCAAATTCATGGATGTAACCATTCCCACAGCTAGAAATTGGACAATGACTTTGGAGCATGGCCTAATGAGAACCTGGTGTTTGCCTCTCCTTTTGGCATTGTTGATGCTCTTGATAGCACCAGCCAGGACATTCATGTGTACCATTATGGCGACACTGAGAGATGGTGGAAAGACGACAGGAGGGGTGCGCATGCGGTGTTACAGGAAGCGGGTAGGCTGTCGCTAGACTTTCAAAGGCTCACCGCCCTCCAAAGAAAAGGACTGCCTAGTGGAAGGAGGCGGTTGAAGGGCTGATGCCTTTTTTAAAAAAAGACCAATCAGAGTACTCAGAGGTTGGAGTGGAGGGGGAGAGAGCAAAAATTACATGGGGAGAATAGTAAGGAGCCTGTTACAGGTATCCAGGTGAGACAACAGGAGATTGTAGCCTGGGGCAGTGACAGAAGGGAAGCAGAGAGGTATACAGGTTGGAGCTATATTTTGGAGTTTAAAGAGAAAACTCAAGTTTCTCTAGGGAAGAGTGGTAATGGGTTGTGAGGAAGGAGAGCTGGGGTTGTTAAGATGACTCCCAGATTTAGGACCTGGAGGCACTGAGTAGTCGGAAGTGATATTTACTGACCTGGGGAATTGTGGAAGAGGAGCAGGAGTGGGATGCAGGAATCTAGGTTTCTGATTTGGATGTCACTGTGAGTTACTGTGAGACATCCAGATGTGAACTCGAAAGGTAGTTTAATGTCTGAGTTAGGAACTCAGAGTAGAGATCTGGGTTGGAGATAATTGGGGAGTCATAGGTGCGTATGGAAAAACCCAAGATAATAGAAGAGATCACTCAGGTAGAAATTATAGTGTGAGAAGAGAATAGAGCTCAGAACTCAGTCCATTTAGGGATTGTATAGAAAAAGAATTACTGGCAGAAGACTGAGAAGAACTTTTTAGTGAAATTGGAGGGAAATCAGGCCAGGGTTGTATCACAGAATCCAAAAGAAGATGGTGTTTTAAAAAGAAGAGAGGAATAAATTTTGTTGAGACTCCAAGTAAGATGAGTACCAAAGGATGACCATTGGATTAAGTGGCATGAAGGTCATCAGCAACCACAGCAAGATGGTCTGGATGGGGTGGAGGTGCAGGCCAGCCTGGAGACGAAGTAAAGCTCATGTGCCTTCTACATGTCCTTGTAGGCACAGACATTACTCTGTGGTCTGTTCTTTCCATTTAGAATTTAGCCCACAGGTTATCTTGCTTGTGGTGTTCTTTCAGCCTTGTTTTGATAATGAACCTGTGAACATTAGAGCTGGAAGGGATGAGGCAGCCGACGTCTAGGGGTGAAGTGGTTTGCCCAAGTTGACAAACCAGTGGCAGAATTAGGATGTGACTAAGTGCAACTTTGATCATGCAGCAGAGAAATGTAACTACTTGCTTGTATCTCTCTCCAGCTAAGATATAAGCACCTTGAGGGCAGATGCTTGGGTTGTACCTGTGTAGCTCTTGCCAGTACCCAGCCCAATGTTACCTAGGTGTATCTTTAGTATATGAGGTCCTGTGATTGCATTCACTGTTGGTGATCCTAGTCAGTGTCCTTAGCCCCAGGAGAACATAGTGTTTTTCATCTTTTTGTCTCCTATAGGTTATTACCTAGAACTCTTTCTCACCAGGGACTTTTCCTCTCTCTCATTTCCTTACTCCCAGACACAGATGGTTTCTAATGGTGACCGGCTTATGTGGCTGCTAAGTTGCTGTGTATGATGGGGTGGGTGATCTGTACGTAGTACGATGACACACTTAAAAAAACAATTTATGTGAATGTATATTTTGTGAGTATGTATGTATATATGTATATATGTATGTATGTTTGGGGTCACATAGTAGATTTTTTTGCTCAGTTGCTTTTTCACTTAATGTATGGTGAACATTTTTCCCTGTTAGTAAAATATTTTATTTCATGATTTTTAATGGTGGGATATATGTACTATTCCATTGAACAAAAGGCTATATTTAATTTAGTCAATATCTTTCTATAGTAACTAACCATCTTCATAGATAGGCTTTATGAGCCTACCTTTTCTAAATACTCCATGTAAATGCTGTCAATTGATTGCACAGAGTCATACCAGGCTCTTCTTGCTAAAGATACTCAGACCTTGATGCCCATTGAGATCAGGCATGAAAAAAAAAAAGTAAATAGAAATCATCGCCTAGATTGAGTTGATCTGTTGAAGGTAAAAAAAATCAAGCCCTTTAAGTTACTTGAGAAGGTTAGAAGGAAAATGTTATGTTATAGGGCTTTGTAGCTACCATTCTTACAGCTTAGTGCAATAGTGTAGGGACTATTTTCATAAAAATGTTTCTCTTTTAGAGATTTTTTTCAGATAAAGAAGGCTTGTTGAATTGGGAAGAGTTATTTCAGAGGAAATTAAATCTTTGTAAATCCTCTATCACATTTTCACACTTGCCAGTTCTCTGGCAAATGATGACTTTCAAACGGTTTAGGAAGGGTTTCTTGAAAGGAAACACTTCTATGTTTTATACATATTCATCTTTTTATTTTTGAAATGGATAGGTAAGAGAAAGTTGTATTTTCTCTTCGTGTTTGTCTATGGGAGATATTGCTGGTTCTGAAACTCAGAATAGTAATTACTTATCGTGATTTTTTAAAAAAATTTTGCCCAGTGAGAATGTTTTCTTGGGTGTGATGAATGACTCCAAAGAACTTTTAGAGCACAACTGGTGATGTTGGCCAGGCGCTGGAGAGTCGCTGCTGCTGAGAGATCAGTAACTGTTACATCTTAGTTTGGTATGCTTGGTGGTGTCTAATCATGTCATGTGCTTGGGAACCATGAAAGAATTTTCTTTTCAAGTCTTAGTGCATCATTTCTCCGACCCTGATCAAAGGTTGGAAAACTGGTATTATATACATAGCCAGGGTATTCATAACTGTCTTACATTCTTAATCTTCTGGATATTTGGTTGAAATATATCTATGCCTCTTAAATATTGAAAGCATAATATCCTTTAACCTATAACTGCAGAGTTATAATGAATTTTATGTGAAATATTTAGTTGTGGACCACATCTTCAGCTTTTTATATGCCACAGTGGTCTTTCCCCCACCCCCCTTCCATTGTCTGATAGTGAGGTCATTTTCAGTCCTCTGAGAAATTCTATTCCCAGCCAGATGCGGCTCATATATTAAAAGTAGCACCTGTGGCTAATATCACAGCAGCTTACCATAAATTTACATGGTAACTAGGATTATATCTGTCAAGACTGTTAAAAAACATCTAGATTTAATTTGATTTCCAGTATTGTAGAAGCTATCCAACATTTTGCTTCATAACTATATTTTAAAAGTTAAAAATCACTCCATTGTTAAGTTTTATAGCACTCCTAGTGCCCATTAAGTTGATTTGTTCAATGGAGGTCAGAGTAAAGCAACTTGGCTACATTAAGATCGGAAACCAACCCATTTGTGACAAATATAGTCCTTTCGTGTGAATCTTCTCAACGTCTCTGCTCTGATTGGATTCAGGTGTAGCTTATGTCAGTAGCATTTAACCTCAAAAGAATGAGCAATGTGATTGGGTGGTTGTAAATTATGGAGCGTTTTGCCTTTGCTTGTTTGAACGTAATTGTTGATTCCGCTGCCTGTGCTTGACTGAGCCACTGCATCTGCCTATAAACAAGTAGCTGGCTTTAAAGACATCTTGGAAAGTTGGGGTATGTGCCCTCACCCCTTTGCCTCCTTTATGTGACCCTTCCTAAACTTTTATTCCCTGTTATCCTTTGAGTCATCTCCCACATGTTATGATTCGCACACCTGCAGTTATAAAATTATTTTGGGGTGTCATTATATCATGTTGTTCACCAACTTTCCAGCATTTGTGAATACAATAATGATTCACCGTAAATCAAGATAATTTACAAGTTACAGAGAATCTGCTTCTACAAATAAGAATTGAATGATTAATTTCTTTGGTGTCCTCCCATTTGAACATGGCTCCTTAAAAAGAAACTGGTAACATATTTCCTTATATTTGTGAAAGTAACAGTCCAAACTGAATTAAATATAAGTTCAGCCTTCAGGACATTTAGTCTTATAAGACATGTGAACAAATATAAGCCAATTAAGAAGGAAGCAACGTCTTTTTCATCATCAGTAGTTGTGATTGCCTTAGCAGTAATCTTGCTCCTGAGTGAGAGAATCATAAAAAGTGTTGGCAGCGAGGGTTGGGCAGCATGTAGCCCTCAGCACAGGGCCCCTAACCCTTAGTGGGCATGCCGACTAAAGTTGGAGCTCATTGTGGAGGCTGTTGACCACCTTTCTGGAGGTAAGTTTATAAGCCTCTGAGCCAGAGCCTCACCAAGGAAGTGGAATGGTAGCTAAGAATTCCTATGCTGAAGAGGTTGTGGTGATGTGAAAAATGATTAGGAGCGAGGCTGAAATTACGGTATATATATTTAGTATGTTACCAGGGATAGTTAATCACTTAATGGTAAAAAAAAATAATAATGACCAATTTGGAGTCTTGTAAAATATTTTTTGGTTGAATTATGACAGCTCTTGTATTTGTGTACCTAGGATAAATTTAGCCCCTAGGGTAACTTAGGTGCCCTGCTTGTGAATCTGGATTGCTGCTGCAGTTCCTACTCTAGAGAGGAGGGGTGATAAAAATACCGAGGGGATGTGCCCAGCAGCAGTCTCTCACACAGCTTTTCTTGATGGCTTCCTCCTCCACCTCCTTAATTCTTGCCAGGTCTTCATGATTGACCTTTCTGTTCTCTCCCCGCACACTTTAAGCTCCTTGAGGGGTGAGGACTGTGTCCCAGGGCCTAGAGCCCAGTAAGGTGCTTGGGGCAGGGCAGCAGATTAGTAAAAGTATGTATCCCATACTTGCAGGAGCTAACTGTTAGGAAGGTTCTGAATCTTCCAAATACATTAAAGTTTTCAGATCCTATATGGAAAGCAGAAACATAAGAAATTGATAACTTGTTTTGCTGACCACAGTTCTTTTTCTGTTTTGCTGACCTCAGTCTTCCATTCCAGTTGGTAGCACATGTCAGCTGACATTCTGAACGGAATAGGAATCATGAGTTTGCCGGCGATGAGGCTACCCTTGCCACATAGCCACTTTCAGGATCCCTGGATTTAGCCGGCACAGGGCCCTGGGGCTGCATCTGTCCAGTGGCCAAAGACATAACCTTAGAAGGCTGATTTTGAGAACAGAAATAAAATTTATTTTAGGAGACCTGCTTATTTTCAGAGAGAAGTATTATTTCCCCTCAATTCAGTATTGAGTTAAACCCTAATATAATCATTGAAGTATCCAGTGTCAGCTTTTATCCCTCATTAATGCTATTTTACCTATTAATGCTATTTGGATGTAGGAGAAATGGCTAATTTAAGGTCAGATGGAATAATTTTATAGCACTAAATATGTGTAAAGTACTTTTGCATGCATTGGTTTAAAAGACAATGTTTAGCTTGGTTCTTTCATGAGTAACAACTCATGTTGAAAATGAAAACTGATATTAACTGCATTTTTATTTAGAATTTTGTTTTAAGCTATACAAATTAGTATTGTGTAATTGATTTTTTAGATCATGGTATGTGAGTAAAGTACATATTTCTTCTAATGAAATCCTCTTGGCAAATTTTGGCTGTTGTTGCTATTGGATGAACAAACATTAATTTTACATGAAAATTTTTTTCATTCATATGTCGACATCTACTTTTTAAATATATGCAACTTTTCCTTCACTACATTATTAAAAATAAGTTTTATTTTAAAAATAAGAACTTTGTTGTAATGAGATTATGTTATAAATCTAATATTGAAGTATTCTGGGCCTGTAATTAAGAATGAGTTCTGCTGGTAAATGTTGGGAAGAGGCAAAGAAAAAAGTTACAATACATTGCCTATTTACAAATTAACCATTACCTGCCAAAAGCACATCAGACCCACACAGCGGACATCCGCTAATCCAGTGGTTAGCCATTCCGGGCTCTAATGCACACTGTTTTACACGTTAACGGTTTTGAAGTTCCAGGCCAAAGCTGACCTTTCACATGTGCTCCGTTCACAGTAGGACTCTCCACTCACTGCTTCCTGTCAGAATGGATTATGGTGACACAGCCCAGGGCTCACTTTGGCTGCAATTAAGTTTTTGATCAGAATTATTTCGTTCACAAACAATCACATTTGTTAAAATGTTACATCTGCCCTGAAAACCACTGGCAGCCTCTCAGTTTATCAGCATGATGTGAGTGTAATTCTTCATTTGTTTTTCATAAAATGGCAAACCATCTTATATATGTTAATTTTTTTCTTTTGCTGGTTTCTGCCTTTCATTTCATTGGGTTTGGAAGGAATTTGTGTCTTGAAATTAGTATGAATCTGCTCGTAGACTTTGGGAATTTGAATGGAATTGTTTTTGGTGCAGAACAAAATTATCCAGTTGAGCCAAGACTCAACTGCTATTTCCAAAAATTGTTAGCGGTGGTTCTGTTTCTCACACGAGGAAACGTTTTAGCTTTGTGAGTGTGGGGGTTCGAGGTTTTGAGTTTTGGTCTACAGTTCCTGTAGTCTCCATGTCTACAGTGTCTCTGCCTTTCAGTATTTATCATGATGCATGTCTCAGGATCCACCTCTGTTGCTGCTGACTTTGGGTACCGGAGTGGAGCCAGCAGTGGCCTTATTAGCCTTGCCTCTCAGCCTTGACTAGCTTTTAAAAGTCATTTTCTCACTAAGAAATGGCAGCAGAGCCATACCGAAGTAGCTTTTTCACTAACTAACCATTTTATGTCTATAATATGGTATGGCTATCAGTGGAACTTTTGAGTTTTATAGCTGATTTTCACTATTCGTCCAGTGTCATCAGCCTTTTGTGAACCCTCCTACTTTGGAGAAAAGACTCTTTACATGGTAGTGTGTTGGGTGGGGTACTTAGTGAACACAGGATTAGAGTTTGGGTTAGAGTTTGACTTAGAATGGAAATTAACCATAAACTTAGTTTTGTGTGGGTATAGGCTGGGAGGCTGGTGCTTAGGTAGTATTGGGGGGCATGGAGAAGGTATACAGTTGGGAGGTTGTGAAGTTAGGAATGCTTGAACGTTGTCTGAAATTCAAGCATTAAATTTAGAAATTTTAATTACTTTTAAAATATATATTTATATTTAGAATGCTATTAAAGGAATTTATTACCACCTTTTTAAAAAATTACATTAAAACCCAAACCATTTCCCATTTATTTTGAGTAACCAAAGTAATTTATTACTAACTCATAAAATTACAAGTGGCAAAAGAAAGGTGCCACACCAAAAAAAATCTCTTTATTTAGCTATACTTTTTTAAACTTTTTAATAAAGTAGAGCCTACCTGTACTTTGCTTAAATATAAAGCAAATAATAATATAAATTGGAATAATATAAATACTGGCTATATTAATTTAACCTTCATTTTCTCTAGTGTTGGGTTTGTGAGCATGTTTTTCTTAAATCCCTTACTATAAGTGTGTTTTTAGTCTTTAAAAATATCAGGGTTGGAATATGCATGACCATATTTACTGTATAAAGGAAATATATAAAGAAAATACTGAATAAAATTGAATTTTGAGAGAAAACACCAACCTGGAACCTTCTCAGACTAGGCATGTGTGAATTTCTTTTAGCTGTCATCATTCCGTGCTGCCCTACCTTGTTAGAAAGTGGTACACAAACAGAAGGTGGCTGGATAGAATTTGTACTTCAGTTACAAGCTTATGTTAATATAGTTGTTGATTTTCTTATATTCAAATTTTATTTTATTTTATTTTATTTTTTAGATTCTGTAATTTTTAGAACTTTGTATCTATATCCTGTTAAGCTCATGTAATATGTGTGGAACATCTGCTGGGTCACCGGAACCTTGCTCATCATTGAAGGGGTTTTACTGAAATCTGAGGCAGTGCCCCAGTCTGTGCAAAAAAACAGGGACTGCCAAAATCCTGTGCAGCATCCATCATGTGTGGACACAATCTCCAGGCCTAAAATGATCAATGCATCTAAGGAAGGCAACAAATGAAACATAAGAAGTTCAAAAGTGCTCTTCCTTAAAGGCTGGGACAGACATTGTCACTTGGGATCTGCTCTCACAATATGTGAAACAAAGATAAATTGGACACTTAAGTACCTTAAAGTTTTACTGGAGCTTGTAAAAACACTTCTGAGATCCCAAATAGGTCATTGATGCCAGAGAGAGAACTGTAGATTCTTTCCTAACTACCATGAAAATCAAAACCATCACTTTTAAACAATATGATTGCTGGCTTAGGGAGACCTCAGTCTGTGCTATAAGAAGAATCTTTTCTTCTTCTTCATCTTCTTTTTTTCCTAAATCACCAGGAAACGCAGACCTTATCTCTATGCTGGGCATCGTCACACAATGGGAGGAGTCCTATCGTGAAGCTAAGGCCGAGCGAGGAGTAACTATCCAAGGTGGGCGTGCTAGGTGTGTACCTCAAGCACACTTTTCCTTCTCGGTCTTTCTGTATCACAGGACTGTTCAGGCCCTTTTCCATAACATTCTGCATGGGCCCAGAGAGATTTAAGGTTAAGGCAGAACACCTCTTTTATAAAGAAAATGAATTCACACCGAAAATGGTGAGGCATGCTTTTCCAGGCCTCAGAGATTTGGGCCAGGTAACTGCTGCAGCCTCTGCTCGTCCCAGCCCTGCTGGTCTTATGAAATGTGGCTCTCTGGATTGTCCATTTCTTTCAGAACCACCCCCAATTTATTTCTGACCTCATGCCTACTTTCTATATTCAGAGCTCAGTGTATTTTTTTTTGTTGTTGTTTTATTATAACCCTAGATTTGCAACTGGTGCTAATTCTCAAGGTTACATACAATGAAGACATTGCAGAACACCAGGGAGGGTAGTCATGGCCCCCAAGTTTGCACTGGGTGCTTGAGGAAGATTAGGCAGACCAGGAGGGTAATGGGACTTTGACTTCATTATGAAACTATCAGTATCATAATTTTGAAAAGTAAGATGCAGATCATTTCAGAGCCCCTTAATATCGTGGGGCTTGGTTTGAGGACCCCTTGAAGAGAGCAAAATCTGTGGATGCTGAAGTCTCTTATATAAAACAGCCTACGGGTAAGACTTAAGGTGAACAATGCTCAAATAAGTGCTGGAGAGAAACTGAGGATCTGGGAAATGGCGGGAGGCTGCAGCTTCATGTAGATTCAGGGTAGTGCCTGGTGTGTTGCAAATTTGAGTTTTGCTTTTTTGGAACTTTTCTGGGATTCTTTTTTTTTTAACTAAATTACAGACTTTATTTAGATTTCACATGTACTTTTTTGGTGTATAAGGCTATTGAATTTTAAAAATCATATTATATATTGTTAACTACCATTCAGCCAGGATGCAGAACTATCCTATCACTGCAAAGACACTTTCTGGGATTTTTAAAAAATATATTTTTGATCCGTGGTTGGTTGAATCTGTGGATGTGGAGCTCATGGATACAGAGGACTGACCGTACTTTTTGTCTAAGTACTAAAGATAGAAGTTCATAAAGCTCTCCTGCATCCTGATTCTTTTGCCTTCTCATAGCCCCTCAGTGAGTGGGCCTTTCCTGGACAAATAGGATAGCTGAGTGTGAAAGTGGGCTGGCATGCCTCTAGTCACACATGTGTCTGGAAGAAGTATTTGAGGTTAAGAATTTGGGTCCCAAAGAAGAAATCTGTAGGGATCCTTCCACAGGGCACACTGCCTGCACACGGGAGAATTTGATGGCAGTGTCCCTGTTGTCTCACGGTTCAGTGGGTGGGGTTCTCATGGGTTCAGTTGTTATGATTTTGGCATAGCAGATTTTTGCCACCTGAACTATTTGGTGGTTTTAATAGGTGCTCAGCTAAAGAAGACTTCATCATATTATCTAATTTTTTCACTGGATGTTGAAAAAAAGGATTAAAAAAAAAGACCTCATTTATTTCATAAACCACCGATAATACAGTTACTCTTCTAATTTTGCCCCTGAAACTTAGCAATGTGTATTGGTAGGGAATTCAAAGAATCTTTATGTTCAGAAGGTCTGGCTTAAAAAGATATATTTGGTATACATCTTTCTTCTTCATGATTTACCCATTTACATGAAATAGTTTTTAAAAGAGAAATTACCCATTCTATGTGAGAGTGTGCGGCTTCTAAAAATAAGTAAAGACCAGGAGCCACATGGAAACTGAGGATGTTTTAATGTTATAAGAAGGTTCAGGATGCACAATAAACAAATATCATGGCAGTTGTAGGAAAAAAGGGCACAGGGAAAAAATAAAAACAAAAAATATATGTTTTTCTCTTTCCAAACCTTCTGTAATGCTTTATTTTTCTCTTGTAATCAAATTTTTAAAATAAAAATTACAGGGAACTTATTTTTGCTGTAGTTAGCATTTAGGTAAAAGAAGTAAATGGAAAAGGTATATTTTGACATTAGAGATTTGTCCTAAATGCACACGAGGGGACTCTGGAGTTGGACATACTTGAATTCAAACCCCAGCCACACTTTTTATGAGGCGTGTGACTCTGGGCATGTGACTTATCCTCTCGGAGCCTCAGTTCTCTGCTCTGTAAAATAGGGATCATCAACCTTAGTCACGGGGTGGAGTGAGTGCCTGACCTGGACTTGTCATTTTACAAATGCCCATTGTGTTTTTCCCCTTTTTTCCTTTTGTCCACAGAAGTAAACATTGAGAATCAGTGGTATCTCAGGCTCCGAGATACACTAAGATCCATAGTCAGCAAGAATCAGTTATGTTCAGAAGGTGCTACTTGATCAGAAAAGAGTCGACTCAAGTGTTTCCATGTAAATGATAAAGTAATTTATGGTTAATGTCGAAACAATCAGAAAGTAATCAGAGATATCCTGTTCCTTGTGCCTACTAGATGCTGCTGTTGCTATTATTACCTAATACTCTTTTTTTTTAATTGAACATTACTGTTTGTGTAAGGGCACTGTGCATGTGGTTGGTACATATCATTGCCTTGTACCCAGCTGGGGCTCTCAACCCAGGCAAGTCATGTAGCCTAGATTTTAGATTCCTAGACTGATACTCTTTTCATCTCATTACACTGCTTCTGATATAGTAGATGTGTTTTTAGAATGTTCTGTTCCTCTGCAAGTTAAGTAAAAATTTAAATAAGTTAACCATAGTTTATCCATTTCCCTATTGATGGACATTTAGATTCTTCTGATGTTCATTTTTACTGTAAGTTCTGTAACAAGCATCCTTGGGTCTTCTTGTGCACAGGTTCCTTTAGGGTATAGATCCAAAAATGGAATCACTGGCATAACCCTCTGGTATATGGACTAATGAAAATTGAAGGTTCAAGATTATGAGAAGCTCCGAGCTTGAGGACAGTCACATTGTCAGGGTTCGTTGTCATAAGAGACTCCCTACCCATGTGTGAGGCCAGAGTAACCCATGTGACCTGAGCTCTCATGACTTCAGAGCAACATGAGCTGATTTCAGAGTGTTTCTGGAAGTCTGGGAGGGTACGTGAAGTGCAAAGATCATGGAAACATGAATTAGCCAGTGGGGCCTCAGTCCAGGTTGTGAGTGCTTTAGGGCAAAAAGACCCACTTTTCACCAAAATTCACCATTGATAGCACTAACTTGGAATGTCACCGATAATACTACAGATTTGTAATGTATTACCTTAAATTTTTACAATTTTTTTTGCACAGCGTTAAGTTCAAACCCAAGTTCTGAATGTCTGTTACCTGAAAAAAAATACTTCAAAATGATATTTTCCCTTTAATTTTCCAAGTCAAAAGGCTCCAGTTTGTGATGGAAATGTAAATACTTGCTGTCTCCATTCTTGTGTAGATACCTGTGAGACTGCAAAGTGGTACCAGTCAAGTTGGCTTAGGTTGTGTGCATTCTGGGGCTGGTACTCTTGAGTTAGAATGCGACATTGGAGACCTCAGTGGAGCTGGAGTAGGGATGACTGGCCTAGTATCTGCTAGGCCTGTCTCTTTTAATTGTGTTTTAGTAATCTTCCTTCTTTCAGTGGAGGAATCCTGTTTTACACTGGTCTTTATGGACAAAGATAATGACATATATTTGCCTGGGTAAGCAAATTGATAAACTTGTAATCAAGTGTATCAGACCATTTCCTTGGCAAGACTGACCAGAAGAGCTTGTGAAGCAGAGCCATTTTCCAATGGAGCATGAAGAGCTTTGAAAATTCTCAGTAATAGCAGAAAGCAGTATTTGAAACCACCCTTAAACAAGTGTTTGTTTTCCTCTTTCCTAACCAAGTTTATAAAAATTTGGTCAGACAGGCGTTTTGTTTTGATTTAAAATATTTTCAGTGAATGGTTATCTGCTGAATACACATGTGTTTCTGCACTTTTCCTTTCACAATTGAAACTTTAAACCTTTCCCTTAAGTCCCCCTAAAAACCTCCCTCTGCCCGGTAAGGTTAGCATGTATGAGGATGGTGAAGGGATTTGGACCCCAGAGAATCCTCGCCATTTGAAATCCGTCTATGCAGTTGTGTTCCAGAAATGGCCTTGGTTAGTGCCATATAAACTCTTTGTCTTTCTCTTCTACCAAGATTCCTTGCCCCCAAAAGATGTTGGTTAATTTGGGCATTTCAGCTTGGTTAATCAGATCATGAATGCCTGTGACCATGGCAAGAGGCATGATTGAAGCATTTAGAAAAATTTGGTTCATAGTAAGCCCCATAATTTGTTTTAAAGAATTACCTCTTCAGTGACATTTAAAAAAAAATCTCCAAAAGATTGTGGTTTATAACACCACACCTGGTCCATATTGTACTGGATGAATCCATATTTACTTCGCTGTAAATGATTTTGAGGCTGGAATTCTTGGATTGTTTTCTGTCTTGTAAGCCCTTGACATTGTACTGGTACCTGTGTGCGCACAAACCTCCTGACATGGGAAAGGCCAGCTCAGCCTCCCACTGAAATGCAGGTTGGCTGCATTCATTCTGCATGTTCCTAGAATGAGGAAATGATATGACAATAAACAGAAATGCCCTTGCCGAAGAGAGAAGGGAAGCTGGTGTTTATCTGGTCAGGTGGTTTAGATTAGCCATGATGCGGCTCTGTATTATGTTACTTTAAATCATTGTGTCCCAACAGGACATAAATTATGAAGATTGTTACAGTATGTTTCATCCTATGTAAGATCAACAAATTGGAATAATTTTTTTATAGGAAAATCACAGTGCTTTTGGCAAGGCTATTGAAGCCTTTAATTTGACTCAAGTATTTCTCAATATTATTGCCTAATATATAAAATATGATTTGCATAAAGTATGGAATTATAAACTTTTAAAAGCAAAAAGGAAGAATTTCTCTTTAGCATCTGTGTCGAATGGCCAAGTACTCCTGCTTCATCGATTCCTATGTTCTTTCTTTGTCCCAGTGTCTTAGAGCGGATGGTGTGCGTTCTTTTCCTCTGATGGGATTGTGAATGCGCTGTGCGGGTTTAGGTGCAGAGATGGAGCTTTGCTGTGTGCTGCTGGCCCATCAGCCCTCATCTGCACAGAGAGAAGGTAGTTAGTTGCTCTGTGGTAGAACTGAATGGGAACCTGCTCTAAGGAGGAGAAAATAAATGTTCCCATTTATATCCATTCAGGAAAACAAACCTTTTTTTTTTTTCTTTCAGGATTTTGTGAATTATTAAAAAACAAAACAAACAAACAAACCCAAATCCAAAAATCCCTACTTGATTAACAGCTCAAGTTAAGGTAATTTATATTGGAATATTGCAAAAAAGAATTGAGTGAGCATTTATTCTTTTAATGTTTCCTCCGTTCATTACTGTTTTCTGAGTTATTGGCCTTATTTGTGAATTTTTGACACAGACTTATAATTTTTCATTTGTATTCAGGATGCAACTAAGTTTATTTGGCTACATAGAATAAAATTTCTAGATTAAAAAAGTGGCATAAAATTACTTTGTATAGGATTCAGGCAAATTGGAACCTTTTCAGTGTTCCACAGTAGCACATGTTCTGTACGAAGCACTCCGTAAGTTTTTATGAGACCTTCTCATACAGCGAAGTTAAGATGTAGTAGAGCCTCCAATATACAGAGACTAGGAGAGTTGAGAGAGGTTTAGGATTCACTAAAGGCCATAGAATGAGACAGCTGGGATTAGAACTTTTCAGGATTCAGTGATACAACCCACCAGATCTTGTGAGTCTTTTGATACCAAAAACAGGGTAAGTGCTAAGCTTGGTTTACTCTCTATGTGCCTTCAGCCCTGAGAATTTTCTTTATTCTTTAGTAATATTTAAAACACAAAAACAGAAAAGTACCTAGTTTCAATCTATAAGGGTCAGAATAGATCTCTCCTTAAGCCTCAACATAGCAGGTTGAGGATAAATGCTGAATATATTGTGGCTTGCTTCAGCTCAGTGTCTAAAGATTCTGACAGGTTCAGGGACCTTTCCAAGTTCACAACCTGGGTGTGTACTTTGGAACAAATAAATACAGACGTCTTATGAGATGGTCTCTTTCCTCACCGTGCTTCTTCTGGATTGGCACCGTTTTCTGAGAAGTGGGTCTGGCAGGCTGTTTTCCTCTAGTGACGCATTGCAGCCGACTATCACTGGAGGTCCTCTGCAATTATCAGGATGTCGGATTGGGCTCGAATATTTGGGTGATGTATTTTTCTTACAGAAAATGCCGTCAGTGTTGCCAAAACTACTTCAAAACTCTTAAAAGTAGAATTGATTCCACTTAAAAATAAGTAAAAGAAAGGTTAAGTAGGAATTTGTTGATGCTGTGCAGACCTTTTTATACCGTCAGGTATTTTGTGATGCGAAGTGGGATGAGACTGTTCTACAAAATGTATACTGCTTGTAGAAAATGTATTAACTGTTTAATTTACCATTAAACGAAATTAGGTATTGCTTTATTTCGTTAAAATATTTTTTCAGTGCCCCACTACATTCTGTCTGCCTGAGCCCTCATTCCCTTCCTCCTCTTTTGGCTGTTGTCACAGGATCTTGACTCGGTTTAATTTAATGTGTTCTGATTTGAGCAGAAGCCTTTCTGCCTTTCCCCTCTTTCTTTTTTTAAAATTAGATGCACGTGGATTCCTTTTATTATAATAATAGTTTCATGTCAGATATAAACTAGAATGATATAGTGTAAGTAGAAGTTGCATCTCTTAAAAGGAGCCAGTTGGTTACAAAGAAAAGGGAGAGAGTAGAGTGCCATTTTATACATTATTCAATTTTTAAAAATGTATTTGGTCAGATACTCCATATATTTTAGTGGTTTGGATGCATGAAGTTGAAGCCTAGGGATATTTTTCTATATAAATTAGAATTTCTGTAAGTTTTATATTGGTATTGATGACAATACCAAGAAGCTTAAATTCTGATTCTTAAGGGGTTGCTAAAACAAAACAAACAGAACGCTTTGGTAGTCTCTGCAATACTTCTCACCTCGTAAGACTCCTGAAAGCCAGCAAATGTGGATTATTGGCAGATTAGGAACAAAAACCTCCAACTGGATTTTTCTGAGGCAATTGATTGGCAAGAATGAACAGCTCCAGTGAACAACGAGGCACCAGAAGTTATTTTGACATTAGGGAACTCTGGGTAAATGGCTTCTCTGGTGGATTTCTCTTGGGGTGATTTTGAAACGAGTGTTTCATTCTGCTTTATGGGGGAAGGATGGATTGAAAACTGGTGAAATGTGCTGATCGAGAGAGCAAAACTGAAGGATTGTTGAGAAATTCTAGAAGGAGCTAATCAAACTGAGCTGTTGCTCTGCCCAATGATAGCTGATGATGTTGTGGGGAAATATAATTTAAACTTATGTGCAGAGGATTTTGGAAGTGAGTAGTGTCTTTTCAGGGAAAGGATATTCTCAGAATGCCTTTTCGGAATACATCAGCTGTGTGAAATCTATCTAGTTAGAGAATTTTCACTAAAAATGGAACAGGCATAAAGAGCTCTTAGGTAAAACAGTGTGTAGAGGTGTTTATGTTGGTTAAACTGCTGCCAGGAGAAGAGTGGATTTATACCAGTAGACTTCTCTTGGAGAATAGTCTTCCAAGCCTGAGAAGTCAGGAGAAATTTACTGTTGTTAATGAGAAATCCTAATTCTGCAAAGAAAAACTGTTTTGCACCTTGATTTTTTGTTTAACAGTACATCTCGAAGGTGGTACCATGTAATTGGCTAAAAGAGCTGCCTTATTTTTTCCAAATGACTATTTAGAATATTATGGTAACTTCCAAAAATGGTGACTTAAGAACTTTTAAAAAGGCTCTAAATGTTGCGGTTCTGTGAGTACAGCTTTTGAAGGTAAAGTTTAGAGGCGAGCATGTCCTCTCATCGGTGGTGTACTTATCACTAGCCGAAGAGGCACTAATTCAGCCTAGAGCACAGTTGAACAGGCTGCTCTTTCAGTAGTTTGTGGACATTGTCTCAAGTGCCGGGGGAAGCCAGTTTTAATTTCAGAGTTGGATATTCTTGGCCCGAGTTATTGGAAATGTTGTGTTCTGCAGTGGATCTAGTGGAAAGCAGGTAGACTAGTGGCCCAGACACATTGGACTGCTTAGGGAATGGTCCTCATGTGAGGCCTTTCATGTGGCTTCTCAGGGAGACATGAGTCACCTGCTTGGCCAAGATGCTCACTGACAGATTGCCAGTTCTACCGGAAGTCTTCCTATGAGGATGCCCACTTAGAGAAACAGTTTAAATATGTTTCTGGTTTTCTTGGCCTTGTAAAAGTGAATTTCTTTGACCTTCCAGTTGTTCTTATACTAGGTTCAGAAAGGAATTCTTCTTTTCCAGGCCTTAGACACTATAATGTTAAACTGTTGATGCTGATAATAATCACTAGCATTAACAGAGTGCCTAATAGAATGCCCTGTATACTATAAAATATGTTACGTGAATTAGCCCCCTTTTACATATGAGGAAAGTGAAGCTCATTTCAAATGTTAAGTAATTTCTTTGAGGTCACATAGCTAGTGAACAGTAGATCTAGGACTTGAACCTAGGTCTCTGGCCTTAAAACAGTAGATCTAGAACTTGAACCTAGGTCTCTGGCCTTAAAATTTTTGCAGTTGACCACTGTGCTCAAAATATAAAGGACAGGAGAAAAAAAAAAGCATGGGTCAAATACATCCTTGCTCGGATCTGTTCTTCACAGCTCTCATGTTGCCAGTCGAGAATATTCTTCTGTTGCCTGCAAATTAAGATCTGATGTTTTCTTTGCAGTGGCTAGAGCACTTAACAGTGTTTTCCACGGGAAAGTCATGGTGAGACATGTAATCATATTCTGGGGAAAAGAACGCCTTTCCGTGGTACACCAAGCAATGTTTATGTGATTGATCAGTCACCAACACCCAGGGAAGGTCCTGTTTTGTGACATGTGCGTGCTTGGCAATGATCTTGCTGTGCATTTTGCTTAATAATTTTCATTATTTTTAATTAAAGTTGAAGAAGTGCAGACTCTAGCTGAAATTAAGGTAGGTTGTGTTGCCGGAATCTGGTAATTACTTTAATTGATCACAAGATAGTTTCCTTGATCACCAATTAGACTAAATTGCCGATCATGTTTCAAGACGTGAAGAAATGCCCAAACTGATTTATGTAATAGTGTTTTCATTTCTAATCAGACATAAATATCATTTCCTTCCATAGCAATTGTGTTTTGTAAAAGAAGAGTTATAGGCCTACAAACATAAAGGTGATTCATAAACAATAGAGTTCTAATTCATTGAATTAGTAAAGGAAGTATTTAGAGGCTTAATGGAGATTGTACTGGGGAAATTACTTTGGAGTCGCTGGTGCTCATTTTCTTAGTGGGAGATATGTTCTTTTTTAGTGCATAATTAAAATAGTCTACAATCAAAATATAAAAGGCAGCTGATTTAAAGAACATGTATCAAAGAGGATTGCTCTGAGTAATGAAAGATTCATATTGTAAATATGTGCTAGAAGTTATGTCTTAGAACTTGAATAAATCATACATGTTATTTGGCTGAAGCTGCGTTTTAAATCAGGGTGCTGTTAAACATTTCGCAGATTGATACAGGATTTTCGTTTTGGTTTCGTGCATCCAATCGTTTTTCATATTTTCATGGAATAAAATGAAACAAAAGGAACTTTAAGAAAAATTAAAGTTCCCCAAGAGTACTTGTACTTGATTTGGCATTCATGGAAAAATCTTTTAATTGCTGATGGTTTGGAGATTTCCAAATGACAAACTTCATTGGCCCAATTTACTGTGATTGTAATGCTTACATTCTTTAAAATGGCAGAGTGACTTAAAAAGTCATACTTCATCATGCATTCATTGACTTATTCATAAAATGTTTGTAATTTGCAATAGAGGAAAGACTGAAACTATTATCAGCCATTATATGTTATTTGTTGGCCATATGTTTGTTTGAAATGGCCGTGGCTCAACAGAACATGGCTCATAGACAAACTATGCTGTAAATTGTCACTAAAAACCCACCGAAACAGGTATGTTAAGAAGTTAACATGAGCCAAAATATTTTAATATGAACCAGGCTACATATTGCAGGATCCCAGCTGCCTTCGCAGTGAGACCTTCATTTGCATGTTTTCTTCATTTTTCCTCAAACTAATTTTTAAGTCTAGATCAGGAATATACATGTTACAAAATTCTAAAGGTACCAAAGAGTGTAAAAGTCTCTCCTGTTCCTGATTCTTAACCACACAAATCCCTCCTCCACCTCCCCATCATTCACTATTACTAATTTCACATGGCTTGTTCCAGAGATATTAATGCATATAGTTTCCTTTCTTTCCTTTTTAATACAGTTCATAAACTATTGTTACGCATTATTTTTCACTTAGCGATGTATCTTGGAGATACTTCCATGTCAGAGGATAAATAGTTTTCTCATTATTCTTAATGGCTGCATAGTATTCCAGGGTATATACTGTACTGTAATATATATTTAGTCAGGTCCCTGTTGATGGTCATTTGGCTCTCGCAAGTCCATGGCTATTACCAGCTGTGCTGCAGTGACCATTCTTATAATTTATGTTTGAGTGTGTCTACAGATTTCTAGAAGTGGAATTGTTTGGCCAAAAAAACATGTCTTTTTTCCCTAAGGGCATGGACATTTTAAATTTTGATAGATATTGTCAGATTCTCTTCTATTATGATTATTATCAGTTTATATTAACATTGTACAAGAGTACTTTTTCTCCTATGTCTTCAACAGAATATTATCAAACTTTTTGATCTTTGCCAAACTGTTGGTTTAGCTTAGCTCCCCCCACAGCTTTATGAGATATAATTGACACATAACCTAGTTTTAATTTGTGCTTCTCTTATTATATATGAGATTGAGCAGTTTTTATGTTTAAGAACCATCTGATTTCTGTTATTTCTAATGTCCTTTGCCCTTTAAAGAAAAATTGAGCATTTGGTCTTTTTCTTAATTTGTAGGAGCTCTTATATGCTAAGGAAATATGTACTACAAATACAGTTTATTGTTTGTCTTTTAATTTGTTGTTGTTTTTTTATTGCCATACAGAAAAAAAAATTTTAATGTAGTGAAATTTATTTTTTAGTAGTGATTTAAAGTTTTCTGCATATGTAATTTATACATTTCTTGTTAAGTTTACTCCTAGATAATTTTTGGTGCCCTTTTAGATGGGATCTTTTTTTCCAATGTATTTCCTAATTCGTTGTTGTTTATATAAAAAAGCTTTTGACTTTTTTTGGCTTATTTGTTTTATTCTTGACTTTAATGGGAATTCTAGTGTTTCTCTATTAAGAATGATAGTACCTTTTAGACTGAGGATATATTCTATCATTTAAGGAGGGGTTCATATATTCTTCATTAAGAGTTATAATACATGATAAATATTGAATTTATCAACTATCTTTTCAGAATTAATAGCAGTCATGATTTTTTTTTATTTATTAGTATGGTAAATTATATATATTAATATATTCACTAATATCGAACCATCTTTGCATTCTTAGAATAAATCCTATTTGTTCATGGGTGTTTTGTTCTTTCAGTGTATTGCTAGGTTTTGTTTGTTAAGATTTCAATTAATATGAAATCAATCTATAATTTCATTGTATGTTCTCTGTGGGAATTTGGAGACAATGTTATGATAGTTTATGAAAATAACTTGGAAATCTTTTTCTTTTTCTATGCTCTGGAACAGTTTAATTAGTATTAGAGTTTACTGTCCTTAAAGGTTTGGTAGAAATCCTCTGAAATGATTGAGACCTGTTACTTTTTAGTGTCACTCTTAGATACATTTCTTTTTTGTAGTTATTTAATTGTTTAGATTTTTTTCTCTTCTGAGGTCAGTTTTGATAATTTTTATTTCTCAGAGCTATTTTACCTATGTTCTAAATTTTATTTGCATAAACTTTGTATTTGTTTAAAATTTATTTTTGTATGTTTTAAAAGTTCTCTTTGTAGTTACTTCTCCATTCTCATTCCCTCTTTTGTTTATCTGTATTTTCTCTCCCTATTTTTTTTCTTTAAATGAAGTAACCAGTTTTCTACTGTTTATATGTTTTTCAAATATAGCTTTTGGATTTATTAGTTCTACCATTTTTCTCTTTCCTAATTCATTTACATCTGCTTTTCTCTTTATATTTATTCATGCTCTTCTACTTAAGTTTATTTTGTTGTTACTTATTTACCTTCTTGATTGGATGTTTAATTTATTTTTATTCTATCCAATTCATTAATTTAAGGTAATTTTTAAAAGTGTTCACTCAGATTATTGCTTTAGATGTATCCTATATATAGTGCTTATCACATAATTAATTTCTGTTTATTTCAGCTTCAATATTTTTTTGACTCGAGTTTTCAAAGAAAGATTTAAAAAAATTTTCATGTAGTACTTTTTGCTACTTTTATGTGTAGTTGTTTTTAATTTTTTAAAGTTTTTAATATTTTAAAGTTGTTTCTAATTTTATCAGAGAGTGTTGTCAGTACTACTTCTACTTTTTGGAATTTATTGACATTTTCTTTGTGGGTTAATCTGTGTTCACTTTCTGTGATTGTTCAATATTTTAAAAGCTATATTCTCAGTTTTTGGAGTTTAAAATATGTCAACTAGATCTACCTTTTAAATTATGTTTTTAAGTAGTTGATATCCTTACTTTTGTTCACTTAATCTGCCATGGATTAAAAGATGTGAATTAAAGTATCTAACTATAAATGTTTCTATTTGTCCTATGTTTCCTGTCATTTCTGCCTCTTGGATTTTGATGCTATGTTATTTGTAGTATAGATATTCACAAGTATTCACTTCTCATTGTGAATATACTTTATAATAGCGAATTACCCTTATGATTTCTTAAAAAATGTTTTTTACATTTGCCTGTGTCCTTTTATTTCCAGCGGTTGCATTTTGCTTTCTGATGCATTATAAAGTTTTTTCTTCTTTTAATTGGTTGGATTTAGGCTCTTTAGTTTGATTGGAAAGATGTTTGGTCTTATACAACATGATAGAACCAATATACTTTTATTCTCCCTTAATTTAAATCATGATATGGACTGTGTTTTCTTTGCTTCATGTTAATTGTGCTTTTATTTACTTAATTGTGAATGTTTCTATTTATTTTGATTCTCGTGGATACTATTATACCTATAATTTTACATGGCAAACTTAATCTTCTTTCTTTAAATCATTTAGATAACATTTCTTTATATAGTGATCTCTCCACTAAACAGTATGAAAATTATACTTCTACTTTCTTCTGTCCCTTTACCACACAATTAGTTTATGTTATTTTTTTAGTTCTAGTGTTTGTCTAGTGTTTTTTTGTTTGTTTGTTTGTTTGTTTGTTTGTTTTACCTTTAGGTATACTTAATATCTCTAACACTTGGTCTCTCAGCTTTCAAGATTTTAAAACTTTCATTTACTTTCTGCATTTCTTTTTTTTTTTCCTTCAACTCTTTGAATAGTTTATAGCATTTGCATTTTATTCGGTGACTATAATCCTCACAATTGGTTTAAAAATGTTCCTAGAGCTGAGTGAATTTATTGCTCACTGCCAATACCTTTGGTATAGTTTCTCCATTCCTCTCTTAGTGCTTATATTTCATCCTTTAATAAAAGTGTCCTCAAGAAGAATGAATGGAAATTATCTCCTGGCTTATTGTATTAAAAAATATATCTCTTGAATTAATTTTGAACAACAGTTTAGCTAAGTATAAAATTATTTGTACTTTCACTTCCTAAATTCTTGATATTGCCCCTCTGGCTTCTATGTTGAATGTTGCTGTGTGGAAGTTTGAAGTCAGATTCTTTTCATCCTTACAGGTGAATTGATCTTTTTGACTATATACCCAAAGTTTGTTTTTCTTCAAAGTCCACTAACCTTTCTAGGATGTATAAACATCGTTGAATTCTTAACATGTATAGATTTAAATCTTTTATTTCTGGACATTTTTCTTGAATTACATCTCTAATGTTTTCTAGTTTTATTTGTTCTCTTATTGACAATAATTGTCTATATATTAGACCTGCTTTGTTTTATGACCATGTTCAAATCATTCATTTGATACACTTGGTTCTTGGGAAATGGTAAAGGATTCTAAGTATCACTTTGAACATTTTGGGATAACATGGTTCAAAGAAATTGTGGTCACTGGGCTTTAGAACTTAGTCAGTGAGTAACTGTTCCCACCTAATTTCTTGTCATTAAGCTGTTTCCCCAGTCAATGTGCATCATGGCGTTACCCCACAGTATGTTATCTGTTTGTCAGGTATATGTGTGTCTGTCTCTAGTCATGGCATGTGGGAAAAGGAAAGGGCCATTCTTCTGGGAGGCAGCAACTGGAATCTTAGATTCTCAAGGCTGTAGGAGGGCTTTTCACCTATCATTACATTTTGTAAGGCTTATCATAGGTTGGCCAGCAGCACTAGTAGTAGCAGTGTGTGCCATTATTGATCTCATACGCTATGCCTAGTGCTGTGCTAAGTGCTTTTATATCCTCTGTCTCATTTTTTATGACAGTGATTACATGAGCTTTTTATTATCCCCACTTTACTGCTAAGAAACAGGCTCAAAGTTAAATCATGTGACAATTAAGTAGTAGAGTTGGGATTCGAATCCAGGACTCCCTGGCTCATAAGGCCGTGCCCTTAATGACTGTGTAATTATCTCTCTGGGTGGTGATTAGTCTTGGAAGTCTTCTAAAGCTAAATAGGAATAAGGCATTATAAACAATAAAAATCTTCATTATACATCATTTAATACAGGTTAACTCTGTGTTTCAGTAATTAAAAGACTTTCATATTTAACTTGTCCCTTCTCACATAATCTAGAGAATCAGATTACAGTGGTTCCCCCCTTATCTTTGGGTGAGTGATATATTTTAAGACCCCCAGTGGATGCCTGAAACTGGATAGTACCAGGCCCTATATGTACTACGTTTTTCTTATACATGTGTACCTCTGATAAAGTTGAATTTATAAATTAGGCACAATAAGAGATTAACAACAATAACTAATAGTAAAATGGAACAATTATAACAATATTCTATAATAGAAGTTATATGAATGTGTTCTCTCTCTGATAACCAGTTTGATAACCAAGATGGCTGCTAAGTGCCTGATGGATGGGTAGTGTACACAGCATGAATACACTGGACGAGGGATGATTTGTGTCATTGTGGGATGGAGTGGGATGGTGCGAGGTTTCATCATTGTACTCAGAACTGCACATTTTAAAAATTACAAATTATCTATTTCTGGAATTTTTCATTTAATATTTTTAGGCTGTGGTTGACTGCAGGTAACTGAAACCATGGAAAGTGAAACTGTTGATAAGAGGGAACTACTGTATGAAATGAGAAGGGGTAGCAAAGTGAATATACTTTCCCACTGATAATTTCATACATGGTTAAACGGATTTTGCTTGAATTTCCTTCCTTTTCCTCACAAGGAAACCTTTAGACCTAAAATATCAAAATGGAAATCTTTATGCTGAATAAAGTCAGTTCTGAGATAGAAACCACTGTGAATGACATAGAATTGTTTAAAATGGCATCTTCCCTATTTCTGTTAACTTGGAAATGCGCTCTTTTGTCATTTGGTGATCCAAAAAGCATAGTGCAACTAACATCAGATTGGTTTTTCTGGATAGGGGTAATAAAGTTAAATATTTATTTCTGTGGCTCTAGTGGGTACAGTCTTGTGAATTCCACTGTAACTTTGTCGTTAATGTGCCTTACCTTAGAGTCTTACCAAATATTTTTGCCCTCTGGGTATAATAGAGACAGACTCTCCAATTGTTGCAATTACCCTCATAAAAATTTGAAAGCAAGCAAAAAAAAAAAAAAAGATTTTTTTTTCCTCTCAAAATGTTTTTTTCCTCTCAAGTGTGACTTCTGCTTAACAAACTTAGGTTTCCACTTTTCCTGTGGTATGAAGACAGCCCTACAGGTCCACACTTACACCTGTGGCAGGGTCTGCAGCCCTCTGCCTACAGGTGGGGCACTCTCTCCTCAAAGTGGCAATGCTGGGCAGTAGTAAGAAGACCCTGAGAAGGCAAGCCAGTCTTTTCTGTTTCACTCTAGAGGTCAATGAAAACATTCTTTCGTACCCTCCTGTCCTGCCTGAGAGATAGGATGGGGAAGTTGTTCATTTCTGCCAGTGCTTTGGCTTAAGACACACTCAGAAGACAGTCTCCCATAGTCTTGTGGTTGATGCCTTAGTTAGCAACTCAGTCACTAAAAACAAAAGGAACAGTGCTCTAAGAAAAGTGGCTCCTAAGATTTGTGGCCAGGTAGTGAGATCCAGGGCACTGGGTTGAAGGGAAATTATTCCTGTGCTATTTTGGAGAGTCTAGTCCTGAGGACAATTAAACAATCCAGACAGGTCACTGGGTGAGACCAATTTCCTACTTTGTTTATTTGAGCCTGATTGTTTTCCACTATCTAGCAGCAGCAGGTCACGGTCCTGCTCTGCGGGGAGCAGTCCCTTCCATATTTGATTTCTCCAGGCTTCCCTAAGGTTGCTAGCCTTGTCTTTATCTGGTTGGATTGCTCCAATGTCTCTCAGGCCAGGACAGAGGGCAGTGTCAGTAACCACGTTCAACTTCATCTTGTGTAGGCATTTGGCTTTATGTCCCGAGTTGCCCTCCAAGCAGAGAAAATGAATCATCACCCGGAATGGTTCAACGTGTACAACAAGGTAACAATGTTGTCTTATTTTTGGGATCACTTTAATTATGGAGTTTAAGAAACTTCTTTCTTTCTTTATTCCTTGTTATCCTGTGCAGTTAAGTGTCTTTGTGCTTAGGAAAGCATCTTTTATATTTTCTCTCAGAATCCTGTGTATTAATGCATATTAGTAACAAAATTTCAGATTTGCTCAAGAGGACAGTGAACAAGCCCTTTATTTTCATGCTTCTACTGAAACTAATATGAAGATTGGACCATGTTAGGCTCCTGAATTAAACTTGAATGTCATCCATGCAGATAAATTTTTAAACCTTCTTGAGGTAAATTATTGTAAAAAATGATAGCAAATAAGATATGGCCTTGTTTATCTCATTGAGATAAATTTGCTCAAGAACTATGCTTTAAATAATAACTATTTATTAAATGCTGTATCAGTGGGAACTAACCTTCTTTAGAACAGGTTAAAAATACTATATCAAGTAACTTTAAGGGGGTACAGTAAGAAGAATCATGTCCCCCACCCCCTCAAAAAAAATCCTTGCCTTTATGGTCAAGCCACTTGGAACATCTTATCTAGGTTTCTATGGGGTTCTTTTTTCTCTTTGAAAGTCCACTTCCATAGTGTAGTGGTTAGCACATCTGCTTTATACACAGAAGGTCCTGGGTTCACACCCCAGTGGAGCCGCAGTCCATGGTCTGCGATCATACCACCGTGAACAAGTCTGATGTCAGATCTCGGAAGCTAAGCAGGGTCGGGCCTGGTTAGTACTTGGATGGGAGACCACATAGGAAGACCAGGTGCTGTAGGTATAAATAATAATAATAAAATAATAAAAAAAAAGAAAGCCCACTTAGAGTAAAGAGAAGATTTTAGGATAGTCTTGTGATTTATTGGAATAATTCAAGCATGCAGGTACCAGGATAAACTTTTCTTTCATAGTTGCCTCTCTTTGCCCATAACTTTGCTTTTTAATTGATTTATCAAGAAGCAAGAATCTGTTCCTCCACCCCAACTCCACCCCACTTCACTAATTTGGATATGGACTTTTTAAATGTTGTTAAGATACTGTATTTGATAGCTTGGTTTTTCTCAGTGGCCTGAAAATAGTTGGTGTAATTAAAGTAATGGGAGTTCAAATGAAACTTCAGTCTCTTTTTTTTTTCAAGAGACAAGATTTGAGATTCTGGCAACTGAATTGTCCTTATGAGAGAACCGTTTTATCCCCGGGCAGCTGCTGGCCCAGCCCGAAGCAGACTGTGCCCCTAGAGTTTGCTGAGTTTTGGAAATGCTGTGCTTTTTCATAAATTCATAAAATAGTATTTTCTGAATCATTTAATCTCCCCAGTTCTCAAATATGAATGTTGAATAATTGATTGCTGAACCACTAAAGGAGAATACCATGAATCTCAGGTCAGGATTTTAAAACTGTTTCTCTCTTCCTTAGGTCCAGATAACTCTTACCTCTCATGACTGTGGTGGACTGACCAAAAGAGATGTGAAACTGGCCAAGTTTATAGAAAAAGCAGCTTCTTCTCTGTGATTTCTTCCAAAATGCATGTAAAATCTTATATACATCTTAGGTGCAATGTATTTTGAAGGGGATTTACATGAACAAATTAAATTAAACAAATTAAATTGTAAATTTAGTTCACCTTTATACCACATTTTGTAAAATCAGTGCTCAAATACAAAATGACTTTAATTTTCATTATATCTAATTACATATACAAGGCAAACCAACTCTGGTAATTATGTTAATAATACAGTATTCAAAAAGAGAAATAGTATTCTTAAAGACCAGAAATTGGGATAGAGGAGTAGTCCCACATTTTATAATTCAGAAATTCAAGTGATTATGGTGACTTTACAAATGCATTGTGTTGGAGAATAGTTACAAGGTAAAATAAGAATGATGAACCCTGTAGGTAAAGGGTTTTAACTGTCTATTACAATTCTTATGAAATAAAATCAATTTGCATTTTAGCTGCTGTTATTACTTTTAGATAGTTAATTAGATTACAAAGTTACAAAAATTGGGTGTTTTATTGTTACTTTTCAGGCAGAGAGTTGAAGGAGAAGACAAGTATTTTTTTCATGTCTTCCTGCAAAGTGGGGCAATATCAAGATTTACAGTCACAATGACCAACTTGCCACATCATTATTTGACTTACTGAGTTAAGGAGGAACCAAGGGTCATTTTTCTCATCATTTGCATATTGTGACCCCTGAACTGAAGGTCTGTAGCTATTAAGATAGAAGCTACTTGGGTATTATCTAGTAATGATTCTGTTTACTCGTGTGTCACTGACAAGAGTAGAATGGAATATAAGGTAATCTATTACTTAAAAATTGCAGTAATAGCATCCTTTCAAGGAACTCAGAAATGTACTTATTAATGAGCTTCGAATGTAGATTAAAAGAATATCTGTCCATCCAGGGAACACGTGTTAATCCCTTGAAGCATTACCGTGGTACAATTTAATAGGGATCATCTTTGTAACCCAACTCACTACCGTGGCTAGAAAAATCCCTCTGTTACAACAAGCAAACCTTCCCCTCCCCAACTCACCCCAACCTCCAATCAATCTGAGAAACCCTATGAGAACATGACAAGGGGTCTGAGCTCTCTGAAGCTAGTTCCTGGCTGGTTCTGTTGGCCTGGCAGGGGCAGATATGGTCAGCTTACCTTGTGGGTAAGAAGTGTGCAGGGAAGGAAGAGATAGAAGAGCCTCTGTGGCTGCTGGGAGACCCAGAGCCTGGGACTAAGACTTGTGCTTCTTAGAAGTTTTTTTAAAGGAAAAGGCAAAGCTATGTGTTTTTATAAACTCTTTTCTTACATTATACATTTAGGGGGACTTATATACATTTTATTACTAAAGATTTTTCGTTCAGTGCTTCAGTTTTTTTGCATGAGTTTTTAAACTTGAAAAAATTTTAATATATTTTAAAATAAAGTGAATAAGTACATTGAACCCTATGTACTGATCATCTAGATTTAGCAATTACCAAGATTTTGCCCTAGTTACTTCATATAATCCCATTTCCTTTTTTTTTTTTTTACTAAAGTATTTAAGTGCAAATCTCTGATAGCATTTCATTTTACCCCTACATCCTTCAGTAAACATCTTTAGAAAATATGGTCATTTTCTTGTACAAACCAGAATACCATTATCACACTAACAAAATAAACCATAATTTCTTGGTATCTCCTAATAACTGGGCAAAATCAAATTGCCCTGAAGGTCGAGAATGTGTTTGGACAGTTACTTTGTTCTGATCAGGATCCACACGAAGTCTGTCCATCACATCTAGTTCTTGTGTCTTCTTAACCTTTCAATCTAGAGCAAGCTAGCTGTCCTCCCTCCCCCTTTCCTCCATGTCATTGACTTATTGTAAAAACTGGGTTAGGAGTCCTGTAGGCCAGGGATCCCCAAATCCCAGTATGGTCCATGGCCTGTTAGGAACCAAGCTGCACAGCAGGAGGTGAGCAGCTGATGAGCAAGCGAAGCTTCATCTGTATTTGCAGCCGCTCCCAAGCGCTAGCATCACTGCCTCAGCTCCACTTCAGATCATCAGGCATTAGATTCTCATAGGAGCACCCTTCCCTAGTACCAAAAAGGTTGGGGACCACTGCTATAGAATATTCCACCTTCTGGATTTGCTTGTTTGCTCCCTTGTGCTATCATACATTTAACATATGACCCTGAACAGAAACCTTTCTCTCTGTTTTGAATGTAAATCTGAGGTGCTAAACTCATTGGCTATTAACATATACCACATATAGCACATATGGTAGAGCAAACAAGATATGGCTTGTAATTGCAGTGGTGAGACCTGAGAATGCAGCTACTGATTAGCATCTACGTGAACGTTTGACATAAGGTCTATGTTGCATCTGCTGGAACTCACAAACTTAACTATAGAGAATCAAAGGTCCCATATCAGAAGGCCATAGAAATACTCATTGTGATAAATTCTAACAGAATAAGTCCCCAGACTTGCTTCAAGTAACTGACATTTTAGCTTAAAAGAGACATTGGTAAGGTTGGAGGCTCCCAAGTTCCCTTCTGTTCCAGATCTCTGTGTGATGGCAGTGGTGTCTCTTATGTGGTAAGCTTTGGTTTTCCTCCATTTTCTTTCTAAATGATCACTGGAGTAGAGCAGCATTAAGTAGACATGACCTGTGACTCTATGACAAACCAAGGGTAGCCCATTTGACAGCGTCTTTTTCTCAAATGAAGATAATGAAAGTTCTGAAAATAATGGTTACTTTTTGATATTGATAAGATATAGGAAGTCTCTGGATACGTAGAATAAGCATGGTTTTTATTTTATGGTTTTGCTCTAGATAAAAAGCAGCAGCATGTGTATTGTACTGGGACACAAACCTGACCTCCCTTAGTGTATTGAAGTATTGGACAACTAGTGTTGGTATGAAGCAGTCTGTAAACTTTCTAATCCAGCATTCCAAAATATACTAGTTGAACTTTATAACTTTCAATTTTGTAAAATTTCCTGCAAAATAGCAAGAGCTATATAGTAGGGTTTGGCTATAATATGTGAGCTTTGTGTTTCAGTGCCAGTTACTTGGGACTACTAAAGGGATGACTCTTGGCCAGAAGACCTGAGTCACCAAGCTGCTATGCCTCTGACTGCTGATTTTCCTGGCTGTGTACAGCTGAGGTAGTGCCGCCCAAGTCGGGCAGAGTGTGCTTCGCTGCCGAAGGGCAGAAGAAATGCTCCTTTGGCTTCTCGTGCCAGGATGCCCACCTCTCTGTGAAAAGATCTGGACGGTTTCATGAAGCCCTGGATAAGCTCATCACCTCTGATTCCACTCACCAGCCAGAGTTCCACTTGTGGGCTAGATGTCTTCATCAGTGACTTCAGAAACCTCAGCACACTCAGAACAACTGGGCTCTTCTCTGCTGCTCTCAGCTGGCCATCTTTCCTCACCCCTCTAAGCAGAATGAAGAATTTTTTACATTCTTAATCTTTTCATTTCTCCCCAAAGCATGCTTTGGTGCTTAAAGAGGGAAGGTATAGAAGTGTACCATTGGGGTTCCTGGACCAGGAATCTCACTATGCTCAGCTACTTGAGTGAGCATAAGGATCCCTGGAGCCATTCATTTGTGTATTGATACAACACACACTTTCCGAGGGCCTTCTGTATGCCCCTGGCGGGATTAGGCACACTGATGTATTGGGGCAGGTGGAGACAGAGATGGAGAACTGATTCAGGCTCTCTCTGAGCAGCTGCACCAGGAGGCCACTGCAGGGATTTTGGGTAGGAGCCCAGAAGGTGTTGGGGAGGGGGGCGGGGATGTGACCAAAGGAGGCAGTAGGGAGTACTGGAGAGAGAGAGAATATAGAGTGAGAAGATGGGACTAAAGTTTGGATCTTCGGGAAATTAATCAAAGTGATTTTTAAAGCTTGGCTGTTGATGATTTTGAATGAAGAAATTGAGTAAATAAGGTGTTATTTCCCATTTCAGTATATTGGTTGACTACAAGAGTATTTTCTTACCAGAAATAGTCATACACAATTATTTTAGAACACCCGGGACAACAGCAGTGGTGGGCGGTTGCCTCCTTTTCTTATGGCTCAAGTACTTAGGTTTCCAGGAATTTGATCAATTTAGCCACTAAAGATTTAGTACAACACAGGCCTTGAAAAGCAAAGGATTTAGGAAAAAGAGAGCAAGGTGAATATATTATTCCCAAGAATTACACAGAGTAAAAATCTGTATTATTTTTGCACCTAAAACATCTCTACCTTATACTCATCCCTTACACTCTGTTTAGGTGAGCATATGTGCACATTCCAGGCCAGTATTGGGCTTGGGTAACCTCTGCTCCTTTTGTTTTTTTAGCTCCAAACCCATCAAAATCTTTCCTTGTCTTTCCAGCTGTTTCCAGTGCTATGTCCTGGGTGTGTGCTTTTGCTCTTAGAATCTCAGAGAATCTTGTTTTCCCCTCTCCTACATCCTTATTCTTGTATGTTATTAAAGGCCTTTGTCTGTCAGATGAAGGCACTTCTTGAAGAATGAGGGGCTTTTGCCTGGCTTATCTCTGGTGTCTCTTAGTTTTATCTTGGAGCTTCACAATTGTGGGGTGCTTATAACCCTTATGCCGAACTGACATTCTCATTCTCCCTGGGAAAAGAAGTTCTGTGCATAGATCAGCTAGGGAGCTCTCCCTTCCAGGAGCAGGCAGGCTGGTAAGTACTGGAATGCCCAAGAGTGACCTCATAAAGCAAGGATTCCCTTCATGGACCCTTCTCTGCCGCCTCTAGAATCTAGACATCGAGGAAATCCCTAAGCAGAGATTTTCTGTTGGATGATAAAAGCAAGGAGAACAAATCGAAAATTTGGAAAATGTCTCAACACTTTTATCACCAGCCCCGCTCAAGAGTCATGACTAATTCACAGTTGGACAGTGCATCGTTGATGTTCTGTGCAAAATTCGGGACATTTCAGTAAATATTGTTATTTCTATTGCCTGTTAAGAAATGTGCAAATGGCAGTGTGGGTCCAGGGTGCAAGTGTTTTGTCAGCCTCTTCTCATAGACACTCATCCACTTCTCAAATTGACGTGTGTGTCCTTGATAATTTTGATTTCTAACTGGTGAGGTTGGTGAAGGCTCAGCCAAACGTTTTGCTTCTTTGGCTCTAATATCATGACTGGCTGGTTAAGACAAACATTCAGTCTTGCTCTTATTTGACCTGTAGACTGAATGACTAGTTTGACTTTGTTTTGTCCTTTTTTGTTAATTACTGTGTGAGATAACTTGAAGGCTTTTTTTTTTTTTTAGTAGCAGACCCTATCTCAAATCAGATAATGAAAATCATACATCTTGTTTTCATAGATTATAAAAATATATGCATTCTATATTTTTTTGCTGTTATGAGAATGTTCATTTGTTACGTATAATGGGAAAAAAGCAATACTCTGAGAAAAATTGCAAATCACAGATAAACAGGAAAAAGAATCACTTATAATCTCAACACTTAGTATTTTGGCATATTTCCTGCCAAGTATTTATTCTTCTACCCGTTTTTGTACAGTTGAGATAATTTTGAGTAGAGAATTTTGTGTCTTATTTTGTTTTTGTGTTTTGCAATCCAATGGATCTAAGCATTTCTCTAAATTATGAAAACTGCATAGACATTTTTAGTATCTTCATACTATTCCATGAGATGGATATGCTATAATTTACTTAACCAGTCTTTTTTGTTAGACTTTTAAATTGTTTCTAAGTTCTCACTACTGTAAATAATGTTGGGATAAACACATCTGGCCCAAGTCACTGTTTGCATTTCAGATTGTATTCTCTTTGGTCCAAGGATATGAACAGTTCCAAGGTTTTTCAGAAAAGTCTATCAATTTACATCTCCCCGGAAGTTTATGAGAATGCTCCATCACACTACAGTATTGCCAGCATTGATTATTATTATGTTTAAGTCTTTGCTGATTTTTATAAGCAAAAAGAGTAGTTTTACTTAATTTTCATTTCTCTGACTTGTAGTGTTAGTGAATATTTTGGGGGAAATTCATTGCCATTCGTATTTCTTTTCTGAGTTGACTGTGTTTACCCATTTTTTAAAAAAGTGTGTGTGTGTTTTTAAATGATTTGTAAGCACTTGTCTGGGTGATTATTTGATTTTTATCCATTTTTCTTACTAGACTAACGATATTTAGTTTTGCTTACATATATCCCCAGTGCCCACTATAATGCCTGGCATGTAGTCATCACTGAATAAAAACTTTTGAATGAGCAATGAATGAGTTAAATAGTAGTCACTCAATAAAAATTTATTGAATGCGTATGTGAAGATAATGCTTTGTTTTGCTTGAGAAGGAGTGGTAACTATTCCGTTCCAGAGTTCTAGAGAGAACCAACAGACCCACTCAGTGATCATCATACATACTTCAGTGGTCATTAGCATTTCATTGCAATTTTAAAGTATATGTAAACTTATATTCACAGGAGGAGGAAAGAAGACCCTAGTGCCTTCAAAAAAGTATTCATTGTTTGGGGATCTAGCTCTGTTATAAGATAATCATGCTTCTTATTTAACTTTTTGACAGGAGGAAGGATACTCAGTGTCAGGCATTTGTGAAAAGAGTCATAACGAGTCATCTCTTTAGGTTAATTATGATTACTACCATCTCAATGAATGCCCTTGTGATGGTCTTGGGGACAGATTTTGAAACAAAATACAGCTTATTCAGACTTTGTGAGGTAAGCAGACAAAACATCCATTTTTATTTGTCTCACCTGTTTTAATTCTGAAACAGTTATAAGATTTTAAAGAAATTTTGTCCAAGAAAATTTTCTGCAGAAAAATTCTAAGGGCTTTAAAAATATACTCTAAAATCTGGGAAGCAAGATGGCAGCAGTAGTAATGGTGACATGGTTTTTTAATTTCCCTGAATTCCCCTCTTAAAAAAAGAGCAACTGTATAGCAAAACCAAAAACCACTGGACAGTGTTTATATCAAAACTAGTTAACAAGGTATCCTTACCAAGAGCCACAGCTGTATAGTATTAGCCTCTGTGAGAGAGAAAGTGATAAGAGAGAAGCAACTTGTCACATACAAGGAATCCTAAGATTAATAGCCAATTTCTCAGAAACTCTGGAGGACAGAAGGCAGTGAAATGACATATTTAAAGTATTTAAGGAAAAATATTGTCAACCAAGAATTTTATATCAAGCAAAACTATTCTTCAAAGAATGAGGGGAAATTAAGACATTCCTAGATAAACAAAAGCCAAGGGAGTTTGTTGCTAGTAGACCTGTTCTACAAGAAATGCTTAAGATAGTCCTTCAGGTGGAAATGAAACTAAACAGTAACTTAAACCATATAAAGGAATAAAGAACACTGATAAAAGTAACTACGTAGATAAATATAAAAGCCAGTATTATTGTATTTTTAGTTTGTAACTCCTTTTTTTCTATGATTTAAAATACAAATGCATAAGACAATAATTGTAGATAGTTCATGGGCACACAACTGTAAAGATGTGTTTTGTGAGGACAGAAACATAAAGGGATGGCGCTGTATAGGAACAATTGTTATATACTAATGAAGCTAAGGCTATATTAGAACTAGATTTCTAAAATTTAAGAGGTTAGTTGCAATCCCAAGGGTAACCAACAAGAAAATAACTAAAAATATACAGAAAAAGAAACAAGAAAATCAAAATGGTGTGCTACCAAAAAAAAAAGAAAAAAATCCACAAAAGATGTGACATATATAAAACAAATAGCAAAATAGCAGAAGTGTTTTCTTCTTTACGAGTAATTACCTTAAATGTAAATGAATTCAACTCTCCAATTAAGACAGAATAGATTATCAAAAAGTCCAAATATATGCTGTCTGCAAGAGATTCACTTGAGATTCAAGGATGCAAATAGGTTGAAAGTGAAAGAACGAAAAAAGAGATTCAGTACAAATAGAAAGCAAAAGAGAGCTGTGTTGTCTATACTAATGTCAGACAAAATAGATATTAAGGCAAACACTGTTATAAGAGACAGAAGGAATTATATATTGATAAGAAGATCAATTCATCAAGAAGATATGAGTTTTTCTCAAGTACATGTGGGGCATTCTTTAGTATAGACCAAATGTTAGGACACAAAAAAAGTCTCAATAAATTAAATATTGAAATTATACAAAATATCTTTTCTGACAACAGTGGAATAAAACTAGAAATCAATAACAGCAAGAAAATTGGAAAAAATTTCAATTATATGGAAATTAAACAACGCATTCTTAACACATTCTATTATTTAAGAAATCACAAGGGAGATTAGAAAATATTTTAAGACAATGAAAATGAAATCACAACATAATAAAACAGGATGCAGCAGAAGCAGTGTTCTGAGGGAACTTCATGCCTGTTAATGTCTGCATTAGAAAAGAAGAAAGATCTCAAATCAAAAACCTAACTTTATACCTTAAGGAACTAGAAAAAAGAAGAGCAAACTAAACCCAAAGCTACCAGAAGGAAGGAAATTAAAAAGATTAGAGTGAGATAAAACAGAAACAATAGAGAAAAACAAAATAAAAATTTTGTATTTTGAAAATAACAACAAAATAGACAAACTTTTAGCCATTTGGACTAAGAAAAATAAGAAAAAACTGGAATTACTAGTAATAGAAATAAAATTTGGGACATTATTATTGGCCTTACAGAAATAAAAATGGTAATAAGAGAATACTATAAACAATTACATGCAAACAAATGAGATAACCTAGTTGAAATGTACAAATTCCTAGAAACAAACCAACTACCAAACAGACTCAAGAAGAAAGAAAACAGACATATTGGAACATATGTATAGCAGGTAAAAGATAGATTCACTAATCAAAAACCTCCCAACCAAGCGAAGCCCAGGACCAGATGGCTTCACTAGTTAATCCTACCTTGCACTTAAAGAAGAATGAACACCAGTCCTCAAATTCTTCCAAAAAATAGGAGGGAACACTTCTGAACTCATTCCATGAGGCTAGCATTACCCTGAAGACAAATAATAATAAAAAAGAACTACAGACAAATATCCCTTATGAATATAAATGTAAATATTTTCATTAAGATACTAACAAACTGAATCCAACAGCATACTTATCAGGATTATACACCATGACCAAGTAGGATTTATCCCAGGAATGCGAGGCAATGTGCAAAAATCAGTCAATGTCATATATCAATATAATGAAGGAAAAAATCTACATAATACAATGTACAGATGATGTATTATAGAATTGTACACTTGAAACCTATTTAATTTTATTAACCAATGTCATTCCAATAAATTTAATTGAAAAATGAAATAGAAAAAAAGTTGACAATGGACAAAAGGAACTAAATCATAAGACAATTATTTGAGGTAACTTGTATTATTTTTATACCTGCTTTTAAAAATACAAAAGACAGGCAAGCTAACCGTAAAAAAATAGGCAAGAGACTTAACAGACATTTCACCAAAGAAGCTATCCAAATAATCCCAAAACAATCTCATTAACTATCAGCAATGCAAATTAAAACAATGAAATTCCACTACACCTACCATATTGCTATAATTTGAAAGAACTGACTATGCAGTTCCACTCCTAGTTATATACCTCACTCCTAAATATATAATTATGGTATTTACTTAATAGAATACTGCACAACAATAAAAATTAACTATTGCTATACCTAACAACATGGAAAAAAATCCCACTGGTACTATGTTGAGCAAAAGAGGCCAGACAAAAAGAATATATACGATTTGATTCCATTCATATAAAGTGTGAAAAACAGGCAAAACTTCTGTAATGTAGGAAGTCAGGATAGTATTTTTAAGATGCAAAGAGGAAGTACATGGTTATGTTTGCCTGGTAAGAATTCATTCAAATACTTCTGACTTGTGCATTTCTCTATGTGTGTTATACTTCAATAAAAACAGTAAAAAATCCACGTGATTACCTCAATTGACACTAAGAAAGCACTTGACAAAGTCCAATACCCTTTAATGATTACATAAACTAGAAATAGAAGGGAAATTCCATAACTTAATGGATATTTATGAAAAGATCTATAGCTAATAACTCCTCAGATCAGGAACAAGACAAAGATCCCTGCTTTCACTGTTATTCAACATTGTACTGGCAGTTCTAACAAGAGCAAATGGGCAAGAAAAAGAAATAAAAGTTATTCAAATCGGAAAAGAAAAGGTGAAATTACCTTAATTTGCAGATGACTTGATCTTATATATAGAAAATCCCAAAGAATACACACACGGGAGCATTGAGATCTTGCTCCCTGGCATATATCATCAGTTTGGTTCAAATAAACTTATAAAATTAAAAAAAAAATGATACACGTATATGCAACTATTAGAGCTATTAAATTCAGCAAAGTTGCAGAATACGAAGTCAACAACAAAAACCAGTTGCATTTCTATGCATTAACAATGAACTTCTGAAAAGGAAATTAAGAAAATTCCATTTACAGTATCTAAAATAATAAAATGCTCAGGAGTATATTTATCCAATGAGATGAAAGATGTGTATACTGAAAATTATAAAATACTGCTGCAAGAAATTAAGATTTAAATAAATGTAAAGACCCCATATTTATGGATTAGAAGATTGGTTGGAAAGGCCTTGTATTCATGGATTAGAAGATTTGTTAAGACTTGTTAAGACTTCAAAAGTGATCTACAAGTTCAATGCAATCCTTATAAAAATTTTAACAGCCTTTTATTAAAGAAATAAAATTGAAAAGCATATCCTCAAATTCATATGGATGTGCAGGGAGCCCCAAAGAGCCCAAACAATATTGAAAATGAAGAACAAAGTTGGAAGACTTGTACTTTCTAACTTCAAAACTTACTACAAAGATATAGTAATCAAACCGTATGGTACTTGGCATAAGGATAGGCATAGACGTATGGAATAGAATTGACATTCTCGAAATAAATCCAAATATCTTTGGCCAACTGATTTTTCGGAAGGGCGACATTTCGTGATGGAAAGAATAGTCTCTTCATCAAATGATATTGGGACAGCTTGATATTCACAAGCAGAAGAGTAAAGTTGGATCCGTCTCAGACCATATACAAAAATTAACTCAAAATGGATTAACATCCTAAATATAGAAGCTAGAACTCTTAAAACATAGAGGTCAATCATTATGACCTTGGATTTGGCAGTGTATTCTTAGATACGATACCAAGAACATAGGCAAAAAAGAAAAAATCGATAAGTTGGACTTCATCAAAGTTAAAAACATTTGTGAATCTAAGAACACTATCAAGAAAGTGAAAAGATAACTCACAGAATGGGAGAAAATATTTGTAAATCACATGTCTGATAAGGGATTAATATTCGGGATATGTAATGAACTTACACAATTCAACAATATAAACAACATAATCCAATTCAAAAATGGGCAAAGGCGTTGAATAGACATAAAGAAGAGATACAAATAGCCAATAAGCACCTGCAACATAATTAGTCATTAAGGACATGCAAATCAAAACCACAATGAGATAAAACTTCATATCCATTAAAGACAGCTATTATTAAAAAAACAAAAACAAAAACAAAACATAACCTGGAAAATAAGTTTTTGTGAGGATGCGGAGAAATTAGGACCCTTGGTAGGAATGTAAAATGTAGCCACTGTAGAAAACAGTTTGGCAGTTTCTCAAAAAGTTAAACATAGTTACCATATGATCCAGTAATTCCACTTCTAAGTGTATATCCAAAATTGAAAATAGGGACTCAAACATATACTTGTACACCCATGTTCATAGCAGCATTATTCACAATAGCCAAAAGGTGGAAGCAAAAGTGTCCATTCTTCTGACAGATGAATGGATAAAGAAAATGTATATACACAAAGTGGAATATTACTCAATCTTAAAAGGAATTAATCTTGAAAACATGCTAAGTAAAACGAACCTGACATGAAAGGGTAAATAGTGTATGTTTCTACTATATGAATTACCTAGAATAGGCAAATTCATATAGATTGAAAATAGAATAAAATGTACTAGGAGTAAGGGAGAGAGGAGATAAAAATGATTGTTCACTGGGCACAGAGTTTCTCTTTGAGATGAAATAGTTCTGGAGGTAGATAATGGTAATGGTTGCACAATATTGTAAATGTACTTATTTCCACTAAATTGTATACCTAAAAATGATTAAAAATGATAAATTTCAGGGTATGTATATTTTATCACAATAAAAAAACAAAGCTTATAAATACTCAAAACTAACTTCCCCTGCCACTGAATTCTACAGTTTAAAACAGTGAATTTTATGGTACATGAATTATATCTTGGTATTAAAAATTAATGAGCTGGCCTGTTAGAAAAGAGCAACAGAATAAAATCAAAAGAGCAGGAAAAATGATGGAAAGTAGATAAAAGGAAATACTAAAGATAACAAAAATGAATGAAATAGAAAACAAAGATTCAATAGAAAGTATCAACAAAGCCAAAAGTTAGGTCTTAGAAAATTATTATAAAATAACTTTCTTCATGAGACAAACAAGATAAACAGAAGCCCCAAAAATCATGTTAGTAATTAAAAAGGGAAATTACAGATACAGATATCAGAATCCTAATCATTTTTTGTCAATAAATTTGAAAACCTTGCTGAGATAAGTACAACTTTCTAGAAAAAATATTACAAAACTGACTCTCACTAAAAAAAGGAAAAATCTGAAATGCTCTTTATATGTTCATATATGTCCTTTAATGGCTATGAAGTGTTGAATTAGTACTTTAAAATTAGTAATTAAAATTTTTCATTTCCCAAAACAAATTAACCTGGACTAGATGGCTTTATACTCATGGAAGATACGATTTCAAACATATAAAACACTTTCACTAATTAGATAAATGAGTTCATCTGCCCTGCCCACAGATTATTTTGTGAACCTTCATGCTAAAACTAAAGAAGGACAGTATGAAAAAGGAAAATGACACCCAATGCTACAAATTTGGACACAGAAATTCCAAACAGAATGTTAGGGAACTAAATTTTAAAAATGTATGTAAAAGATAATGTACCAAATTGGATTTTTTTTTCCAGGAATGTAAGTATTAGAAAAAACACATTTTATTAATCAGCTTAAAATATTAAAGGAGAAAAAAAAACCCCAGTAAGATCATTTCAAGAGATGCAGAAAAAAAGTTTATCATGATTATTCTTCATGATAAAAACTTAGCAAACTAGGAATAGAAAGAATTTATTTCTAACCTTATTAAGGGTACCTGTGAAAAACCTATGCCATATTCACACTTAGTGGTGAAACTTTAGCAGTGTTCCCTTTAAAAGTGTATTCCAGTTATTATTGATCAGACTTGTATTGGAGTCTTAGCTAATGTATAAGAAAGTTAAAAAAATTTTTTTAATTATTCACAGGTGATATGATTTTTGCATAGAAATCCCAAAGGAATCTGAAAATAATAATGTTAATACTAATTAATAGTTAATAAATAAATAAGTCCAGCAAGTTTGCCGGATATATGATTAAATAAAATTATAGTTAATATATCAGCAACAAAAAGGATAGCACTTCTAAAAACAAAATATAAAAAATATTTAGAGGCAAATCTAACAAAAGATTTGTGTGATCTTTAAGGAGAAAATAAAAATATGTAAAAGTTGTTAAGGCATATGGAAAGATATATTAGATCATGAATAGGAAGGCTCAGTTTCTTAAAGATGCAGTCTCCCCCAATTAATCTATAAAGTCAATGCAATTCCAATAAGAAATGTGGCAGGATTTTCTATGGGTTGCCAAAAACTGATGCTAAAATTTAGATAAAAGAATGAAAGGCAAAAAATAACCAAGATGATTTTGTAAGGTAAAAGAGGAGAAGGCTTGACTTACCAGATAACAAGATTTTTTTATAAAACTTTAATAATTAAGGCACAGTGATGATGCATGGATAGACAAATAGACTAATGGAACAGGAAAGAGTGAATGCTCAGAAACATACCCTGGCTTGTATGGAAACGTTGGTACCTGTCAGATGGCACTGCGGATGAGTGGTGAAAGGATAGATTCATTAAATGGTACTAGGATGATTGTGCATATGAAGAAAAAATACAATTGAATCCCTACTTCATAGCACACACAGCTGGATTAAAGACCTAACTTGAAAAGTGCAACTTTAAAATGTTTACAAGAACATATAGAATATTTATATGATATTCAAGAGGAAAAGGTATTCTTCAGATACAAAATACATAAACCATGAAGAAAAAGTTTGGTTAATTTGATTCCATTAAAATTTTAAATGTCTGTTCAGCAAAAGATCATTAAAAAGATGAAAAGATATGTCGGTGTAGATGATATTTGCAATGCATACAACAAGTAAAAGATTAGGATTCAAAATATATGAAATATTGATTGTCTTTAATAAGAAAAAGACAAAACAGCAGACAGTTTGGCAAAAGATTAGATACAGCCAATTTACAGTTGCCCAACTTTGTTAATAAGTAGAGAAATAACAATTAAAATAAAAAATAGGATACTATTCATCAGACTGACAAAAATTAAGAACTCTATATTAGTAGGAAGTCAAACAATAGGAATATTGCTGATATGAAAGTAAATTGTTAGAATAGCTTCAGAAAACAGCTGAGCAACATTCAGTGAAGTTGAAGATGCTCATAAACTACAACCCAGCAATTCTACTCCTAGGTATATAAGAGAGACTTTATACATGTGTACAGTAAAATATATAAGAATTGTACAACCTTTTTGTGCTATTATACTCTTTGCAATAGTAAAAATTTACTAACAAGCTAAACATAATGGGAACTGGATAAATAAATAGTATTTTCATGAGTGGAATTGCTAAATAGTAGTGAAACGATAAACTAGGTTTACACATATCAACATGGATGACTCATAAACATAATTTTAAATGAAAAAAATTTCTGAAAAATACTTTAGTGTATATGCTATTTATATAATGCATAAAAGTGTGAAACAATGCCGTGTATTTTTTAGGGATACATATGTGGTAAAAGAATAAAATACAGGGCATGAAATACTCTAGATTTACATAGGATTACCTTGTGGAAAGGGAAGGGGATTTGAATAATGAGAGATCCACAAGAGACTCTGCCTATAATGGTGACTCTATTCCTTAAGCTGAGTGGTAGTATATGGTTATTCATTATATTCTTTATACCTTTTTGGTATCTTAAATGTTACATAGTAGTTTTAAAAAGTATATGTAAATGGTTGCAGTGTGGGGGCCACAAATACAAGTATACAGGACAAATAAAAACACCAGTTGCTCTAATGTTACCCAACTTGTGTTACAATTTCCAGTGACAGCATCTGACATATATTTAAAGGTGGTATATCTTAGAAATGTTTCTATTTCCCTCCAGAAACTCTTTCTAGCCCTCCTCAACCCACCCCATACTCATGTCAGTGAAACACATCACCCAGTCTCTGTCTGAAACACTAGAGTCTTCCTTGACTACTCACTTCCTTTTGCATCTCTGAGTCCATCAGGAAGCCCCATCATCACTGCCTACAAAATACATGCAGAATCTGCCCACTTCAATTCCACACTATTCCCTGATCAAATCTAACCAAATAGCATCTCTTGCCTGGATGACTGCTAGAATAATTCTACTATTTATTGCCTCTTCCCTGACCCACCTTCCAATCACCATGCTTGCCAGCTCCCCCACCCCCCAGTCTCTTTTCCACAAGAGCTCTTTTATTATTATTATTATTATTATTATTATTATTTATGCCGACAGCACCTGGTCTTCCTAAGTGGTCTCCCATCCAAATACTAACCAGGTCCGACCCTGCTTAGCTTCTGAGATCAGACATCGGGCTTGTTCAGGGTGGCATGGCCGTAGACCATGGACCGTGGCTCCACTGGGGCATGAACCCAGGACCTTCTGCATGTAAAGCAGATGTGCTAACCGCTACACTATGGAACCACGTCCAACCACTGAGAGCTCTTAAAAATGTAAACCAAATCAGTTCATATCGCTGCCTTGCTCAAAATCCTCCAAGGCCGAGATTAAAATTCAGAGCCCTCACCAGGTTTACAAGGCCCTCCTTCCACAGCCTGCTCTCCCCTTTCTGTTCTAGCCATGCTGACTTTGTTGTTCCTTCAACAACCCGTTTCTCGCCTTAGGGCCTCCATGCACGCCATTGGGAAGCATTCTCCCAGTTTTTATCATGGTTCCATTTCTGGCTTCAGTGGGGCCTCCACTTACCACTTTTTCTAAAATAGCTGCCACAGCTGCCCCTCCTGTCTACCCTGACCAGTCCCTCCATCCCCCTTGGTTATTTGATTTTCCTTTCAATCTGCCGTTATATTATATAGGAATTTGTTTAAATGTTTGTTTCTGTCTCCCTTCCTAGACTGCGAACTTTCTAGGAGCTGGACATTTTCTGTCTTGTTCATTGTTTCATTTCCCAGTGCCTAAAATGGTACCTGCTTGGCACATGATAGATGCTAACTCAAACTTTCTCCAGTGAATGAATGCATTGATGATAAGAAAAAATGTAGCTGACTCGAAAAGTACCTTTTGGTATAAACAAAGCCACTGGAGTTGTAGATGAGAAGAATTTCAATAAGATTGTTTTATAAAGCATAAAAGTGGAAAAAAACCCTAGAATGTTCTTTAGAAACAGATTAATTAACTGATTTTTAAGTATGTGTGATTAATAGAGTAAATATTAGTAGATGAATATTTAATCTATAGTCCTAAAAGTTTGGATATTCGGGTTGGCTAGAAAACTCTTGGGATCTTGTCTCTGGGGAACATTACATTCAGGTCACCTTCCATGTTGAGTTGCCTTATACTGGGGCCTATCTAGTCACTCAGCCTGTGGGTCAGTGAGTCATTCCCAACTACCCCGGCTTAGGGCGGTGGAGTAGGGAAGATGCAGAAGGAGAAGGGAGTCAGGCACATTGTGTGTGCACTGTGTGCTAGGGACTCTGCCTGGATTTCTCTCTCGTGGGTGACTTAGGTGCCCTCTCTCCCAGCCAGCACACACCTGGTTGGAAAGGCCAGGACTAGAGGGCCCTGCAGCTTGGTCTGACCCTCCGAACTTTGCCACCCCTTCAGGTCTCAGAGATCGTCTTTGTGTCCATCTATGGTGCCGAGTTCTTCATGAAGCTCTACGTGGACCCCATCAACTACTGGAAGGATGGCTACAACCTGCTGGATGTGATGGTTATCATCATTCTCTTGATCCCTTATAGTCTCCGCAAGATCAAGGGCCAGTACTACCCCTTCCTCCACATTGTCGATGGCTTGCAGTCCCTGCGCATTCTCAAGCTTATCACTTATAGCCGTGGCATCCGGGTGAGTAAACCAGCGGTGCCGTGGTTCAGAGAGTGCAGGTGACAGGGCCTATCTGCCCACCATCCCCTGATGAAAGAATAATTCTACTATCATCTACTGTGTGACAGGTTGATCTTTACTCATATTATCTCATTTAATATTAAAACAATTGTAGGAAGGGTATTATTGGCTCCATTTTATAGATGAAGAAATTGAGGCCCAGGGTCACTCAGCAGTTAGATGCCAGAGCTGAGATTTCACGGATGTGTCTGACTCTAGAAGCCAGCTGAACTTTTACTTTCTCCCATGCTACAAAGTGTACCATCTTCTTATGGCACACACTCTTTGAACTACATGCCTAGGAGTCTCCAGCTTTTTGGTGGCCTCTGTCACTCACTGCTTTCCCCAGGTAGCTAAGAATCTGCTGCTGCACTCGATGTTCTGGAATGGTCTCATTGCTTTGTCTGGGCAGCTCTGGAAATGCTGCTCCTGCTGAGAGGCTGTGGGGTAGTCAGGCTTTCCTTGGCTCAGCACTTTTCAGAACAGACCTGAGCTAGCCCAGCCATGTCCTTAGGCATTCAGCCTGGACACAGGATATTTGCCCCGGCTCTGCACACAGTGCCCATGCTTCTTCAGGAAGGAGCTGGTTTGGACCTCTGACTAGTTTGGGTATGTCAGCCCATTCTGCTGAGAGATTGCTTCTGGACCAGCCTGGGTATCTGCCCAGGACCTAGGCCCAACAGGGTATCCCAGGCTTCGGCAGAGAAGATGAGAGGAATGTTAAAGAGCTCCTCCTGCCACAGAGTCTCATTCATTCTTTCCTCGCTCTCAGGTAGTCACACACGTGTGTGTGTCCCCCGCCAAATAACAGAGTCCAGCCCTCCTTCTCCTTTTCTTCATGATGAGGCTTTAGGAAAGTGGTGTCTGCACTCTCAGTCCCCACTTCCTTATCTGTCATTTATGCCCTGGATTCTTCTGGCCACTCCAAAGTAACTAGCCTCTCTGAGGTTGCCAAACACCTCCTTGTCACCAAGGCCACTGGCCATTTCCCTTGTCATTCTTATCACTGTCTTCTCTTGGCTTTTGTCCTGTCACTTGGCATGACTTTTTGGGTACGTGTTTTCCTTGCCTGGCCCATAGTGTTGTTTCCTGAGTTCCCATCTCTGCATATTCAATTTAGGTAATCTTTTCCACTTTTCCACTTTTCAGGAGTCTTCACCTGCCCACATCTCTCTATGACCTTCAGACCCACTGCCTCCTGGACATCTCACATGCTCCTCAAACTCAACACGTCTAAACTGGAAGTCATCACTCTCCCCCTACCCCCACCCTCAAATCCCAAAACCCTGGCTCCTCTTCCTATGCTTTGTCTTTTGGTGAAAGGTCCCCTCTACCCCCATTCAACTGCCAAGTCAAAAATTTGAGTGTTAGCTTTGACTCCCTTCTCCCAAAGTCCTGTTGCATGGCCTCCTAAATAGTTATTGCCTGTCCATAACTTTTCACTCTCACAGCCATCATCTCTTCTCCATCACCATCCATCCACCTTTACCTGGATTCCTGTAATGGCTTCCCACACTATTGAGAGCACTGGAGCAGAAACACCCCAGCAGCTGGGGGAATCTTTAAAGTGTACATCAAATCATGGCACTCTTCCTTTCAGACCTGAGCATGGCTGGAGACAGATCCTGTAATGTGACCCAGAAGGGGGAGGGGAGTGTCTGAGGTGGTGGGCGTTGGAGTAGATGTCTGGTAGGGACAGTAGTAAGACAAATGGACAGGAAAGGAGACCGGAAGTCTCTGGGAGCTAAGTGCCAGGTGGTGGGCACCTCAGAGTGAGGGAGTGATCAGAGAGGGTGGGAAGTGTAGCCTGGTTTTTCCAGGCCCAAGGGAACAGAGGTCTAAAGTGGTGCAAAGGTCACTGGAGATAAGGAAGGCAAGGGACAAAGAGGCTTGGGGGATGGTAGGTTTCTGTAGAGATGCTGAAGGCCCCCAGGAGGACGGCAGGATTGGGTGGAGCCTGAAGGCAGAGATTCTGAGACACAAGGTGGAGTGGGAAGCTGGAAGGTGGGCCCGGCCCAGAAGCAGGGGCTTTGCCCACAGAGTCAGGGACTCTGAGAATAAGGAACAGGATGGGCATCCTCCCTCCAGAGGGCTGCTGAGGAGAGGTGTCCTTAGGCAAGAGGATTTTTAGGAGGGGGATCACCATAGAATGACCCCCTTCTCCGCCCGTGCAGACCTCGCCTGCAGACTGTGTCCCATGCAGCATTGCTTGTGTGGAGTCACCTCTTCAGTCTTAGTCATTTTTTTTGAAAGAAATTCTGTCTCTGTCTCACAGGGATGGAGGCATTGTTTTAAATCTCATCTCTTTTGCAATTAATCCCCAAACACTGATTTTCTTCCCCCAGACAGAGGAGGGAGGCATCCAGCCTGCATTCACCCCTGCAGGCAGCTGCCAAACCAACGCCCGTGGGGAGCAGCCCCAGTGCTCTTGGGTTCTCTTTGTTTCCCAAATTACCCCAAACTATCCGAACTTTACTGTCCAGTGTCACAGCTCTATCAAGCACCTTCTTTCCTAGTGTTAAGCCAAATAAATGGTTTCTTAGATTAGGAAAAAAAAGGCCTTAATGGTCGAAGGTGCCTAAGGGCTTGAGAGTTGGTCCCAGTTCTGCCACTGTGTTGGAGTGTGACCCTGGCCTAGCCATTTTGCTTCTCTGAGCCTCTGATCCCTCATCTTGAAATGGGAAGAACGATAACACCTACCTACCTAAAATGATGTCTGTGACAGCATGTAGGTGGGTGAACACATATTGAGCACCTAACTACATGTGAGACTTGGGGGCATGAGGAATGAATGATGAGGAGCTATACACTGTGCTATACACTCCACTAGTGGGCAGTATAGTGGGAAGCAAGACAAATGCCCGTTTCATGGGAGGAAGACTAAGGTCACAAGATGGAGACCTGCCTGTGAAACAGGGTGCAGGAAAAATGGGAAGCCATGTTCTTCTCAGTGCTCTTCATTTCCATGCCTAGAGTAGCTCCCCTACACCTCTGGGTCTGGAGGAGCATTCAGAGCTGGCCCTCAGTGAGAAGCAGGAGTAGAACACCTTGGGATGAGCACGAAGCCAGGCAGGGCTTCACGCGGAATGGGTGGTGGTGCCAGAGGGGAGACTACCCCAGACCTGAGGCAGCGCACGCGATCTGCCCATGAGTGAGGGCAGGCGTCAGCTATTGTTAGACTGTCCAGCCCTCCATCCAGGCAGAGTTCCCCTCCCTTTGTCCATCCAACCATTTTTATCAAGCAACTACCACATGCTAGGCACGGCGCTGGATACCGGGGACAGCTGTGGTCTGGGAAGACTGGACCTCCGTCCCCTCAGACCCCTGCCTCTCACTCAACCTGCAGCCTTGCCTAGCCCCGGTGCTTCTGCCTTGCAGACACTCATCACTGCCGTGGGGCAGACAGCCTACACCGTGGCCTCTGTGCTCATCCTGTTCTTCGTCCTGATGTACATCTTCGCTATTCTGGGCTTCTGCCTATTTGGAGCTCCAGACAGGGGTGACGTGAATAACTGGGGGAACCTGGCTATGGCCTTCTTTACCCTCTTCAGTTTGGCCACGGTAAGGTGTTTGGGAACAGTATGGGGTGGAGGGAAGGGGCCTTGAGAAGGGACTGCCAGCTAGTACGAGTGTGTGGACATGCTGGGCTTCCCATGGGGCTGCTTTCATGTTCAGGTACTTAGCTGGGCTGGAGAAACTGAGGCTGGCCTCCCAGGACTAAGCAGAGGCCAGTGCCCTGGCCAGGAGTCCATCTCTATATCTAATCTCGTGAGTCCCTAGAGCATTCCCATTTGTCTCACAGGGTTGTACAACTTTCAGAGAGTTCTCAAAAGATAATTTGTTTGGAATAAGTTTAATTTAGAGGTGAAACGCATGTCACACAGCCTTTTGGGGGAATAGACTGTCACAAATCTACCCAGGATAAACTGCAAAGCCAAAGTTTAGAAGTCTGTACTCTGTTAGACTCTGGAGACTGGGATCTTTCTGAAGAAGAGCCTGGCAGAAAAGCAGTGTCTTTTTGGGAAGGCAAGGAGGCCTTCTGGAGAAGAACCCCCAGGGCACCTTGGCCAGAAGTGCCCCCCACTCAGCGGAGCCCCGAATCCCCAGACCACCACGAATGCACTGGAGTTAGTGGATTGAGGCAGAGAATGCTGAGGGGCAGATGTGGAGGCAGAGCCAGCCGCCTCCACAGTGGAGCAGGGGCTTCCCAGGGTAGGTGAGCAGGAGGCCCATCCTGCTGGGCCTTGGCACTCAGCCTGCCCTCCCCCGTCCGCGAAGGTTGATGGCTGGACAGACCTGCAGCAGCAGCTGGACAGCCGGAACTTTGCTCTGAGCCGGGCGTTCACCATCATCTTCATCTTGCTTGCCTCCTTTGTCTTCCTCAGCATGTTCGTGGGCGTGATGATCATCCACACTGAGGTGAGGCTGCACCTGCGAGAGTCGGGATTTGGCTTAGGTGTGGCAGCAGGGCCGTGGGCCAGGACTTCAGGGAGGACCCTGAGCTGTCTGCCTCCTAAAGTGGAGGGGAGGTGACCAGGCAACTCTTTTCCCTGAGCCAGTGCATTTCCCTGCCTCATGGTGGTGGCCAGCAGAACAAGAGCTTGGGGAGTCACTGCAGCTGCACTGGCAGGTTGAGTTGGGGGCTGGCCCTATGTGAAGGGGGTCCTCCTGCTGAGGGGCCTGAGCAGCAGTGCAAGGGAAGAAGAAAGACTGGGGGCGGGTATCCAATGAGAGCCCTCACCTTATCTCATCCTACTCTCCAGGACTCCATCAAAAAGTTTGAGAGGGAACTGAGGGTAGAGAGGCACATGATCCTCATGGAAGAGAAGCAGGTGATTGTAAAGCGGCAGCAGGAGGAGGTCAGCAGGCTGATGCAGACACAGGTAGGTGGACAAACAGAGAGATGGACAGTCGTGGCTGAAGGAATAGTCAGGATGAGGGCAAGTGCCCCTCTCTCCTCCATGTGATTGGTGCATCCCTCTGTAGCCTCTTCTCTGAGGTGGAGACATCTGTCTTGACTATGCTCAAGGTTTATCCAGGGCAGGTGAGACCACACTGAGCCACACTCAGGCTCTGACCAGTTCCTTCTGTGTCCTTTGTCCTCAGGTCAGAGATGGTGGTTTTTGAGGCTGCCTCAGTCAGGGGATCCAGGCTCAGAAGGGGCTAGGGTGAGCCTGTGGTTTGGCTCAGGACTCACCTTAGGGCCAGGGTCAGCCCTCCACCTGAGCCCTGTGTGGAGGGTCCCCAGGACTCTGTGTATCTTGAGGGTCCCCTCCTCCTTGTCATTGATCTCTTTATGGTTCCCTCTCTAGAAAAACGCTGACTACAAAAGTTTCAGTGAGCTGGTGGAGAACTTCAAGAAGACCCTGCGGCACACTGACCCCATGGTCTTGGATGATTTTGGCACTAGCCTACCCTTCATCGATGTCTACTTGTCTACTCTGGACAACCAGGACAGCACAATCTACAAGTCAGTCCCAGCCCACTGGTCCTGGTCCTCTGACTTCTTTGAGTGCAAGGCCATGTCGAGTGCTCTGGGAGAGCATAGCGGGTGATGGCTGATGTACAGTGTGGGTGGGGCGAGGCCCTTTTTGGGGGTACAGAATTCCACGCATGCAGGCTGTGCAGACAGGCCCATGGTTAGGAGACTCTGCTCCCCTGGCCCTCTCCAGCCCTCCCTGTCCTGTACTTAAATGCTGGCTCCTTTGGCTCTCCAAGCCCCTCCTCACTGGTCCTTTTAAGGGGGCAGAGAGAGGAGCGCTGGCTGGTGAGTCCAGAGCAGAGATTCCTGGCAAGGTTGTGCTACCTTCCTCTGCAACTCTGGGCATATCTCTGCCCCTTTTCTACCTGTTACATGAGAGTCTGTTGGGCTGATTCTAAAAACAGTGAGGTTGGCCTGGCCCAGGGCTGTGCTCAGTGTAAGTTAACTGAGGTTTTAACTAGCCACTACTGCAAGAAGGGGAAGGACATGGGCACATAGGAGCCACGGTGGGCTCTTGAACAAAGAAAAACACGATTAGCCTGGCTTCTTGACAAAAGCCCCCTGGAGGGCTTCACAGACCGGAGGGAAAAAAAGGGAGAGATCAGGGAACACCCACTCTTGGCCCCAGAATGGGCCATGCAGTGTCTGGCCACCTCCACATGAACCCAGGAGTTTGTTGGCTACAACTTGACATGTGCAGTGAAATAACTTACTCCAGGGGCCACAGGTAGAGTGGCAGACCCAGATTCCAGCCCAGCCTGATCAAGCTCTGAAGTCCTTGCTCTTCCCTGACCCTACACCTGCCACGTGCGGTGAATATGCAGGTGCAAGCATGTGATGGGTGGGGCCTGGATGGCACAGAGTTCCCCCCCCAAGCTCAGGCCCCCTCTCCCACTCCACTTCCAGGCTTCAAGAGCTGTACTATGAGATCGTGCACGTGTTGAGCCTGATGCTTGAAGACTTGCCCCAGAAGAAACAGTCCTACTCCTCAGAAAATATCCATGAGAAGTAGCTTGGTATGGCACCCAGGCAATGAAGGCCTCGAAGGCCGTGACAGGCCCCCATTAAACACAGGCTTTCTGAGTTGATCTCTTCACACTTGCTGTGATCATGCTGTTTCCTCACCTTTGGGGTTGGGTCTGGGTAGGTGCCCTCGAAGCCTGATTCCCCCAATACACACACACACACGACACAGCTAGACCTCAAGAGTGGGGAAAAGGAGGCCCAAGACTCGCCCTGGCCAGAGCCCATATTCAGGGGCCACACTATTGGGGTTGAGGGCTCTCTCCTCCCTCGACCCCAATAGCAAATATCCATTGTGCTCCTGAGGAAGCTGGCCGAGGACCCTAGACCAAAGGGCCCCTAACAGCCCCATAAGGGTGTATGGCTCCTTTGAGCTGGTGTGGCCTAATTCCCTTTTGGAACCTTTGCTGGGCTCATCTATGGGGGTGACCCCTCATTTGACTGAGCTACATCTCTCTCTGCAGTCCAACTGCAGTGGGGATCCCTCTTTAGAGGTCTACTGCTTTACCCTAGGCTCACAGTGGTCGTGGAGCTCCAAGGGGTCAGCTGTCACTGGCAGGACTCTACTGTGTAGTCATGGAGCTCAGGGTGCCCTGTCCTGGGGATGTGGCCTGCAAGCAGCGCCAAGGCGCTTCACACAGGGGACAGAAGAGAGGCAGCATCAGGCGCTTTGGGCTGCTTCCCCCATTATGGTTGGTTAGGACTCTTCACTGAAAAAGGCGGGGTTTTCTGTGACATTCCTGGCCAATTGGCTGCCAGAGTTGCCAAGGTTCGGGTACCACCCCAATCTAGCCGTGATGGAGCTGTCCGAGGGCCCGGTTATGGCAGTGTGGCTTGTATTTCTTGTTCCCAACTGGCCTGACCCCCTGCTCCCTTGCTGGGTAGTATTCTTGAGGCCTGTCACCTTGGCAGTGCCATCTCAGTCGGAGGGCAAGTTCTGGGTAGAGCTGGAGATGGGGAGACCAGCACCTGCAGATGAGTGTAGAAAGGCCCCTCTGGAGAGTCAGGTCAGCAGAACACATGAGGGGTAGAGTTGATTGTGGCTGCACAAAAGGGTCCCATGGGTGGGCTCATGGGCTCCAGGCCTAGGTAATGGCATCCCCGAGGACACAGGGCAAGGGCAGGTGGAAGCCTATACTTGTGGTTTCATTCATACATTGACTGCTATTTACTGAGCTGTGTTGGGTGCTGGGGTTTCTATGCTTATGAGAAACTCATAGTCTAGTGCAGGTCCTCTTGCTGGCCCTCTTGGTGCTTATGGTTGTGTAGGGGAAATAATCCAGCCAGATAAACAGTAACTCCTCTGGAGTGTGAGACCCATTGCTGTGCTATGGGGGAGCCCTCTGAAGGCAGGAGATGTAGCCTTGATGCTTCCTGGGGTGGAGAGAACTTTGTGCCAGTGCCCTGAGGGGCGAGCCTGAAGTAGGCAAGGTGTCTGTGCCCTTTGTGGCAGGAGGAGAAGCTCAGACCCTGATACTAATGCCTAATCATGAAGGCTGGAGGCTTCCAGGAGTGCTCTGGTGGGGTGTTGCCCAGTCAGCAGGGCAGGAAGGCCTAAGGCAATGTCTTGATTCAGGGCTGGGGCAAAGCAGACAGTGCCAGCTGCTCACACTGGGTGCCACTGTTGCTTAGGGGGATATGAAAACACATCTATCTGCTCTCACTAGGAATCCTGGGAATTGCCCCAGGCATCTGGAAATGAACAAAAGATTTAAAAACTTGCCTCAGGGTCTACGGCCATGCCACCCTGAACAAGCCCGATCCTGTCTGATCTCAGAAGCTAAGCAGGGTCGGGCCTGGTTAGTACTTGGATGGGAGACCACTTAGGAAGACCAGGTGCTGTAGGTGTTAAAATAAATAAATAAAAATAAAAATAAAAACTTGCTTCAGGGAGGCAAGTTAGAGAGTACCATGGTTTTGGAGTCAGGAGACTTGGATTCCTTAGTCTGGTGACCTTGGGCAAGGTGTCTGGTCTTTGGAAACTTCTGCTGTTTCCTCTGAGAAATGGGCTGATAAACTGACCAGCTATAAGGATCAAATAAAATACACATGAGAATGTGAAAAAAGATGTAGATAACTTAAACTTTGTGCTTTCTGACTGTCAGCTCTGCCTCTGCTGGGCAGGCAGCTGCAGAGGGCTTTGCCAGTCAGGAGTTGAGAGAGACTGGGCCAGTGTCAAGGTAGAGCAGGAAGCAGAGATCAGGAACGTATTGGGGTGCGGGGGAATGGGTCTTCAGATGGAGCCGGTGCAGGATGGACAGACTGCAAGGCGGACCTGCATGGTTTGGAACCCAGACCCAGCAGGGAAGCCCTGGGCATGGGCCACTGGGTTGTGATGTTGGAGGGTCAGGCTGCCTTTAAGGGCACAAGCAGAAGCTGTCACAGATCAGGGAACTGGGAGAGGGTGACATGCAGAGGGCTGGCCCAATTCCGCTGGCAGAGCAAGCCGATGGATATTTGGCACAAAGTCCAAAAGCAGCATTTCTGTTTGGCTCTGTTTGCCTTTAGAGCAAACACTGGCAGATTGGAATTCCCACTTGGGCTCTCACCAACTCAAACAGGCTTGGCCGAGGCTTTCAATTGATTTGTTTGGGGCAGAAGAGGCTCTGCTTGCCCAGGCCTGGCAGCGGAAAGCCGAACCTCCCTCTCCACCCCCAGCCCTGGGATCCAGCAGAGCTGTCCCCAGATGGCTTGTTCATCTCCATTCTGTCAACTGGTGGTTTGGAGGCTGAAGTGGGATGCAGGGGACCTGGGCCTGGGTCTTCTGGTCACACTTAGTCTTTCCCCTAGCTCTTGTGGGAAGCATCTGGAATCCACGGTTGGGTGTTTGGAAGGTGGCTTGATTTTTTTAAGCTGCTGTCTATTCTACCAGCAGGAAGGAGTCCCTATATTATGTAGATCCAGGCAGTGACTGAGAATATAGGCTCTCTTATTTATTCCAGCAGCCCCTAGAAATCCAATATTGTGATGCTAAAAACTGCACAACTTCTGTTTCCTTCAAATGTGGGTGAGACAGGACACCTCCTAAAACCAACTGCCTTTCGCCAGGTGAAGATTTGCTCTCGGTGGTATCTCCGTTTGCTCTCTGGCCCTGGCCCCAAATTACCTGGGAGTATCCCATAGGCTCTCAAGAGAGAAGATGGCCCTGAATTCCTAACTAGGCTATTCAGAAAAGAGAGGTAATTGTTGCTGATTCTAATCACGGGAGTGGGAAACTGGGAGAAAGGAGTTACATGTGATGGAGAGAGATTTATCAACACATGAATGCCCACTCTTTCCCACATTCTGCCACCAAGAAGTTTATCTGTGCTTGGCTACATACCTTACCTTCCCGAAGTTCTAGCTTTGATTTTGCTTTTGGCTTGTTGTGAGGTAGCACCAGGAGAATGGTGGGGAGCTAGGACTGGAGAGCTGGAAGGAGAGGGAGCATTTGTGCTTTCTTGCTCAGCTCCTGGGTTCTCTTCTGAGGCAGAAAATCAGGGTAATGGGCAAAAGAGAAACCAAAGTCTCAAAAGGAAGCATGCAAGAGGCCAGAGGGGGGGAAGAGTCTGTTCTAAAACTCTTGGGGACCTGAGGATTGGCCTCAGCTTTTGTAAACTGGTGAGGGGACAATGACATTCTCCCAGCAGAGGCACCACTGCCCCACAGTTCACATCCCGAGAGCGCAACTGGCCTTGACTCCCCTCTTCCCCAGTGGGGCCTCGATGCCTGGGATTGGGGCCTGAGATGAGAAGACCTCTTCAAATCTTGCCACTGGACCAGAGAACGAGCAGACTGAGCAGAATTCAGGCCCAGACTCCAAAGGTATAGCCATCGTCTTTGTTGACCATGGAAATAACACCTGTTTTGTCAGTATTTCTGTTTACAAGGTATTCTCATATACATGATTTGAATCTCATAACGACACTTAGGCTTTTTCATTATTCCCATTAAATGGGTGGTAACACTGAGGTTCAAAGAGATGATGTAACCTATCCAAGGCTCTACGAGTAAGCGGAAACCAGGATTCACAACCAAGCATACTATGCTATAATGCTGTGCAACAATCTTCTAAGGAATCATTATCCCCATTTTATAAGTGGGTAAACAGGCACTCAGAGACTGTCACTTGGCCAAGACTGTCATTAAAGGGCAGAGTCAGTATTTGTATGCAGGCCACACATGTGCCTCTCTGCTCTGCTGCCTCACAGCAACCTTGTTCTTTCATATCAAAGCTATTTTTTGAACTTTAAAAATCAAGCCATGGTTCTCTTCTGAGCAGGGAGCTCCAGGGTTGGAGAGGACGGCAGGAAGCAATCAGTGTGTGCAGATGGCATGGTGACCGTGGCGCCTAATCAGGAAATTATAGCCTGGGCAAAAGCGGGGTTTGGCTTAGATGTCACCTTTCCCTGTATTTCGGTAAGGCTGGCCTATGTGGGGGCTTGGCCAGCAGATGGGAGGTGCTGAGCAGGAAGGATGAGCCAGCCTTGTCAGTGCCTTGCAGCACTGTCCCTGTGCCCAGAAAGTTGGCCTTGTGGGCAGTGGCATTATAACCCTTTCTGGCCTGCTGCCTGCTCCTGCGCTCACTGACAACTCATCAGCGAGGGCAGAGCTGTGGGCACCAAGAGGGGCTCCTTTGGGAGGCTGTTAGCCCAAATAGATGGTTTTTTACTTGACCCTTGAATGAGCAAGTAGCAAAGGAGTGAAGGAATTGTCAGGTGGAAAAAGTCAGTTGCAGAACTGTACATAATGACACCGTATGGATTTAGGAAAAAAATAATAAAAACATACACAAAGTGGCAGTGAGAGATTTTTTTTCTCTTTCAGGTGGCAACGATAACAGAAAACTTAGCAATAGCTAGGATCTGGAGAATGGGCACCCCTGTCCTCTTTGGCAGTACAAATAGGTGTGACCTGCCTCAGGCCACGTGGATTAGAATTTAAGTATATGTTGCCATGACCCAGCAATTTTGCTGCTTGAAATTATCCTAAGGAACCAAATGATAAGCACAGAGATGCATGGATAAGGATGTTTATTGTGGCCTGTTATAATTGGGCACAGCAAAAAAAAAAAAAAGTATTAATTACCTAAATGCCTATTGGTGAGGGAACTGGTTAAATTACTGTCAATCCATACATAAAAACAGTACATAGAAAGTACATACTTAAAAATAGTGATCTGTCAATAAGAATAGGTGTTCCTGATATTTTATGGAGTGAAAAAAGTAGCTTCTAGAGCAAGTGATATGATACCCTTTATGTAATAGTGAGCATAATCACGTGTGTGTGTCTGTACATGTGTGTGTGCCTACATGTCTGTGTGTGCCTACAGAGGGCTACCTGCAAGGACGATCATACTCATAGTAGTTTGGTGGTTTTGATTTTTGTTCTCACACTTTTTGAACTTTTTGAACTTTAAGAGTGAATATGTATTTTATAATCAGGAGAAACAACACAGTTTTCATCTTGAAAAGAATGTTAAACAGTGTGTGTGTGTGTGTATGTGCGCGCGCGCGTGCATGCGTATGTGTGTGCATGCCCTGCACCTGTGGTGACTGGAAGGGTATGTGTGTGCATGCACTGCACCTGTGGTGACTGGAAGGGCATTCCAGGCAGAAGGAACCACATACACAAAGGAAAGAGGGCGGGAGCATGCAGAGGGTGTAGGCAGTGCTGAGAAGTTGTGGCTACAGCCTGCAGTGTGGAGTGGGGTGTCAGAGGACTGCGGAAGTAGATTGGAGCCAGATCCTGAGGCTCTTGAGTGCTCAGCTCTGCAGTTGGAAGCAGGGCAGTGACCTGGCCAGATTTGATTCCCTCTGCCTCTCTGAGCATTTAAGGCCCCCTTATTCTGTCTCCTCCTCTCTCTCCTTATATCTCCCAGGCATCCTCTTTGCCTAGTTCAGTCTCGCCTCCACTCCTACACACCCATCCTAATCCTGTCTGTTTTTCAAGGCTTCACAGGAAGCCTTCCTCTAACAGGAAGCCTTTCTAGATTGCTCCAGTTAGCCTTGATTTCTCCTTTCTCATACTCTCCCCCTTTATTTTTCATACCTGACCTTAAATCACACCTTAATTCCTCTACTCGTGGATATTTCTTCTCCTAGCACCACCTGGGGAGGGCTGTGGCCTGAGAAGTCATGCCCTAACTCTTGGATGTCAGTGATGGACTGCCTGAGATTTGCCAGCTTTACAGTCCTGATGGGGGAGGGAGAAAGTGGGAAGAGAGACCTAGGAGTTATTTTGAGCCCCTTTTTGTCACAGGCACAGTGCCAAACACTATACCTACATTTTCACATTTAGCCCTGTTTTACAGATGAGGAAACTGAGGCTTACGGGGGTTTTGTGGCAGTAAGTGGTAGCACTGTGAGTTGAACCAAGCTCTAACTCCAAAGCCCATACTCTTAACCCCTGTGGTCTACTTGTCTTGGCTCTTGCCCCCCTGGAGGTTGGCTAGGCTGGGTCTGAGGCCAGGGTTTTCTGTGCCTTGCTGCCCCAGGGCCAGGAGAATGGACTTCAGGGTGGCCATGTGATGCCATCTCACTCAAGTGGAGGATCTAGGGGCAGAGGCCTTGGGAATGCCGTTATCCCCAAGGAAATAAAGCGAGATATTTCCTCATGGGGCCTGCCAGCAGGGGCACTATGGGGGAATCAAGCTTCCCTACTTGGAGTTTCTCCAGTGATAGGAGGTCAATGAGATGATCAAGGACAATTTTGTGTCTCTGAAGCAACAGCCCGCCTGAAGGCCTTGCATACTGGTCACTTCTAGGGTCTCTCCAAACCCTGATAGCAAACCCTAAGGGGCAGGCAGGAGGGTCCAGTGCCCATGTGACAGAGGGGAAACTTAGGCTCCTGGAAGGCAGGCCATGTTCCAGGGAGGAGACTGGCCCAGGAGCTAGATCAGCGGGGCCCTGGCCTCTGCCAGGCTCTCCACCAGCCCTGGCTCTATGAGCCTGGGGAGAGTTGAGAAGCTTTGGAAGCATGGTCGCCAAGCTCAAGAGAAGCCAGGTATTCACCATGAATGGTGGGTGTCGGTACTCAGTACCAGCCTCGGTGACTCAGTAGGAGTGCTAGCTTAGGGGGTGGAGGAGGGATCCTGTGTATAAATATATCCTTTATTAGATCAGGTTCACCTAAAGGGAGAAAGAGGTGTGTACATGAGAAGGCTGGAGTAAGGGTGGGAATAAGCATCCATCCCAGTGTGTCCTGGAAAGTACCCAGAGAAGCCACAGGCGGGAACAGTCTGAGGAAACCCTTGCTGGCCCCGCCACAGCCTGGCAAATGGCAAAGTGGCCAGTGCTTTATGGCTGCAATGTCTTGGAGGCTTTGCCAGGCGCTTTCCGTGAAATCACTGGAACGTTAAGCCGTTGGTTCAATTAAATGGGTTAATATGCTTTGTCTGATTCTGATGAATAATAATAATGTAATGTGATAATAGCAATAATGGTGCTATTAGCTGTGGTTATCACACGTGCCTGCACTGTTCCAGGCACGGAGGGGAGGTGCAGCACACATTCCCACACACTCAGGCCTCATTTTCCACTCATAAAACCCTCCTCTTCAAAGCCTTTCTAGCCCAACTCCCTATATCCATTTTCAGGACAAATTACCAACACTTAAAAAAAATTGGTCCATTTTGCATGAAAGCCAAGTCCAAATTACTGTTACTTTCCTCTTTGTGTTTTGAAATTTAAAAAAGGTGAGGGGTGGAGAGCTGATGGGGACGCGAGGGATGGAGAGAGGAGGAGAGGAGGAAGAAGGACAAAGAATAAAATGTATGAACAAAGAAAAAAAAATAAGCCTTGTTTCAGTAAAAATGTATTTCTGGAATGATGTTCAGTTTACTCGGGCAGAAAAATTAGAAATGGTGTGCTTATTAAACACTAAGTAAGGCTAAGTAAGCATGACTATTTTTAGTAGTGTAGTAAAACCTTGGTAATTTGGGCCTCTTTAATAAAGATTCCATGATCATGCTGGCTGGCAGACACACCGTGTGTGTGTGTGTGTGCGTGTGTGTGTGTGTGTGTGTGTGCGTGCACAAGGTAGGAGGGAGTGCAAAGAGGTTGCTGAGCTGCAGGATTGGGGTGTGCAGCGAGGTGACGAGGGGGAGGGACTCCTGCTTACGACAGCCATTTTTAAACTCTGACCCTCTTTGCTTAGCAATAAAAGATCGATACAAATTATTCTCTGAACATTCTTCTTGGCACCTACTAACCTGACATCTGTTTAAAGAAGGATGCATTTAAAAACAAAAATTTCATTTCTGTAATAATCTGTAAAGGTTTGCTTGACACCTGTCACACTGGCCTGCCACCAAAGGAGGCTGAATTCCGAGAACTGATACATCATCCCAGGTGGGTGCTGATGGACACCTCTGGGGTGGGGACAGGGACCTTTGGGCAGAAGGCCACTCCCTGTCCTGCAGATCACAGGACTTTGTATTTTAAAATAATATTGTATCATTTTATTGTTATAAAAGTAATACTTGCTCAGTGCAAAAAACTTGGAAAGGACAAATGAAAATAAAACCCATTTCCCATCACCCAAAGGTAACTGGTGTTAACATTTTGTGCTCATCCAGAAATTTCTCTGTGTGTATATAAAAATCGTGCTTATATACTCTTTCCTAGCCTATTTTGTTCAGTATTTTTGACAGAGAAACTCAGTTAAAAGAAAAAAGGCATTAGCAAAACTATTATTTAATTTTATGCTAAACGAATGGCAAAAAGTCATCTGCCCCTCTTGCTCTCTCTTGGCCACACAGTAGACACTCAGTGGGGGGAGTGTCCTTAATAAGGTTCCACTGCTCCACTGTACAGAGGGATGGAGAATGGGGCGAGGGCCGGGCGGCATCAGCTGTCACTGGGGTCTCAAAGAGGCTGCCAGTTGGAGAAGGCTGCAGGAAAAGGCTTTCCAACAAGCATGGGAGCAGCCCTGGTGGTGGGCTCAGTCCCGGAGCATCTAGGCACTAGCCTCCGAGTGCCTCTCTGGATAAGGTAGGGGCATAAATACGGATATAAAAAAGTTGTAGTAAAATACACATAACATGAAATTTGCCATTTTAACTCTTTAAGAGTATATATTTCAGTGACATTAAGTATATTCACATTATTGCGCAACCATCACCAACATCTATCTGCAGAACTTTTCGGTGCCTCAAAATGAAGCTCTATATACATTAAACAATAACTCCCCATTCTCTGATCACCCCTGGCCCTGGCAACTACCATCTTATTTTCTGTCTGAATGTGTCTACTCTAGGTACCTTGTATAAGTAGAATCACAATAGTTGTCCTTTCGTGTCTGGCTTATTTTACTTAGTATGTCTTCAAGGTTCAACCATGTTGTGTCATGTGTCATGATTTCTTTCTGTTTTAAGACTGAATAGTATTATACTGTATGTATATACCACATTTTGTTTATTCATCTGTTTATGGACACTTAGGTTGTTCCCACCTTTTGGCTATTGTGAATCATGCTGCTATGAGCATGGGTGTACAAATATCTGTACAAGTCCCTGCTTTTGTTTCTTTGGGGTACATACCCAGAAGTGGATTTCTGGGTCAAATAGTAATTCTGTGTTTAACTTTTTTAGGAATTGCCATATTGTTCTTCACAGTGGCGACACCGTTTTATGTTCCTATAAGCAATGCACAAGGGTTCCAGTTTCTCCATATCCTCACCAACACTTGCTATTTTCTGGGTTTTTTCTTTTTTTTGATTGTTTTGTGTTTTTTTGTAGCAGCCATCCTAATGGATATGTAGTGGCATCTCATTGTGGTTTGATTTGCATTTCCCTAAATGACTAGTGATGTTGAGCATCTTTTCATGTGCTTATTGGCTATTGGTATATCTTCTTTGGAGAAATGTCCATTCAGGTCCTTTGCCCATTTTTGAATTGGGTTGATTGTCTTTTTGTTGTTCCGATACACTTTTAAAAGCAGCGCCAAGGGCTGGCTGTGCCGAGAGGGAGGAGTGTGTGAGTGGAAGAGGGAAAGAAGCGAGAGAGAGGAGAGAAAGGAGTGGGGAGAAGGAGGAAGGGCCAAGATATATTTTTGTGGAGTGAGGGGTAAGGGAAGGCAGCCCCTCAATTTTTTTATTCAGCAAATATTTATTGAGCACCGATTGTGTGCAGACACTTCCCGAAGTTTTACTGTCTGCATCTGGTTGCTTCTACATCCTGGCTCTCCGTGACTGCAGCAACCCTGCTCAGCTGCCAGTGCCCCGCCTCCAAGAGGTGGTGCTCACAGCAGTTAAGCCATAGGCTCTGCAGTCAGACAGGCTAGAATCTGAGTCCCTAAAGCTGTCTTTGGACAGGCTACATGAAATCTCTGAGCCTCAGCTTCCTCATCTATAAAATGAGGCTAATAAGAAAAATAAAACAAGTACAATGCACAGCAGGGGATGGAGCAGGGTGACATTTGGCCATGTGATCAGGAAAGCCAGAGCTGCTTTCATCCTCCACTAAGGACATTCTGTCCTTTGCCTCCACCCTGCTCCAGATGCAGCTCTCTGCACCTTGAATTGCTCCTCTTTAGAGTCTTGATTCACGAGATCTCACCCTCTCCAACCTGGCTGGGCTCTGGCATCTGTGTCTCCTGGGTGCCCTGAAGCCACTCGATAGTAGGCAGCGCCTGCTCTGGGCAGCCAGTTGGGAGGTAAGGTCCAGGGACCTGCAAATGCAACACAGGAGTTTGAAGAGTAGGGATCCTGTGGTGAAACGGGCAAGAAGGCAGGCCAGCAAGGGCTGGGAAGAAGCCTAGGAGGGCTTCCAGAGGGAGGCAGATTGGAAATGAGAAGCTTGTAACACTAAATGAGGCAGGAGTTCGGATTTAATGGTTGATATTCCAGGGCCCTGTCTCCACCAAGAAGCTTCTCTGTGCCCCCTCCCCCCACTGTCACTTGTGCTTCCTCAGTGCCAGCTGTCACTTGCGCACCCTGTTGCTCTCTCACACATTCCAGCGAGCTTGGTGAAGGCAAAACTTGGGGCCTGGTACCTTTTCATTCTCTATCCCAGAGCCCAACTGAGCCCAGACTCTTGACTTGACATGAATTATAATCATTTATCCCACTCCCCGCCCCCCTGCCCACCACCACCCAGTACTAATGTGATTCTCATCAGGCAGTTGTGTAGTGCAGTGGTTAAGAGTATGGACCTGGCCAGAGGGCCTGAGTGCAAGTCCTGACTCTCCCTCATTAGCTGTGCCATCTTTTGTGAGCTTCTCTTCTGGTGTAAGATAACAAGCCCCTCTCTCCTGAGGAGTGAATGCCGTAATTCTTATGAAGTGCTTGCATGGGGCTTGGAGCTCAATAAGGGCCTGATGTTAGCTACTGATGAAATGATATAACACAAAAAGAAGTGTTTAGGCATCTTCATCCCATGTCGCAGGGACCCCTTTGAGGAGAATGCTGGGGTGAGTGTCCCCTCTGCTCCCACGCTCATCTCAGAGTACTGACTGCCAGTCTGCCTGTTCCCAGGCCCAATGGACAGCAGAGAGTGGGCCTGGTTCCTCTGGGTCTCCCAGGACCTGACCCACAGAGGGTTGTGGGGAGACTGGACCGCAGGACAACAGACTGGGTTACTGAGGGCCAAGTCTAGGATGGTTCCGGGGGTGGGATGCAGGGAAGGTAAGGTGGGGTGGGGGAGTCAGCAAGACGGTCAGTTATGACTCACATTCATTATACCGAGCAAAGTCGGAGGGAAAACCAAGTTGGGCCCCAAGCGACGTTTAATAATAACAACAGCAATAACAATACTATCAACAATAACTATTTATTGAACACTTACTATATGCCAACACCCCAATTAACACTTTATATTTCATTTAATCTTTTAAACAACTGCGTGATGTGATTTTTATTCCCTTTCATGCAAGAGGAAACAGAAGCTCAGAGACATTAATTAAGTCTCTTGCCCAAGGCAATGCAGGTGGAGCCAGAACTCAAACTCTCGCTCTCAAATACCGCAGCAGAGGTCCCTGTAGATATCAGAGCCAAGTGACTGGCCCAGGAAGTGGGGAGGTCAGTGGGCGTAAAACCACCCTCACTCTCATTTCCCAGACTGGCCCTCTTGGTGACAAAGGCCTCACTGCTATCTCCCAGGGAGCCCTCTCTAGGGCTTGGACTCTCTGAGCAATGCCCCCTCCAAGGCAGATCTTCCAACTGTGACTTTCACTTAGATGCTGTGGCCCCAAGGGAGGTCTGCAGTATGGCTGGGGCCATAAAGCTAGGGGAGGTGACTTGGTTCCTCTCCCTCAATAGCTAGGCACTCCGTGGTTGCGCACCATTTTCTTTTGGTGCTCCACCGTGCCTGCAGAGAAGTGCTGGGTACCAGCCTCTTGCTCTCCTGTTCCTAATTCCTGGCCACCCTAAACCTGCAGCAACCCTGTGGGGGCTCAATTTGTCAGGACTAGGTAAGAACAAATCTGCTCTTCTGTTTCCTAGGGGCTAGTCCTGTGTTGCTGGCAGAAATTATGATCTCAAGATCAACTGCCCCACCATGTTGCTCATAGTGCTTGGCATGGAGCAGCCCAGTGCAGAAGGGAGAGTGTGGACACTGACCAGATTTGAATCTACTCCATCACTTCCTGCTGTGTGAACTTGGGCAAGGTGACCCAATCTCTCTAAGCCTGGGGGACTCATCAGGGAAAAGAGAAAATGAAGACCCTTCCTCATGGTATTGTACACTTAGCACAAAACCTGCGACCCCAAACGGGCTTAATAAATGATAGCGCTTGCCACTGAAGACAGATGGAGCCACCTCCCTAGGACAGCCTTCCTTGACCACCCTGTTTAAAGAAGGACTCGTATTTTTCTTACTCATAGCACTTTTTCTTCAGAAGCACTCAGCCCAGTTTGTAATTATACACGTGTTTGTTTACTTGTCCATGAGAGCAGGGACTGTGTCTGTTTCCACTGCTGGATTCCTAGCACCAAGGGCAGGAACACAGTAAACGCTGGCTGAATGAATGACACTCCCTCCCTGGTCTTCTTCAGGCAGAGCAGGACAAGAACATTCTGCCTTTTCTTGCAGGACTTAGCTTTCGGAGTCCTGTATATTCCTCAGCACCCCGTCTAGAGATGATCCTGCAGTTGGTACAGCTGGAAAAGGCTAGATACTGTTTGCTGTACCAGCCACAAAACAGCTGGGGCAGAATAGCTGAGTGGAGCCTGAGGCTGGATCTTACACTCACCTTTTTGGCCAAGGTCCTTCATGGATGATGGGGTCATTCTGGAACTGCTTCTGCCCTTCCACCCATCTGCAGCTATTTGGTCTGTGGTTTCACAGCCACACCAAGTCTCCAACAGAGCCCTGCTTTGGCCCCTCTCTCACCTGAGGCTGGGCCTGACTTTCAGAAGCTTCTCTGCCTCCCACTTCCCCTCAGTCCCAGCTCCTTCCAGGTCTCCCTTGCCTCCTGCCCTCAGCTGAGACCAGGGCCCCTTGGCCTTGGCAGATGTGTGAGGCTGGGGGAGGCACTCTGAGTCCAGATGTGATTGTGTTTATGTTTCCAGAGAGTGAGGGGTGGGAGCTCTGGATCGGAGCCGCTGGGGGAGGGGTGGTCTGGCTCCAGCCCCCTGCCCCAGCCTTCCCTCCCCCCACCTCCCTCCTCCAGCCTGTGTAGCTGGCTCTGTCCCTCTCAGAATCACACACTCCAAATCCTACGGCATCTGTCTGGGCCATCCTCCAAGAAGGACCCTTCCTCACGCCTCATCTGAAGGTGAGAAGACCAGTGGAAAGATGCCTGGCTTTGGAATCTAAAGACTATTGACTCAGTGTGACCTTGGTTCAGTTACATCGTGAGGTGGAGCCTCAGTCCCATCAATTGTGTACTAGGGACAACACTCCTGACCTCAGAAGCAGTGTTGACTTGGTTTGAGATTATGTGCACAGGGCTCTCCAGTATTAGCTCAGGACTAAGCCCATGGCTGTGCCCCACTCCCAGCTAGGGCTTGCCTGGGTCCAGCTCCAGGGCAGTGCCATTCCCTGTCACGAGGTGATTCTAAAGCACCAACCCCTGCTTCCTCCGCCGTTGCAGCTGCAAACATTTTGTTTCGACTTAAGAAAAGCAGAATTTAACAGGCAGTTTCCCGGCTGGTCTTGTTCAGTAGTTTCAAAAAGCCGGGGGAAGGTGGCAGCAGCCGGGAGTCTCCAATCAGTTGAGATGGAAGGGAAGTGAGAAGTGAGTTCTGTGTGGTGGGCACTTTCTATGGCAAAACCACATGCCCCTGCGTGGGATTTTGGGCGGAAAGGTGTATGGAGGCCCTGGCTAGACTTTGGCGGATCCAGTACCCTCAGCTCTCCCGGAACAGCCAGGGCAGAGCTCCAAGGTGGCGGTACGGGGCCCACAGGAGGAAAGGCAACCCTAGCCCTAAGGAGCCTCTCAGCCGCCCCCACCCCAACACTCCAGGCTGACAAGGGCCGGGTAGATCCTGAGGGCCTGGAAGGTGACCGCAGACTCAGCCTGGATGGAGCTTGCAGAGTCGGACGGGGGGAGCGGGGGTTCGCGGCGAGGGCAGCCTGCGCGCAGCGCGCGGAGGCTGAGCGGAGCCAGCCGGTGGACGCCCGGCGGCGCGGAGAAGGGGCTCGGAGTGCCCGGCGGCGTCCTTAAGGGAGCCGGGCTGACAGGTCAGGAATAGTGGTAGGGAAGTGAGGGTAGAGGCCCTGGTGGGGTTTGCCTGGCTCTTCACTTCAGTGGGTGGCACAGTTCCCTTTCTACCCGCCTCCCTCCTCAGCCGAAAAAAGCAGTCGCGGCTCGGCAGTGGTTAGCACGCTCGTACTATGGTTTTAATAGACGTACATGGACAAGTCGATATAGACAGATTTATAATTCTATACAGTCAGTCCGACATACACAGGGACGCTGTAAACAGGGGCGCGGGCCGGAGAGCGGGTGTGCAAATTGGGCGCAGCGCGGGGCCCTGGCCGCGCCCCGAGCTCTCCCAGCTCGACCCTTGTGCGGCGGGCGATGAGAACGGGGGTCTTCGCCAGGACAAGGGGGCCAACTCCTAGCCCGGGAGCTGAGCAGAGGGCCTGGGCCGGCGGCGAAGCCGGGAGCTAGGGTGCTCGGAAGCGAGCCCTCCCCCGGCCTCCCGCCGCGTCCACACCTCCAGCTGCGGCTCCATAGCCTTAAAACAGGACTCCACAGCGCGGGCAGGGCGCGGGCTCTTGGGGGCACGCCGAGGCCTTGTGCGGCTCCTCGGCGAGTCCCCGGTCCCGGACTTCACACCATAATCCCCGGCCTAACGCCCGCTCCAACTGGGATCCGAATCGAGCTATGACGCGCTCGGCCGGGCCCAGCTCGGAGGGAGCATGTTGGCTCGTACGGGCCGGAGCCAGGCCCCCGGGCTCCGCGCGTCCAGTTCGCAGGCGCGGCGGCGCACTCGGGGCCAGCGCGGCGGGACCGCGGGCTGCGGGGCCTCGGCCTTCGCTTCCCGCGCCGCGTCCCCTCCGCGGAGTGGCCCGCTGGGGCCCGAGGGAGCGCACACAAATCACCCGCGCCATCCCGAGGGAAATTGCAACTCATCCGTTTTTTTTCAGCGGCGCCCGTCGGCGTCTTTTTGTTTTGTTTTGTTTTGGAGGGCAGAGTGGGGTCCGGAAAAGCAAACACAAAACCAACCCGGAGGGGATAAGGGAGGTGGGGGCTGCGCAGGCGCGAGGCCCGGGCGCGAAGAGCGAGGCCCCGCGTGCGTCCTCCGCCCCCGCGCCCCGGGGCCCGCGTGGCCGGGCTGGGCGGTCAGCTGTTGTACTGGCAGGCGTTGAGGCCCGAGGCCGGGCCCTGCAGGCCGCCGTAGCCGAACGACGAGTGCTGTTTGGACTTGAGCCGCAGGCTGGCTAGGCTCGAGTTGCACGTGTCCCGGTAGACGCTGTAGGGCGAGGCGGGTGTGCCATACGGGCAGGCGCCCGGGGACATGGCCGAGTTAAGCGAGGAGCCGGTGAGGTTGTTGATGTTGTTGAGGCCCGAGTTGGGCATGCCCGGCACGGCGCCTGGGCCCATGCTCGAGGGCATGGTCATGGAGGAGATGGAGCTGGGTGCCGAGAACATGGACTGCGACGACAGCGGGCTCATGGAGTTGAAGAAGGTGAAGCTCTTGGTGGAGAGCGGCGCTGGCGCCAGGCTCTTGGTAGCCCAGTTGTAGTTGTAGCCAGCGGCGTACACGTCCTCGTAGGGCTGCACCAGGCCGCTGAACTGCGGCACGTAGCCGCCCTTGCACAGGTCCAGCTGCTGGTTACGCTCGCGCTTCCGCCACTTGGCTCGCCGGTTCTTGAACCAGACCTGGGGGAGGGTGGCAGGACAAGGGTCAGGGCTGCAGAGGGCGGGAAGGTCCCTCCACCTCCACCCCCACCTCCAGCCCTCCGCCCAGCTTCCTTCTCTCCGAGTATCGTTTCTTTTCTTCGATAATTCCGCCCCTGCCTTCTCTCCATAATGGTTCTTTTCCTGTCCCCAGGAAACATGTCTTTTCCTTTTTTCTGATCTTTATCCTCTTACCCAAATTAAATTCGTTTTCTTCTCCTAATACGGATCCTCCTTTATTTTAACAAATATTCGTTTTCTTTCTTCTCTCAACCAGTCATCTCTTGCCTTTCCCCCCAAGCGGGTCCCCATCTATCTCCTAAATATTCCGTCCTTTTTCTTTTCCTTGGAATACAAAAGCAATTTTTCTTTCTTGAAACATGGGATCGTCCTATACACCCCCATTCTTCAATCTATTTTTCATTCCTCATACGCTGTTTCCATCTTTATTTGCAACATTTGATATTATTTCTGCCCCAAATGTTTATTTTCATTTAGTCCACCCCGTTATCTGAACTGCTTTCTTCTCCCTCAGTCCATTTACGTCGTTAAACCCCATTTTGATCCCTTAGCTTCTTCCCTAAATACTTTGTTTTTTTCTTTCCAAATATCTGACCCTCACTGTTTTTCTTAAATAGTTGATTCTTTTTCTCAAATACTTGATACTTTTGCTTCTCCTTTAAATATTTCTTTCCTGCCACCTAAGTATATGCCAAATGTTTCTCTGCAAATATTTAATGTCCTTTCACTTCTTACTAGTTTTTCTCTAGTCTCCCGCTCTACTTTCTCCCACAAAATTTAGTAGGAACCTCTTTTTTTCCCACTGCTAGTCCTTGCCGATGCTCACCTATCCTCCTACTGCATGCCCTCTGCCTCTCCAGCCCTCTGCTGAGTTTCCTCAGCTCCTTGCCAGACCCTGCATATCAGCCTTCTCCAGTCTCCAGCACTGATACTGCCTGATTCCACCCCTGTCCCACCATAAACCCCGGAAGGATTAGTGGGTTTGGGATTACTGAGTGCTGTCCTCACTCCGTGTCCCACCTGGCTGGCCAGCTGGACTAGGGAGGAGTGAGCTGGGGTTGTAGCAGGGAGCCCAGGTAGGACTTTGGTCTGGCTTGGGATGTACTCCCAATATCTGATTAAATATTTGTACACCATAGAAGAAATCATTCTTTCTGCTCTGGTAGGAAAGTCTTGCTTTTACTGGTAACCAAAGACTGAGGACAGGGAGGATACAGTCTGGTCTTGGTCTGACAGAGACCTTGTCTCCAAAAGGACTCGACCCGACAGTCACTCATCCACCAGAGCTGCCTCCCCACTTCACCTGACCCCAGAGCTACAGGAAAGGTAATTAAGGGCCCAGCTACTGACTGGATGAATGGTTGGGGATAAGTCAGGAGAATTCCAGAAATTTTGGAGAAGCTAGCTATGGATGGGACTGCTGCCCACGAAGCTTTGAGACCCCCGAGCCTAGGCACCTTTCAGGCCTCTCCCAGGCCGGCAGGCAGGACATGCCTTTCCCTTTCGTTTTCAGGGGAAGGCGCCAGAAGCTCTGAGGTCCCCAGCAGCCAGGAATCCTCTGTGCTATCCAGGGCGGTCCCATCCAAGTGGGCCCTGGGCCCTACAGGGCCTGGGAAAGTCTCCTGGGGCCACAGGTCTTTGGGTTGGGGCTGCAGTAGAGCTTGGGAGTCAGGTAGGATGCGTGTCTCAGAGCTCCCAGGCGGCTGCAGCCCAGGGTGCTAGCGGCTAAAGGGCTTGGCAGCAACTGGGCAGACCGGGGCCTAGGGTGAAATCTCCCACGGTGGAGGGAAGGAGGAGGTCTGAGCGCTGGGAAGGAGTGAAAGTCTGAGCTGGGGTAAGAGCTTTCGAGTGCCGGCAGAGGTGGCCAGCAGCCGTCTGCGCGGGTCCCCTTAGGCGCACGCCCCAGGCTCACCCTCACGCGGGGCTCAGTGAGGTTGGTCCACACTGCGATCTCCTCTCGCATGCTCATGTCGGGGTATCGATTCCTCTGGAACGTGGCCTCCAGCTCTTGCAGCTGCTGGCTTGTGAAGTGTGTGCGTTGCCGCCGCTGCTTCTTCTTCTTGGCAGGGTCCTCCGCACCTCCGCAGCCCGCGCCGCCCGCACCGCTGTCCTCTGGCCCCTTTGATTCCCCGCTGCGCTCCTTTTCTGAAGCAGGCAGGATGGGGCGCCGGTCATCTCGGGCTTATGCCCTTTTGTACCCCGTCCCGGATCCACCGAAGTGCGTGCCATTAGTGCTGGCTGCCTTCCCTCCCACCAGAGGCCGTGGAATTGTCCCCACTGGGAAGAGCCCACCGCGCGCCTGGTCGTCAGTAGTCACCTCTGGTCTGGCGTGTGGGAGAAGAGCCCAGGAGCGGGGGCGGGGTGGGGGCTAGGTTCCTGGAGCAGGAGGGCCTACTCTGACAATTTGGCTCAACCCTGAGTCCCACTGCTGATGTCCCCGGCAAATGTACATTTCCAAGAGACTGTCTAAATCTGAGGGATCCCAGCTTTTCCGAACTAGTATCAACTCTTTCTAGCTTGAAGCTAGCTGGTTGGTTGGAGCAAGAGCCAGGCAGTGTGGCTTGCAGCCCCTCTACTTTGTTCTCCCCAGGGCTGTGTGGGAGCCCCACTGGGCAGGCAGGACATAGCCCAGTTCTCGCCTCAGCTCCAGGCCTCAAGTCCAAGGCCCAGAAAATTTCTCCAGCTACAGCACAGGCAGCCCAGACAACAGACTCTGTCTAGGTGACCTGGGCTCTAGCTTCTCCTCTTTGAAGCTACACAAAACAATGCAGTCATAGAAACATGGAAACATTAGAAAAAAAAACAAAAACCAAACAAACAAACAAAAAACTAAGAACAAAACACAGAAGCCCAGAAAAACTCACAGCTCTATGCCTAAAAGCATTGAATGGGTCACAAACTCTTAAAAATAGGCAGGAACACAGAGCAGATGCAAATTAAGAAGCCAGAAACACACTCCTAACTAAATACAGTGCTGTGCGTGTATAAACTCCAGGCAGACACAGGCATTTACTTCTTTGGGATTAAAAAAAAATCAATATACTGTTGTAGATAGCTTTTTAACCCCTTCTCAATAATGTCCTTCTAGAGGCAATTTTTAAATCTCAGGGAAACATAACTCTATAGTTAAATAACTTAAATTCCCACAATAACACTGCTATGAATGGATTTTGAGAAGCTACCCAGAAACGCGCCATTTTGGATTGACTTTTTAAAATCTCCCGAATAATGTTGCATGTAGATATTTTAAATTCCAGAGAAATATACCTAGTATAATAATTCTTTACATATCGAAAAATACAGTTAAAAATTTAAATTTATCCTCATAGATTTGGTTTTTAAAAAGCAACCTATATTAATTCTCTCGGTTTTAAAGACTAAAAAACAAAGGCCACGCTTAAAACTTTTGGAAACAAAAGTACAGCCCAGCGTTGATTGTTTTTTAACCAAGCAAACAGAACCTCTCAGGGAAAGTCACTTAGGGATGCAAAACAGAAACAAATAGAGATTAAAAACGCGTGGAGAAGCACTCGGTGGTGGATTAAGAAATGAACGCATAAGAGGAGCCCACGGCCCTGGGAGCGTGGAGCTCGGCCGCGGCGCCGAGGTAGGACGGCAAGCGCGGGAGCTGATCCAGGACCCGAGAGGCCAGGCCAGAGGGGCATCAGCCGTGCCTCTGCCCTCACCTCCGGTGCCACTGTTCGCACCTCCCACTCAGCTGCCTAGCTCGCGCCCGGGAGAAAAGCTTGAGCTCGGACAATAAGGCAGCGCAAAGGGAGAAGTGCCCGAGCCGAGCTGGAGCCCCGGCCGTGCGGCCTTGCGGCTCCCGCGACGCACGCGGGGCCAGGAGCCCTGACTGAGGAAGGGGTCCTGCCCTGCGCTGGGCTGCGCCGGGCTGCGCCCTCTGGCCTGCTGGTCCTCGCTGTCCTCTCTGTCTCGCTTTTCCTTGAGTTTGTTTCCACCTTCCCTCCCCCGTTTGCTTTTTTGACTTTTCTCGTTTGCTTTTTTGACTTTTCTCGCTACTCCTCCTCTTCCGTCTCTCCCTCTCACTCTGTCACCCGCTGTCTGTCTGTCGGGGTGTCTTTCCCCTTCTCCGTCTCTCTGGGCACTTTCTTTCGCCCGCTGCCCATTTCCTTCTCGATCCATCTACTCCTCTCCTTCGGTTCGAGCGGACCCATGGCACCTAACTGCGCAAACCTAACTTTCCTCCCGTCCTTGCTCCTGATCGAGAGTGGCTGTCAGTCCGTCCGTCGGGTTGTAGGTTCGTGCAGCTGTCGGTCTCTTAGCGCGTGGGGGCCCCGTGGAAGCGCATTCGTAAAGCACTACACGTCCGCTCCGTAAAGCGTGTAAATTTCCGCGTTCCCCGTCGGTTGGGGAATGGGAAGAGGAAAGGTCCTGACGCTCCCGGGGCGCAGAGGGAGCCCGACTGCGCGGTACGGGCGCCAGGCCCTGCCCCCGGCTCCCCGCGCTCGGCGCCCCGGGCGCGCCTCGCGGGCAGCCGTGCTTACCTGGCAGCTCGGTGTCGGACGACTCGCTGGCGGAGTTCTCGAGCGGCTCGCGGGGGTCGGCGGCGCGGGCCAAGTGGAAGGCGGGCCCCATGTCGTGCGGCGGCGGCGGCGGCGGCCGGAGTCCCTCCGGGAGCCGCTCTAGGCTCATGCCCCCCTTGAAGGCGTCCATGGAGGCGGGGACCGCGGCGGGCGCTCCAGGGGCCGGGGCTGGGCGCGCCCGGCCGCCCTGGCTGCGACCTGCAGGGACAAGAGCGCAGCGCCTAAGCGGCCGCCCCCCAGGGCTGCCGGCGCCCGCAACGACGCCGGGCCCGCCCCATGGACCGCCCGGGGCTGCGGGGCCAGGCGGGCGGCAGCAGCAGCGGTTTCTCGCGACCCGGCGCCCGGCTTCGCGCTCCGCGCTGCGCTCCCGCCGCTCGGGCCTCAGCCGCCCGCCCGGCCCCGGTTCCGGCTCCCGATCCGGGGCCGGGTTCTAAGGCTCGGGTCGGCGCCGGCAGAGGCTGTCTTAAAGCGACAGCGCGCACCGCCAGGTTCCAGCAGTCCCTGCGCCAGGGGTGGTGGGTGGGGTGGGCCTGGGTGGGAGGGGGCTGGGGAGGCGGGAGCGAGCTAGAGTGAGAGAGCGAGGGAGCGCGGGCGGAATCCAGCCCCGAGCCGCCCGCTCCGCCGCGCCCTCCCTGCCGCCCGCCCTCCCTCCCTCCCGGCCTCGCCCGCGCCCTCCCCTCTGCAGGCACCTTCGCGCCGCCTCCCCCCACCCCCCTCCCGCGGCTCCTGCCTGCCTTCTTCTCTTTTCCCCGGCGTGACACTGCTCCTCTCCCCGGCCGCACAAAAGAAACGCGTCTGGCCTGTAAGTCCCGCGCGGCCCGTGCCCACCTCTACCCCAAATGACTGTTTTCGCTCAGAATCAACTCCTGTCTGGGCCACCTCGAAGTCCCCAGCCCCTGGGCAAGTATAGCCCAGAATGAGTGAGTGTTAGCTGAGTAGGATCCCACCGAACAGGATTGCATAGAGCAGCAGGGGCAGAGACCCGGGCCTGTCCTGCCAGCTCCTAGCGGTGTCCTCCTCGAGGGGCCGCTGGCCCCTCCTTCCTCGGCCTCTTCTCCCGGGACCTGAGCCCGACTGAGTGACAGCAGCCTGTGCTCTAATGGGCCCCCGGATGCTGCCTCCTAATTAGCTTGGACCTTCTCCCCAAAGGCTGCTTCTCAGGCCCCCACCTCTGCACCGCAGTCAATTTTCCGGGATTGGGATAGAACTGATGGCTTCTAATCAGATGAAACGTTTCTGTTGGCTACAGGCCGCTGGTGAGTGCAGCAGGAGACTCCAAGAGCCCCACCAGGCTCCACATCCTCTTCTGTAGGACTCTCTCTCCTTGTTTTGCACCTTTTAACTGTCTGGCCAAATCCACCAGACCCTGGCCTTGGCCGCCAACCAGTGGGCCTCTGCCCACTTCAGGACAAGTTTGTGGTGGCCTGGGGCCTCCGCTTTGGCTTTCCAGAGTTGCAGGCATAGGCCTGGCAGGCAAAGTGACTGCAGTTTCCCAACACTGGGCCCACAGCCTAGGAAACCTATAGTAGAGCTTCTCTCATGGGTAAAGGCAAAGACATTCCCTTTCCCGCCTCTAAGAAAGATCCCCTCCATGAGTCTACTTCAGCGAAGTTTGTTGAAGGATTTTGCTCAACAATTGTTATCTGGCCCTGAGACCTCAAGAGTCTTGGCCAAGTAGGTGACAGCTGGGGTGGTCGGGTGTGACCCTGACCTGTTCCTCTGGCCACAGCTGGACCCCAGGCTGCCCTCGTGCTCCTCACCTGCTGACCAGTTCCACCAGATAGGAGCAGTGCTGAGCAGGAAAGGGACCTGGGGGAGAAACGCTGCCCTACTTTCCAGGCCTCGTGCCATCCCCTAGGGCCCAGTGCATCCTCATCTCTTCCTGGGGGTCTTTGCTTGGGACTGAACATGCAGGCTGTCAGCAGCTGGGATGCTCTGCCGGCACTGCCTTGAGCCCTCATCCTGGCTCCCCATCAGAGGGAGGCCCCAGGCTGAGTTCCTTGGTGAGGATTGCGGGGGCAGGGGCAGGGGCAGGGGCAGGCTCAGGGTGGAACCAGGCCTGCCTCTCACTCCCTGGGCCTCAGTCCAAGTCCCACAGCTCTGGGCACTAGGGAGAAGGCACAGTTCCTTAGGGCCTGGCCCATTCTCACTGGGGGCAGGGTCTGAGGCGGAGGCCAGAGGGAGGATACATCCAGGAATTTGGGTTGGGGAGGCTCAGCGACTCCTGCTCTTTCTTCCCAAAAGGAAGTCTCTCTAAGTTGTGACCCCCCCCACAATAAAAATAGTCTTGGTGTGTGTGGGGAGGTGGTAGAAGGGGGAGACTGCGAAGTATGGTGGCCTGGCATTTGCTGTTGGCCTCATCTTTACCACATTTCTTGGCCGAGTCTTCTGAAGCAGCATATATCCCCTTTCAAGGAGGTATCCAGGTGCTGCAGCACACCCAGGAGTGCCCCTTCACATACTGCCATCTGCGTGGCTGCTTTACCCCGACAGGACAGCATGCTACCCAGCCTGCTGGGTATAGACAGGGCACAGGACCATGCACGCACACATATGTACTGCATACCCACTTAGGTGTGCTGTATACACACAGGCACACATACTCACTGCACTCACACATAGGAGTGCTGAGTACAGTCATATACGTGTGCACACAGCCAGGCCTCTGGGCCCCAGAGCGCTGATGATGTTTGGCATAAAATATGGCTGGCAGGGGATAGGCAATGTGTTCTAAGCCCACCAAATGGCAGGCCAAGGTGGGAAGCACAGTGCCTTTCTGGGCGGGGACATGTACTGAACGATCTGTCTGTGGGCATCCAGAGGCTGAGGGTCACAGCCCCCCATTCCCCAGAGGGTTTGAAGAGTCAGGCCTTCTATGAATGAGGACTGTTTTATGATTCCGCTGGTCTGGCTATTCAGTTTGAGGGGCTTGCCTGCCTCCCTCACTGTTGATGCATTTAATACAGTTATTGAGCTCCTGCTGTGTGCCCCTCTGGACCCAAGCATCGGGCAGTGCTCTCGGCGGTCACAATACTCCCTGTATTTGGAAGTCTTGATGCCTGTTGTGTGGATGGAAAGGCCCTCAGATTTTTGTGGGTGAAGTTCCACGTGTCCAGGGTCCCTAAGCCCCAGAGAGGGGCTGAGACTATTGGGGACTGCCCTGGGGAGTCTGTTATGCTAAACCCTCCTGAATGAGCACGGGGTGAGGAAGTGATAGAGAGGGACCCCTGGCCTGATCCTGGGTGTTGGCTGGAAAAGGGACTTGGGCGCTCTGTCTTCTTCCCCAGCAGGGTAGGGGTTTCTTGCCCTCTCACAGATATGTCACACAAACGCATAGCATAAGAGGCAGCTCTCTTTCACGAGTAAGTGTAGGGGTTTAGTGTTTACCTGGCTTTGCTATGTGACCTTGGGGAAGATCTGACCTGCACTGTGCCTCAGTTCCCATGTCTGCCATGGGACACAGTAATGCCTGCCTGCTGCTGCAGCCTCCAGTTCACTTGATGATGGGACACGGGGAGAGGAGGGAAGGGGGCTTATTGAAGCCGGAACCATGTGCCTTATTCTCTATCCCTCCAGGCTACACAGAGCTAGCAATGATTTTGTGACTTTCAGGAAATTCGGGGCTTAGAAGTCCTGGCCGAGCTGATCAGAGAGGAACCTGGACTGTTGTGGGGGTTGAGGTGGTCATGACAGGGACCCTTCCCGAGGCTGGGCTCACTCAGAACAGACTCTGTGCCCAAAAATGGTTTAGAAATTTTATTTGGGAAGGGTGGTTGGAGTATCTTCATGGAGGACATCCTTCTACCCACTCATGGGGGTACCCTGCCCTAATCTTTGCACTAGAATCAAGGGATTTTAGGAAAAGAGAAGGAATGTGCCATGGCTTGCCCCCCGGGGTCATCCATGACTCTCTGGGACATTCCAGCCCTAAGCCTCTTAGGCAGAGGAGAAGTTCAAACTAGAAAACCCAGTTTTGAGCGCAGCCTGGACCACCTACTGCCTTCCGCCTGGTTTAAGACCCCCTCCCCAATAAAAGCTTTTGTTTCTTTGAATACAAGCAATTACAGGGTGAGGGGAAAAAGGGGTACCCAGGTAGGGGCTGGGGACAATCTTGCTGGATTCTTTAGGCTTCGGAGGACCCCAGCCTGAAGCTTCCTGTCTATTGGGGTTCTCGAGCTTGTCCTGGTGAGGAGAGACCTGAGAAATATTCAAGCAGGGCGGCTAAGAGGAGCGTCATGGAAACATGGAACTCAGAATTCGAGGTCAGCAGCTGGTAAGGGCCCAGGGCTGACCTGGTTCATGGCTCACCCAAGTCCACTGGTTGCTATCTGGTTTCTTAGAACAGCTGAGCTGAGGGGAAGAGAAGGCTAGGAAAGTGGCAGGGGCCAGTCGCACAACTGGGGAGCAGAGGGTCACCTTTAGCAGTACCGCAGCCTCTTCCCAGCAGCCACTTTCCTGAGAGAAGGGGATTCAGCCCGGCTCAACGAAGGTCAGCAAATGCCACCCCTATGTCCTAGCGTCCAGGCCGCATTTTTTCCTTTTCGAGGTAGAGATGAGAAATCCCAAGCAGTCTGAGGAAAGGGCAGGGGTCCAGCACGTCCTTTCCTGTGCTGCCCCTGCTGTAGTTTTTGCCATTCCTCAGAGACATGTACCCTGGACCAAGTAGACAGAAACCTGAGCTTGCCCGGCTCTGACCCTGGTAGCTGTCAAGGACCATCGGGATGCCAAGAGAATACCGAGCCTTAGTTTCTCAGAAAGGTGGACTCAAGTATTTTTAGATTAAGGGAATCCCTAAGTCGGAAAACCTTGGAACCAGGATTCCAGCCTGGGGTTCCCATTTCTGCGGCCGGGCTCTGGCTTTACCACTGCCGAACCACTGCCGAATCCGCTCAGATTCAGGAGGCTGGTCAATTTCAGAATTCCGGACCCGGGTCTAGAGAAGCGGCTGTGTGCTCAGGAGCTCTGCGTCAACAACTACACCCTGAAGAAGCCGCAGGAATGTCTTTATTGGAGTTTGCGAAGGGCATTAAGGGTTTCTCTTAGGGTAAGGAAAGCCCGACCGGTGCCGGCGGTGAGGGAGGCCGCGGGGCTGGGGGCGCCAGGGTCCGCGGCGAAGAGCGCCGGGGCTCCAGCCGATGTCCGTAGCTTTTCTGCGGCATAGCTGCCCGAACGAATGAGAGAACGAATGAAGCAGTTTCGTTTAGGAAAAATACCCTCTTGAGGCGAAGCCAAGGCCGAAGTCCCCCGGTGTGCAGAGGGGCCAGCGCCTCCGCTCGTGCAGGGGCCCCATTCCCAGGCGCGGCGGGGAACGGCTGGTGGCTCTGTCGCCTGCCCTTTCTCCCAGAGGTCCCCAGCAGCCCGTGCCGCCACGAGGGGCTACGAAAAGCGTCCGGCCAGGGCTGTGCCCTTCACAAGGCTGGGGCCCGCGCCCTCGAGGCTGCTGCGCTCTTGGGGTACCTGGGGCCCGAGGTGTAGGGTGGGCCCACGGATTAGGTGAGGTAGCAGCGCCCGGTGATGGCAGCTGTGACCATGAGCTAAGCGCAAGAACGAGCTCCTCGTGCTCCCTCGATGGTGCCTGGCCGTCCGCGCAATGCGCTCACTTCCGCGCCACCGCCTGGACCCCGCGTACGACCGGAGCAGACAGCACGGAACTCAGACACTACTCACTGCGCCCCAAAACCGCGGGTAGGAGACCCGTGCCCCTAGCCCAACGACTCTTACCTCACCCGGGCTGCGCTGCGTGTGCGGCTCGTCGGCTTCGGGCTCGCTCGCCACGGACTCCGGCTTGGGTTTCGACTCTGACCGGGCCCCGGATCCAGCTGCGTCTCCGGCTGTGCGCACAGCTTGGGTCCCCGCAGGTTCGCTACATCCCGGCGTGCAAGGTCCGGGCTGCCACGGCTGGGCCCCGCTCCTCCTGCTATTGCCCGCCCGTCGCCCGCGGGGAAGGCGGGGACACAGGCTGGGGAGGCGCGAAGGGGGGAGGGGAAGCGAGGCTCTGGCCTGGACCAGCGGGGAGGGGGCGGTGAGCAGTCCCTTGGGCTAGGGGTCCGGGTCTCCCTCGGGGAGCAGGCAGGGTCCACACGGCTGGTGCCGGGAGCCCAAGGCTGGGGAGCTTGGGCTGGGACTGCGAGCGTGGAGGAGGGGCCGGGCCGCATGCGGTCGAAGCCGCAGCGAGTTCGGGCCTGGACCAGCGCACTTTCTCTCCCTTGGGCTCAGTTTCCCTCCTGGCATTCGAGAGGTAGAGCCCAACCTCCCTTTGGTCTGAGTCTGGTCGTTGTTTCCCCAGGTCCTGCTAAGTGACAGTCAGTCCCGGGTTTTGCGACTAGACCTTTTCCCCTTTCTGCTCAGCCTGCGGGAGGGAGCTGGTTTTGCGAGTTAGTAGGGATAGTCCCTGGCGAAGAAAGCTTGGCTGCCGAGGAGGTTTGAGGACAGACCCCAGAGCGTGTGTGTGTGTGTGTGTGTGTGTGTGTG